>NW_027437180.1:19152500-19565000 GCF_033239565.1 Halichoeres trimaculatus | reverse complement strand
CCTGATATTTTATACTTTTTAATGGACTCGTCACCTACTTTGTGCTGTTTTTAAAAAATACAGTGCACACGTCAGATGATCCGGTAGCATCCTTGTCTGATATGTTTTAATACTGAATTATTTTCAACCATTAAGTCTTTTTGCAGGGCCCATGGGAGAAGGTCTGAGGAGTGTCTGCCCACTTACCCCTGATTAGTCAGCTAAATGCTGTATCAATCCCCCGTCTATTTTACAGACAGAATTTAACCCCTGCTGCAGTTCCTGCATACAGATCAGTCAGAGTAATGGGCCGTAGGATCGCATTACAGTGCAGATGAGGGATTGATTAGTTAATTATGATAATACAGAGGCTTATATGGAGACGAGATGCCAAAGCAATGTGATAATTCTACAGCAGCAAAAAATAGTGGAATGAGAGGGTGTGTGTGAGGCTAGGATACCATCAACTACAAGAATGCAAAAGAAGCAATAAAGATATACATATTTTTTCTTTGTTTTTCTGTCTCTTTATGGTGTCATTTGTTTCTCCCATAGCCAGGTGCTTCCGCATGTTGTGGCCAAAAGTCCTGGCCTATCAGGGCTAAAGAAGACCTCTTACAGTGACTTACTCTAACCTCTCATTTATGTATTTGTAGAAACGTAAAGTTTAACGATGAAAACCAGTGGAATCTTGTGCAGAGTACACAAGAAACATAGTATTACATATAAAAGAGCAAATACAGAAATAATTTCTGAGTTACTTTCTAGCTCGGCCCTGCCCCTTCATGCCGGCTGGCTTTTACATCCCTTAAAAACCATTTCACCTGGAAATAATGGTGTCAAAACTTCTCTGTCCAGGGATGACTGTAACCCTGGTTCAGGATTGCCTCATCCTTTGTCATCTCATCATGGTTACTTTATCCCATGCACATTAACCCAACTAACCCCGCTGAGTCCAAGTCTGGTATGAGTCATACTTAAGTGTATACTTTGGTGACAATCTTGTTTGTCTAATTTGAACCTCGAGTGACGACATAGAACACCATCATTTAATTTCCGTAGCAAATTGCAACCACCAGGATTAAAACACACTATTGTTAATGGAATACAGACCATTAGTGAAGAAAAAATGGGGTAAGTGGTTTTGCACACACAAGATGGATACAGCTTTTAATATTCTTAAAAGCCCTCATAAGACATTCTCTGCTCTTTCCTTTAGCAATACTTCAGCATTTTTTTTCTATCAGGAAAGAGAAGTAAACATAAAAAAAAAAAAACTGTATTTTGCTCGAATGATTCAGAGGTGAAATATTGTCAAAAAGTCTCAGGAGCTTGAACTCAGCAGGAAGTTACAGAGACTGAGATATGTCTGCCCTGAGCAGCAGCTAACTCTACCCTCCTGCAGAGCTCAGACAATGTGGTGGAGGTGTTGGCTGAGGGGAATGAGATGATGACACAGGCTGGTGATGGGGAAAATGAGGATTAAGCACAATGACAGCATGAATGAAGTGAAGTTGAAGAGCCAAGCATATACTGTACGATTAAAGAAAAAAAAAAAAAGGGGGGGGGGGGGGGTAATGAGGATGTATTGCAGTGCTGTTGGATACATACGTCAACATGTAATAACATGGGAAATCATCAGAACTGGAGCTCTAACTCTAAAGCAGGCATTTTTATTATGGCATTAAAGTAACTTCATGAATACATTCTTCAATACAAACACCCCCTTGCTTACATATTAACCATATAAATGAGCAGTTAAATCAGATAATATGATGAAGCAATGCATTTTTTTGTTGATTGTTAGACAATCACATCTTTCTTCCTCTGCAGGCATGCGTATCCTGGTGAACCTGCTGCTGGACACCCTGCCCATGCTGGGCAACGTCCTCCTCCTCTGCTTCTTCGTCTTCTTCATCTTCGGCATCATCGGAGTGCAACTGTGGGCAGGGCTACTGAGAAACCGCTGTTACCCAGAGGAGAACTTCACACTGTGAGTCGGCACCTGCTATGTCTGTTAGTGTGTGAAAAGAGAAAGTGTGAGAGAGAAGCCAAGTGTGAGACATTGCAATGCTTCAGGCTCTGAGACCTGTTGCTCTGTCAGCTTGATAGTTAATCTGCCTTGTGGAGAGTGTTTCATTGCTACACTAAAACTGCAAGTGTTAGTTAATTACTTGATCAATTTTTAAATGTCAAAAATAGTTTGTTTATTTATTTATTTATTTATTTTATTTTATTTTATTTTTTTCGGGGGGGCTTGAACACAAAATCAGAAGCAGAAATATTGAGTGATTATATGAAGCTTTTAAGTGGAACGGAAATTGATATGCAATCCACTAATTTAAGGGGATTTTCTTTTGGAACTGTGAGTTTTCTTGCAATATTAGAGAATTTTGGAGGGGATAGGGATTGGAATTTGGCCTGAAGGCCTGGTCTGAAGACAGTCATTTGAAATTCAGTTTCCCAAGCTGCATGATAGAAAAAATTGAGTGTCTTATGACAGGGATGAGTGTATGAAACAGCTGGTTCAAAATACCTAAAAGCAGTGGTACTTTCTTCATGTAGGCTTTGTTTTTTTTTTCAATAAGTATTAGCTGATTTTTTTTTTCAAACTTCTCTCTGATTGTTGCGTTTCCTCATTAACCATTGCTAGCAGCAGAAGTCTTCACACCTTTCTTCTATTCATTTATGCATTTTTCTAGCTTTCCATCGTATTCTCTATGCTTGTTTGTTTATGCATGGGTACAATATGTGCTGTGAAATAGGTGCACGTGTCAGGTTGTGTACGTGTGTTTCGACATAGGCTTGTCACCCTTATCTCATTACCTGCCCTTCCTCACTGTGACTCAAAAAGATTAATTACATCATCTACTCAATTTACTGACAGTACCACTCAGATGAAGGCCCTCTCTCCTTCTCTCTCCCCTCTCACTCTAGTGTTAATATAATGAGGCTGATTGCAAACCAAAATCAGCACGAAGCAAATATCATTATCTCCAAGTCAGTTCTGCCACTTAATTACAAAACGAATCCCCCCGCCGCCATCCTTTCCAGCCCCACTCTGCTTCTCTGTGTCAGATGACACTGATCATTTGAGCCTACAGTCAGTTCAAGGGACATCCATGTAGTGATGTAGTTTTTTAAGTTTGAGTTAAAGTCAAAGCTCCAAAGAAAAAAAGAGGAGGGTAAAGAGAGAGCAATATGAAGGAAAACAAATCTTACTGGAAAAGAAAGGCCAGTAAACACTGCCCATGAGTCATGTATTTGACTGGTTTAATATTGGTGTGTTTTGACGGTTTGGTGCTATTATTGTAGTTAGAGCACTCATAAAAGCATCTTGGCCCAAGTTTGAGAAGGAGTCACATAGAGTGGCTAAGACTGAATCCAATAATCTCTTCTCAATTGGAGGGATCATATATGTCGTCCAAAACTTAGGACAAGGCACAGACACTTTCCTCTGGTTTTCATGATGCATTTCTTGGCCGTTGCCATTGTTCAATAGGTCAGCTTGATAGAATCAAAGAAGATAATCAAGGACTGGTCTTTCAGGTACTTAGTGCTCCTATACACTTTCAAAACCGTAACCTAAATTTAACAAGATCCTTTTTTAAGTTTAAATTTTTAGCTAAATTAAATTGTTGTGTATGGAATAGTTATAATTATTGTTATAATTTGACATTTAAGTGTCTTCGAACCGATCTAAAATGTGACATAGGAGCTAATTGGGGCTCAAACGAATCAAGGATCGATTTGAGTCAATCCC
Organism: Halichoeres trimaculatus; assembly: GCF_033239565.1. Classification (NCBI taxonomy): domain Eukaryota; kingdom Metazoa; phylum Chordata; class Actinopteri; order Labriformes; family Labridae; genus Halichoeres; species Halichoeres trimaculatus. The sequence goes on along the minus strand of NW_027437180.1, from coordinate 19,561,258 downwards.
ACAAGGATAATTCATGTAAGCTGTCATCATCATCAACTGGGCATCATTTGTCCAAGATTACAGATTACAGATAACAGCATTAGCAGCCCTATGACTAAAATATCAGTAGTGCAAAAATATCTCAAGCTGTAGAGCAAAAAAAAAAAAAAATGAAAAGGCTGGAGCTTTGTTTTTATGACTGAAATTTGAAGTTAAACCTATGAAATTCAACCTATCAAACATGCTGTCTATTACAACACTATAACTTTGATTTTATGTGGATGCTGCTGTAATGATGGGGCTAAAAACTTGACGCATGGCAGCAGTGCCAATAGCAAACCTGAGACAAGGATAGGAAATCTTGTAGCTTATTGACCCCCCAAAATTTGGAGGATATGTTGGTCATGTGATTTTTGCAATGGTGCAGAATCATGGCTCCCTCTCTGAACCAGCCTGCATGCTTCAAGGATTGTATTTCCATTCCTTTAAGTGTTTCATATCGCACCTTTTTCTCGATGTCTCAGTCACTTTTTATTCTAAAAATGTCACTGCCTCCATGACCTGACAGCTGCAACATTGCTTGTAAATTTTCAGGTCTCTCTGAAAGGCCAGACCCCAAACTGTTCTGTGGGGAAGTTTGATCACGCTTGGGTACACTGATTCAGCCCCATCATCCAATTTGAAAGTCTGCTGCTGACCCGCTCATCTGTTTTCTTCCAAAGAAACACTTGTCACACTGCTCTTAGTTCAACTCCATCATTCATTTTAGTAATTTATAGTCTGTCCCCCATTTCACCACTTGCTGTGTGCACAAACTGTCAAGCATTTGCCTGTTTTCTCTGGAGACAGACATACTTGTGAGGATGCGTTTATGACATCCACACAGGTACACAGGAATTTATCCCAAGCACCATACGTAAGGATGCTGGTAAAAACATGCAAGTTCTAACCTCTGCAGTTTGACAAGTGAATGCACTTCTGTGCTTCAACTCTTTCCTTCATCTTTGGCCTTTTTAACATCTCCCATTTTCCTTTTGTTGGGGTGTTGGTTTTCCAGTACAGCTGTGAGAGTTGTTATTGTTGTGAGAGTGTTGAGTGATATTTCCTAGGCTAATGTTCTGTATCCCAATGGCTGTGGGCTGTTTATTTTGGTGGAGGTGTCAGAAATTCAATTACTCTTCTGTCATGTTGCTTCAAAATCAGAGGAGTGAAAAGGCTGTTGTTGATTCAGGAGCGGATGCCGAAAAAGAAATACACTCTGCTTGTGTTCTTCAGTGGAGAGGGAATCACATTTGTTTTTGTGCGTAAGATTGAATACCGTTTGCCAACAGAAGCATTCACGCAGTCTGTCATGGCTGCATGCACACAGTGCCGACCAGAACAGGAATAATAATCTTGATTTAACTGTAAACAATTACTTGGCAAACTTTTTATCATGGTTGCCCAAGCAGTAAACAGACATTATTTAAAGATGATATTAAATCTTGACTGCCCTGTATCCTTGGGATGAGGCAGAGCTTCATTTCACAACAGTAAATCCCAGGAAATATTGAGCTGAACGTTACATTGATTCAGCTTGAAGAGAGATAAAGAAAGAAAGCCTGAATTATGAAATTCTGCACTTGACCTTACTCCTCTCTCATAAACCGCAGTTATAATGGTTATCCAATGCTTCAAAATACACTGTTGTTATCCCTCTTACATGATGTCTGGACTTCTATCTTAGGGAAGAGGGGGGCGTTTGGGCCACAGGAGTCAGCTCGGCATGGTAGTTAGGGGCATTGCATAAGTCAGCCAAGTACATGACTTCTCTTTCAAAGATCAAGAACGGAATAAGATTAAACTGATGGTCAGTGATGAGTACTTCTAACAAAGTTGACTTCCTTTTAAAGGTAGGGTCTGCAGGAATTCCTGTTATTTGTTAGTAAACACAGCATTCAAACTGGGTTCCTCCTCCTTGGCTCAGTCCCAGCAGCAGTGCACACCCACAGCCTCCAATCATAGCTACATAAACACACTTACAAGCCCAGTAACCACCTGTGGCATTGCGTTTCCATGAGGGAGGTAGTCAAGACTCAAACACCTAACTTGGCATGTTAGCACGAGCTAATTACTAGGTTATCTGACACATACCTGGTTAGCGGAAAGCCAAACTGAATTGCTGTGCATCCAGCGCTGCTCTACAAGTGCCAGGAAGTGAGTGAAAGTTGAGCCAAGCTTCACCCCTCACCCATTTCAGAGAAAAAGTTTTATCTGATTGTTTTTTAGTGGGCTGCATGGTGGTGCAACGGTTAGTGCTGCAGCCTCACAGCAAGGTTACCGCCCACCTCGGCTGGTGGGCGGTGACAGGCAGGCTTTATATTAAATGTTGTCAGTGTTTCTGAACTGACTGAACTGTAGGACCAAACCACTTCCCCTTAGTTGTAAATCATGAGGCTCATATTCATTATGATGAAAGTAAAAGTGTAAGATGTATCATTCCCCATTTCTATGCCCCTCAAAACACCTACTTTTTCTATAAGCCAAAGGGAATCATGTTTTCCCCTCCCTTTGACCTTTAAAAGTACAACCTCTGCCATACAATGGAACTGATCAATGATAATGTAATGAATGCTCACTTGGCTGTGGTCCCCTATTGATTCAGATTTTTCTGGGCTCTTTTTCACATTTATAATAATTTGGTGACTGCAACACAATTGCCCTAACTGCTAAACTTTATAGCGGTGCAGTGATTGATCTTTCCCCAGTGTCTTAGCCCAAGTATGGTTAGAATAATCAATCAAATTGTCAGAGGTGACTTACTGCACCAGCAGTCTCTGGGCACTGTAATTGGTAGGTTCAGCTGCTGTCAGTAAATACATGGCCATTTAAATGTCATGATTAATAAAACAGTCAACAGTCAACCATAGAATTCAGCAATGTTGACCCCAGCAGCACCCAAACAAAACTAGTGGAGTTAAAGCTCCAACTGTTTTGATAAATTGAAGCAAGATGTTTTTTACTGGGTTTATGCAATGCAGAGCAAAGCAAGCTCTAGATAAAAAGTCTTCACAAACTGTGGCCGGTGGATCCATCTATGCTTCACAACAACCAACAATAGCTGACTGAAACTAGCTGGCTATAGGCAGAGCTCAGCAGGATGGTTAAAATAGACTTTCCCAGTGAAGGCCACAGAAACTATGTATTGCTAAATGCAAAGGAAGTCTTGTGTAGAAAAGCAGTCAAATATTTTCCCTGGGGTGGGGGACTGAATCTTATACAATACACAAAACAGAGGGTTTGTAGTTTCAGGAAGCACTTTTAAAATAAACAGTGGGTCAAGTTACTGTTACCATCACAGTGTAAGACAAGGAAACAATTGGAAGCAACTTTTTGAAGGTTTGCTCTTACAATAGACATGGTCTAAAAATAATGAGTCAGACTACAGTGTTTTTTTAAATTATTTATTTATAAGGTAGTATTTGGCCTTACAACAAATCACAAAACTGATGTGTCCTACTTCTTTTTCCACTATTGCTAATGGCTGTATTCGAGGAATGCTCCATTTGGTCATACTGTAGGGTTGACACAATTGATCCACATGAAGCACAGATGACTTGATATCCCATTCTGGTGTGTGTGTGTTCTGACATGTGAAAGAAAGCTTTGAACCCATTTTACTTCATCCAGGAATTATTTTTCTTTTAATTCAACATTATTCATAGTCAAATATTCATTTTTCTCAGCACATAACACTTGTCTGTGATGATTCATGACGCCCCCCTTTGGAAAGCCAAATAATTTTGATCATTCTAAATGCAGAACCAGAAGTTTAACAGGTGCTGTTTTTCCCATAATATCTGTATGATTAAGAGTACAGCTAATACCACTGTGAGAGCCCCAGGCTCAGACAATGCCTGGGATTCAGTGGTGGTAAGCCTGGGGAGACCAGATCTGCAGCCAAGCGTTTGATTAGGCCAGTTTGGCTGCACGGAGGAGTGGGCTGGAAAGCGGTTCATTCTGCCAAGCCCAGGGAGAAAATAATGATCTGATGAGAGGCTTTGTGGTCAGCCATCTCCATGGTTACCATACACAAAATGAAATGGAAAAGGGATGCAATTATAAGATGTCCTGACCCACCTGAGTTAATTTTAGTAATCTCATGCAATGTTGGTAATCCATGCACAGAAGCAGAGTTTTTGGATGATTTTGATACAAAGCTGCACAACAGTTGTAAACCAGAGTGCAGGAGGTTTCCAGGAACATAAGCATGAGGTATCAAACATGAACCTTTGGCTGGTGCTTTTGCTGTCAGAAGTCCAACGTCTCCTCAGGTGTGAAATGAATGCTGTCTGTCTGACACTGTCTGCTGGCAAACGTAATCACCTCAGTATACAGACACAGAGCTGACGTCCAATCTGATAATGAGCTCAGCTGTGAGATCCGCTGTCACTTGATGTTGGCTCCATCCTGAGCAGAGGTGAAGATTAGTGGGCTGGGTGTGGGATGTGCAGAGAAAAGAAGAAAGAGGACTGTCACGTTTTATGAAATTTACTCACAAGTCCTCTGATGTACAGAGATCATGAGCGCAACAAAAATCTCATAAATGCAGCAATGTCACCACACTGAGGCAGGGTTTTACTGTTCACTGTTCCAACTTGCTCCTTTTTCTATCTGTTTTATAACTGTGGCTTTTTGCGCTTCTGCACAGGCTTCATTTTTATCAACTGGGTATTTCCCCTTGCTTTAACCAGCTATAAAACCTTTGGGATGATTTTGATTCGAGACAGTAAACCAGGCCTCCTTATCGTAAACCAGGGCTTAACTTCACAAATGTGCTAATGGAAGAAAGTTTAAAAATTCCCATGAACACACTCCTTAACCTTGTGTAAAGCTTTCCCAGAGGAGTAGAAGCTGTCAAAGCTGCAAAGAGTGGGCCAACTCCACATTGAACCATACAGATTAAGAATGGGGTGCCATTAAAGTTCAAGCACATGTAAAGGCAGATGTCCTGATTCTTTTGGCATCCTTGATCATGTGCTGACTTTTACCAAAAATAAATGGTTTATTTGTGCCCCAGTTCCAGTTTAGCCACATATTAACAATGTGTTTTAGGCTTTGACCAAAGTCACAAAAATTCTAGTTTGCTGCCTTTTCCAAATTGGCTGAGGTAGCAAGCTGTGACTGAGCAGAGAGGTCTTTGACACCTAATTGCATTCTCTGGAACATAGATCTGAAAAACAGAAGTGATCCAGTCAAAGAAATCTTTGTTTTATTAAGGGCTCAGTTAATGAGACACAAGGATCAGACTCCAGCACTTTTCACACATTTCAGTACCCTTGCTGTTCATTTCACAGTTTTTTTCGCCAACAACTACAAGTCATAACCGATAACAAAGTTGAAGTGAATTCAGGGAAAATTGAGTGCTGGTTGGTGACATTAACTGGGCTTCTTGCATTTTTTTGAATGCCAAGACATGCCGAAACTTTCGCCCTATGAAGCAATAGCTATTCCAATAGCGTGATGCAACTGAGAACATTTTGGTTTGGATAAAATTACATAATAGATGTAAGAAAGAGCATGAGAAAAAGTGGTTAGAAATAACTACGGCAAACCTGTTAACTTAAAAGGTCTTGGTGCTTCTCAGGTAATAGCTTCTTTTCAGCGCAACACAATGTAGAGAGACAGAGTCAGCCAGAAGGCTCCAAAGAGCAGGCAGCGAGGACTAAAAGTGGAGTGAGAATCAGGGGAAGTACTCACAACGCTGCCTTCTCAAATACCAGGTCACATGTAATTGCAAAGCAGCGTCTGTGCTCATCTGTATCTTTTCCTCCAGACTGCCCTTTAAATAGCAACCTGCTCTCGGATTAAACTTAGATCACATCCAGCTCTGCTGCTCTCTGTCTTCAGTGACTACTCCCCGCTCTCTGTAATGACAAGACAAATACCTGCTCTCATCTTCCTCTCTTCCTTTTTTTCACATTTTGTTTCTTTCTGACTTTTCTCTTGCCATTCTCTCATAGTTACTGATGCAGGACTCAAGTCTCTTTCTCCTACTCCCATAGTTTTGTTTCTTTTTCTCTCATCCATGACTTAATTTTCCCTCTTACTTTTTTGTTGCCTTTCTTTCTTTCTTTCTTTCTTTCTTTCTTTCTTTCTTTCTTTCTTTCTTTTTTTCTTTCTTTCTTTCTTTCTTTCTTTGTTTCTTTCTTTCTTTCTTTCTTTCTTTCTTTCTTTCTTTCTTTCTAATTCTCCTAATTTAGAAGTGGTATTTTCTTCTTTCTTTCATTTTTACCTCTGCCAGGAGGTTACGTTTTTGGGAGAGTTTATCTGTTTGTGTGTCTGTTTGTTGGTTTGTGAACAACATAACTCAAAAGAATTTTCATGAAATTTTAAGAAAATCTTTGAAATGGGAAAAGGAACAAGTGATTCAATTTTGGAAGTGATCTGGATCACCATCTGGTTCCTTAATTTTTTTAAAGGATTCCTTATCATTGTGAGATTGGACCATTTTCACTAGATGTGTAAATAACTCCACGATAAATTGTTGGATTGCTTTGCAAAACAAAAGACAAGGTCACGATAATTTCTCACACATGTAAAAGGACTACCCAGATCCAGGCAATATAAGGGATACTAAGATCCAGAATATGAAATATGTACTGGGTTATCATAATTTTCAACACCGTCAGGTAACAAATTATTGTATAAACCTGCAACTAACACCAAATTGTAGCAGACGGTCTGCTGAAAGGGGGTATAACATTAAAGTAGGACTAAAGTGTTGCGTGACAACCACAATTTGCTTGGCGGAGGTCTGCGCTCTCTGAGTGCTTTTCTAGTTTTCTTATACATTTATTCTTACTCATCAATGACTTTATTTTCTTTAGGGTGGCCAGGTGTCCCGATTTGATACGGGCTTTCCTGTGTACTATTTATTTGTTTGTTTGTTATAAACTTGCCAACACATCGGCTTGAGCCCTGCTTAGGTCTTCTTCATGTTTGGTATCTTCTCCCCTTTTCTTTATTTGACATGTTCATGTGCATGCCTTGACTCTGGCATAAGCTCCTGCCAATCGGTCTAACTGTAAAAGAAGAACAAAAGCTAGAAGTTAAATGAAGTAAATGCTACATGATTGGCTGAAATGTCTGGTTCACTAAGATGAGCAGACAGTCACACTGTTGGGATTATCTTGTCTTCACTGCTTCTCTGCCTCCCTTTGTCTGTGTGTCTCTGGTGTCATTTTCTCTTAATTTTTCCATTACTAACATAATCATCTCACTCTCTGATACTCGGTCTCTCCCTCCATCCTTTCATCTACTTGTCTGTCTGTCTTTGACATACTGATGTCACAGCACACAAGTGTTGGAAATAGCCATGAAGGAGAAGGGGCTTCGCCTTGTGGAACGTATCAGTGATAAACTAGTTAATACAATGTACACTCTCACTTTTCAAGGCTTTTCTTCCAGCTGGTGTTTTAGGTTTGAAGCGTGAATGTGAAAGAGTTTTGACAAGGTTATAAAATAACCCTTTTGCTTTCACACTCACTATTTTCTTCTCTTTCTCTCGCAGCACTACAGGTATCAGTCTGCCTCGGCCATACTACATGGCTGACGAGGATGATGAACGGCCTTTCATCTGCTCCTTACCAGTGGACAATGGAATCATGTCATGCACTGACGTCCCTGCCCGCCGTGAAGGAGGCAAAACGTGCTGCCTGGACAAAGATGACGTGCTGTACCGCCAGTCTTTGGGCCTGAGCCCTGAGCCTCTGGCCAATGGCAGCGTGAGTGTTGCAGGACTGTGTGTCAACTGGAACCGGTACTACACCAGGTGTCACACTGGATTACGCAACCCACACAAAGGAGCCATCAACTTTGACAACATTGCTTATGCTTGGATTGTCATCTTCCAGGTGTGATAAGTACCAAATTAGTAGACTTTAAACTCTACTTGTTGTTTTTGTCCAGAGCCATCTTTAATTTCTCTTTATTTTTTTTCTCTAACTATTGTTCCGTCACTTACCTTTCGTAATGTTGATTGAATAATGTATGAAACACAAAAAATTTGGAATCACAATGAATGTATGAATGCTGATCAAATAACAACCCTTGAAAAAAACATCTGGTTGTTTCAGGACAAATAGGTTTTGACTTTTTATTTTTTCTTGGTAAGTCCACTGTGCCTCTGTAATAACTGTCCTCCCTGTTTCATACAGTATACCTTTACCACCTAGGAAAACACTTCGCACAAATTTTGTTGAAATTTTATTCAGCCTGTTAATAATAGTCCAGTATTTTGAAATATGTTTCAGCATTTTCTTGTAATGAATGTTTTTACAGCCATGACCAAAACCAGCAACAGCTAAACATGCATTTGCCTAATTTATCTTATTAGCCCAACATAAGAAAGAAAGGACAGACACTACCTTTGCTTCAAGATGACTGAGAAAAAAAAATGAATTAAAAAAAAAAAAAAAGAAAAGAAATAAGTCACAAATATAACCATTTAAAAACATCACCTACTGGCTTTGAAAAATAGTGTAACACACATCACTAACAAAATATTGATCAGATACTTTCATACTTCAGTTTGTTCTTCTGAATACTGTTTTTAAAGCCTGATGCATTTACGTAGGATCTATTTGGACATTTTATTGCATTCATGCCCTGTGAAGTTCAATGATTTTAAGTTGAAGCCACTAATCATCTCTTTCATTGTGTCTAAATTCTCTGCCAAAACACAAGTTCTCATAATTAGAGAAAAAATGCACAAATTGTTAACTGGTGTGTTTCAGTACTCAGAAGTGTTATAATATCCTTCTTTCCCTACTGCAGGTGATCACTCTGGAGGGCTGGGTGGAGATCATGTACTATGTGATGGATGCTCATTCCTTCTACAACTTCATCTACTTTATTCTCCTCATCATTGTAAGTCAAATTATATACCAGAATAAACCTAATGCAGTGTTTTCCAGCCAGTGCTTATCAGTATATTGGTACTGTGAATTTAACGATTATTAGATTGTATTAAAATAACATTAATATTAATATAATTTTTTTTTTTTACTTTCACATTTGTCAGAATGGGTAGTAAGCCACCACCTTGCATCACCATGTTTTAGTACTAGCACAAGCTAGCATGAACGTTAGCATTCAGTGACAAGTCATATATGGTATGCCAGTTGAAAGACACAGAAGTGGAGAGTGGTTGTTGTGCGCTGTAGAATTTGAATCTCAAAAAGGTTTTAAGGGTCAAATTTGACAAATGGAAAAACCATAGTTATTTAAAGTCATTGAAGGCCAAAGTCACAAAGACCAATAGGGTGGGTTACTACTGAAGTGTTTCAATCCAAAATCTGACCGCTAGATACCACTGAATGAGATAAATTATGACAGTAGAGTGCTGTTTCTTCTTTATTCCCTTCTTTATTTCACTTCCACCAGCTTTCCCATGCATGTGTGCAAATAGAGCACGTAGGCTTCTGTAAGTGTCAACACACACACACACACACACACACGCACGTGCACACACGAACGCGCACACGTGCACACACACACACACGCACACGCACACGCACACACACACACACACACACACACACACACACACACACACATTCCCTTCAGTGCATTTTATTTTTGGCCCTTTGAGAGCCTGTTTGTGTGTATGAAGTGTGACTGCCAGTTCCTTACTCAACCCAGAGGCTGCCTTGTGTTTTTATGTTTAATTGCCTGCCTTCAGGTCCAGACCTCCATTTCCCCCCCATCTCTTTTACTCTCATTTCTTCTTTCATTAAATCTGTCCATTTTCTTAAATCTGTCAATCTGCCCTCTCACTCTTAGACTCTACTAATACCTTCACCGCTTCCTTCTTCACCCTTCCAAACACTTTGTGTATCCCCTCTTTCTTCCTTCTACTCCTTTTTTCCTCTCCTTAATCTCCACCGATAACTATCTCCCTTCATATGCTCACTTCTCTCTCTCGCTGAGCTCTATACTGAGCATCATTCATACATCTGTCAGTCTGCTCATTATACTAAGTCACGCAGAGACACTCATAAACTTAAAAACTGACAGTCAGAAGTAACTTAGAGCATAAGAAGTACACTTTGGCTGGGACACAAATCACTCTTTTCAAGTCACTTATCTAAAAGTCTGTTTTGAGCAGTCTAAAGTATAAACTTAGAATATTATACACCCATTTATAACCATGGTAAAATAACATTTATACACCTTTTTACTCAGGATTTCATAACTGTCATTTCTAAACTAGTTTTGGCAGCTTGTACATATATTTAGAGAATTATTTTGGTTGTTGAATAACCTTGCAGACCCCCTTTCTATGGATTGATTTAATATATTTATGGTGTTTTGGCATAGACTGTATATTATGACGTGTGCTGCTTACCTCTTGGCGAGGTCACATGACCCTCAGCTGTGCCCCTTATTGTGGGAGCTCCCGATCTTAATATCCTCTGAACAGCCGCGTGACAAAAAAATTCACCCCCCGTACAGTGTGAGCCGGTAGTAAAACTAGCAACTCAGACAGGAGACGTTTTTTGAACCAGGCTGTAAATAGGTTAATTTCTGCTTTGAAAACAGCTTTTTTTGGCTTGGTGTGTATGTGACTTCCACTACTTTCGGAGCCAACCTCAAACCAAACACTCAAGAAACAGCAGATTTTAGCACTTCTGCATTGTCTCATATTCTCAGACCGGAGGTTGCTGCTTGGTTTTTGGCCAATCAGAACTGATATTCAACATGTACATTGTTTGTTTTTTAGCTAAGCAATAATTGAAGTGGGGATTTTTTTCACCAATCAGTTTTTTGCTCTTTTTTTTTTTTTTTTTTTTACAGATTTTTAATAATTTGGTGAACTAGTTGTCAACGGGGGCTGCACAGTGATGCAGTGGTAAGTGCTGTTGCCTCACAGCAAAAAGGTCACCAGTTCGAATCCTGGTTCTGACAATGTCTACCTTTCTGTGAGAAGTCTGCATGCACTCCCTTTGTATCCGTTGGTTACCTCTGGGCACTCCAGCTTTCTCAGTCCAGTAACATTCTCATCAGATTAATTGGTGATTCTGAATAGCCTATAGGTGTGAGTGTATACGTGAAGGGTTGTTGGTCTGTGTGTGTCAGCCCTGTGATTGACTGCCAACCAGTCACGGGTGTACCTATCTCATCCGTTGATAGCTGGAATAGGCTCCAGCCAGCAGTCACAACCCTGAAATGGATAAGCGGTAGAAAATGGATGGATGGATGTTGTTCAGAAAAATCCGGAGAGGTGGTCAGGGCCTTGCTTGGGATCCGATTGGCCACCCTGATTGGCTATTTGCCATGTCAGAGGCAGTCCTTTGTGCTCCTTAACACTGTTACAGTGGGTATACATCTTCATTTGAGTCCCTAAAGAATCAAGCCTCTGGGTGTTGGGCTAGTCTACATTAGCATGGTTGTGCAAGCACTGGGAGGTGTCAAACACATTTAAAGGAAGCAGATATCATTTTAAATTGAGATCTTGAACTCCTGTAATTTCCTCGGAAAGTGTTCAGACAAAAAAAAAAAAAAAGATTTATACTTTTTTTTTTTTTTTAAATTCAGAGTTCCCTTTGACTTTTGCAGACACTTCATGACACTTACTTTTCAATCTTTTGTGACTTTTCACGATTCAAACCAAAATTCAGATGCTTTCAGAAATGTCAAAAGCTTTCCTATTTGAAATTATAACTTGAAACGAGCTGCAGTGAGGCAGGCTACGGCATCTAAAACCTTTAGTCTCATAAAAATTCCTATTATTTTCCAGCCTGACCCTCTTTTACTTCTGATTTTCTCCAAGAAGAGAACAGAGCCTTTATCTGTTTTGTCCATTCAGACTAAACTGCAGTGCCTCAAGATCAGCTGTCATCCCCGCCAAACATCAGTCATCATAGAAGTACTTTCTTGTTTATCTGAAAATACATTTATTGTCAAAAACACATTCAAATGCATTGCTTCAGCATCAAGTTCATAAAATTGCCTCACTAGATGCTCAGTGATGTGCTGGTTGTCTTTGATGTGAAACATCAGGGAGGAGAGGTGGAGAGAGAAAGACAGGGAGAGAGGAAATTACTGCCGGTGGACAGTAAGAGATAGAGTAAGGATGATGAAATTGGAGGGAAAATGAAGGGGAGAAATGGGGGGAAATGGGTTAGTGAAGGAAGGAAGGTGAGTAAGTGAGCTTCAGAGCGAGAGTGGAGGAGAGGGAAAAAGTAGAGGGAGCATGAGGAGGAAAAGGATGGTTGAATCGATGAGGAGAAGATTCGGAAAGTGACGATGATGGACTGAAGCGTGGGCATGAAATCAGAGAGCGGATTGGAGGAGGATGGGAGGGTTGGTTGACCACATGTTGGTGCTCCCTTTGATCCTAAATGAAATTTTATTAATTAGACTGAATCCCTCAGCATGTCCTGCAGGCTCACATGGAAGGAACAGACACAGTGATCACAGCAGCATACATATCTCACTTTTACTGTGGTATAGCCAAAACCAGCAGCATCAAAGTTGTAATTTAGAAAAAATTGCACAAGACACAACTCAAAACTTTTTACATTTCTTTTTTCCTTTACTCAGACATTTTTGCATGACACTATCAAGGCTCTTAAGGTGTTACTGTTTTTCCCAATTTGACTGGTACCTCTTTCACTCAGCTACTTGTGTCTTTTAGTAGCCCTTACTTTCCTTGCTGTCGCTAGTCAACTTTTCTTTGCTGGTAACTGGTCAGCCAGTAACCCAAGATTTAAAGTTTTGTGTCCTCCCAAAGAGTTGTGTAACATCAAAATAGCCCCCCATGTTGTAAGTTAAGGCTGTGTCACCGCGCTGTCAGCTGAAACTAAATAGATACACCACCAAACTACTTTGTGTGGCCTGTTTTGATTAAAAGGTTTGACGAGGTTGTCCCTGACATAGCTTTTACTATTCAGAATCAATAACCATTGTTATGACATTTTGACCAATCAGAGTCAAGAATTTTTAAAAGATGGGTCATTCAAAAGAAAATGGACAAAATTTTGCATTAAATGTTTGAGATGTCAGCATAAATACAGAGTTTCACTTAGAAATATAACAAATCAAAAAATGTTCAGATCAGCTTGGAATATAAAAAATAGCTTTTTTCTTTCCCATTTATTTCCTACTTTCCTACTTTTCGTCTACTTTGCTGCTGCTGTCCTCTGTCAGAGTGCTCTCATACTTACTAAAGAAGGGAGTCTGGCCAAACCATGAATAACACAAATACAAACAGCAGCTAATAAATCTTCCTTATTCTTTATAAAAGCAATACATCCAGCTTTGTGAGGTGTTGATATGTGGATGGTAACATTAATTTGGGCAGGTCAGAAGAGATATGAAGTGTAAGGATTAAAAGGGTGATAAATTACATCAGCTTTGCTAATGCTTGCTTTTATTGCTTGCATAAATCCGCCCCTAATCAAACCCTTAGCTATAACCAACACTTGGATATAGGATCAAATCAATGACATTGCTAGAATTTAAACAGCAATGTTCTCTTGTGTCTCTCCACTGAGTATCTATTGAAGCAGAAGTTTGTGAAACATTATCTAAATGAGGTAGGAAATCTCCTCCTTGTAATGAAGCTCAAGATGAATGTGTTTTGCATCAAGCTCAAAGTATCAGCGGGATTTTTCTCTGTGCATTGCATATCTGCTGTCTTTCCCCACAGAGACTATTTGACAGTAGGGCTCTTGTCGGCTTTGTTACGACACGTTTCAAGGCTTGTCTCACAAATAGACATAAACCAGGGAAGGGATTTCTATTCACATGTTTAAGTTCTGTTAAAACCCTGCACTTGTCAGGTCTCAACAGCAGACAGATGATCAGACTTTTAATTATGTTTGCTCTAAAACTGTGAGACACTGAGCATGGAGAGATGGAAGAGAGGGAGTGACAGACACAAGCCGAGGGGAAAAGGAGGGAGAGGAAGAAATTGAGTTTAGATACTTCAGCAATTTCTCACATGTAGCGTTCACATAGATCAAGTGTGTTGAATTGAATTGAGGGAGATAAAGGTAGAGCAGGGTGAAGTGGGTGCAGGAAGGGCGCTGAAAGATGAGAGACGGAGAGAGTGTGACAGCTGGAGAGACAGAGGATAAAAGGGCGATAAAGATGGAGGAAGTTTGATAGAAGTCATTTACTGATTAGCATCACGTAGATCAGTGTAGACCAAAGGACTCAGTGGAATTAAAGGCTTCCCGTGGAAAATAGCTCGGCCCTCAGGAATAAATGTTTGTTGTGCAGAGAGTCCAAACTTGCCCTGTTTTGATACGCAGGTAAACAAAGTAATGAGCCTTTTGATTTGACACCGTGTAAGCCTCCAACCCCACCTCGTCCTCATTAATACCAGGAATGCAGCCAATTTGTCAACAAGGATACAGACAGCTAAACATTGATCTCATTTAATTCTTCCATCTGTTGCCGTGTGTTGAAACAGCAACAGGTTACTCATTGGTGAGACAATTATAAAGACAGAATACACTGGTTTAAAAAATACAATACTTTAACAGTATTACAGCAAGTGGAGATGCTAAGAGAAAATCTTTGAAGAGCTGACGTTCACTTATTATATATATATATATATATAAAAAAATCTAAATTCTAAAGTTATAAAACTGATTAAAAAATAATCTCATCTCACCTCACCACATTTTCCACCACTTATCTGGGTCCGGGTCACGGGGGCAGCAGTTCCATCAGCATAGACCAGTGGCCCCTGTCCTCAGCCATTTCCACCAGCTCTTCTGAGGAGATACCAAGGCATTCCCAGGCCAGCCAAGAGATATAATCTCTCCACCGCATCCTGGGTCTACCCTGGGGGTCTCCTCCCAGCTGGACAAGCCAAAATCACCTTCTCCATCCGGGAGGCATCCTCACCAGATGTCCGAACCACCTCATCTGGCTCCTCTTGATGCGGAGGAGCAGCAGCTCTACTCCGGGCCTCTCCCGAATGTCTGAGCTCCACACCCTATCTCTAAGGCTGAGCCCAGACACCTTGTGGAAAAAGCTCATTTCAGCGGCTTGTACCCGCGATCTTCTTCTTTCGGTCACTACCCTACTTCTTCCTATATGCTTACACAAATCTTTAAACAGTAGGACATACCTCATGCCTATGGTATTTAATGCCTGTGTGTGTGTGTGTGTGTGTGTGTGTGTGTGTGTGTGTGTGTGTGTGTGTGTGTGTGTGTGTGTGTGTGTGTGTGTGTGTGTGTGTGTGTGTGTGTGTGTGTGTGTGTTTCTGTACCTGATGGAGTTGGAAACTATGTTGATGCATTCACCTAATCAAGCTTAATGTGCTGTACAAGCCGGAACATTGCACAAACAGAAGCCGGGTTTTATACAACGCACTTCAACTTGAATATTTGTAAGTGTGGGCAGTTCTCAATGAAAACTGTAGGCTGTTATCCTTTCACTCGTCAACCTCAAATTCTCTCTGACGTGCTAACAGCACTGCAAACAATTCAACTGCACACACACATGCACACACTTCTAGAGCCTCACACGAATCTAATTGTATTTCAGTGGCTCTTGCAGAGTGTGAGCATAAATATTTTATGGGATCAGCCAGGGTGCTGAACGGGTGCTGGGACCCGCTGCCTCCCTTTCAGGCTGTGGGTCCTGAGAGATGTCATGAAAACCAGGCAGCCTGACCACAAATTCTGCCTTGGATCAATGAAGAGCAGCTTCAAACTCAAAACACACACGTGCGGTCACTCACACTCTCTACACAGCTCTTCCTTGGTCTTTGAAACATGCAGAGGTTCAGATGGAGAGCAGGAGGGGGTTATCAAGCTTCACAATCACTATTGATCATAGCCCACAGAGTATTCTTCATCCTCTCTCTGCTTTCTCCCTTTATCTCACTCTCTTTTACCTTGACATTGACCTTCTTACTCTCTTCTTTTCCAACTGTTTCAGCCGTGTTCACATGCAAATGGAGGAAGCCTAAATGTATATCTTTATATATAAACTTTTATATGTATGACAAATGTTGCAGTTTAAATTATTAAGATGGAAGCAGAATAGATGTTACAATTTTTTGAACAGAGCTTCTCCTCTCAAGGTCAAAAAACAAAACTAACCACATATGACCTAAGAGCTACAATATTTAGAGCCAGATTTTGTCAGGGAGGAATCAAATCCCTTAAAACAAGTTGTGATGTTCTATGTGGACTGAAGCAGGTTTCACACAACCTGCTAAATATTTAATCTTTTTCCTCTCCTCTGAATTTTATCATGTTTCAATATTTCTCTTGTATACCTGAGTCTCACAAGGTGTTCTTTTGCCAACAGCCATTTCATTATTCATCAAGGACAAACTAGGCCTAAGGCCAGGTATCAGATGCGCACACAGTTTGATCAGCAAATATAGACATCATGGCGCTAGCATCATAGTTCTGGGGTGTTGCAAAGGTTGTGAGATTATATAGCTCCATACAACTCTTGGGCTAGGCTTTATAGCACTTGGGATTAACTGGGACGTCATGTCATACAGTATTATGTGTGCTTTGGACTCAACATCAGTGGGGGGAAAAAAGAGAGAGATAAAATTGTTGGATGGTGAGAATAAGAATTTGCTAGGTAGCTATGGTTGCTTCCTTTTCCTAAGCTAGTTTCATTTATCAAATAGTTTGATTGTGACTGTCAGATTAAATGGCAAAGTAGCAAAAGGATTTTCTACTTTCTAAGAAAATGGTAGCTTCATTGTTTCCACTGTAAACAAATGTTATATTTTTGTTATTTTTGTTATTTTTACTCAGTAATTTCAGCAGCTAACTGCCGGAATTACCGAGTAAATGTAGCACATTAAACCATTTCACGTACAGTGTATGGTTCTCATACTCCCAGGTGGGCTCTTTCTTCATGATCAACCTGTGCCTCGTGGTCATCGCCACCCAATTCTCAGAGACCAAGCAGAGGGAGCACCAGCTGATGCAGGAGCAGCGAGCGCAGTGTTCCTCCTCCTCCACCCTGAACAGTCAACCCGGGGACTGCTATGAGGAGCTCTTCCAGCTGGTCTGTCACATCCTCCGTAAGGCCAGGAGACAAACTGTAGCCTTTTTTAATGCTCTGCGAGGGAAACCTCGTGGCTTCAAGGGTGTTGGGAGAGGCAGAGGAGGAGGGGAACTGAGAGAAAGGAAGGCCAATGGAAGGGGGGGACGTGAGAGGAGAGCAGTGATGAGGCACGGTATGTATTTGGTCAAGCAGTTGTTGTTAGTCACGCTTTGTCTCAAGACTGGTCTCAAAGCCACTTATTAAGGTTCCAGCATCTTAGACTTGACCTACAAGTCAAATCCAAGACAACTCCTACAACCACAGTTTTTGGGAAATATCCCATCTGCTTCATGGTATTGGTCAAGAAAGAGGTGACCTAAACTAAAACACTGACTGTCCTTTACATCTCTTTATAGGTGTACCCTGTTCTCACCACAACAAACCTGACAACCCCTCACCAATGGCCCTCACTGCCACATCCGCCACTGAAGGCTGCCCCATGTGTGCCACAGCCCTTTCGCTATCCGATGGGGTTGGACCAGTCCGCAATGCATTGAATGAGGAAACAGAGGAGGGAGCTGTAGAAGAAACGGACATGGAAGGGGCACAGTCTGAGAGTAAGGAAAAGGGCAAGAAAAGCCAGGCGGGTGCAGGGACAAAGGGAGGCTGTTGTCCAAAGAAGAGCTGTAAGGAGCTGTGGCATGATACCAGGATGAAACTATGGGCAATCGTGGAGAGCAAGTACTTCAACCGAGGCATCATGATCGCCATCCTCATCAACACCATCAGCATGGGCATCGAGCACCATGAGCAGGTACAGAAAGCTGGCACCCTCCTCTGTTGAACTTTTATTTTTGATCATTTTCTTTTTTATTTGATGTCTGATTTCTGCTGTCTGCAGTTCATTTATTTTCAAAAGCTGTATGAGATTTATCAAAAGTTATCTCCAGCTCAGATGTGTCATAAATCATAGGCTTAGCTCTACAAACTCATGTGACTCCCTGCAGATCAAAACTGGCTATAAAATACACTCCAACAATAAAAACGAGGTTAGACTTGAATTTTGCTTTGTGATCAAAAGTCATGAGTTGCAGAATTAATATCTGCTTTCTTGAAGTAACCTTTCTTAGTGAATCTTCCAGCATTTGCACTTTGCAAACTTTGTAAAGGCAATGACCCTCATTTATCAAACTTGCATACAGCTGAAAAATGGGTGTACACAGATCAGCATATCAAATTGAACATGGGCATAGGGTACACCCGTTGTATTGCCAGCTCTGAGATTGTGTATGCAAGTTTCATGTCAGAGGGAAAAGTGTGGCAAAATCTATCAGTGGTGGAGAATAATGGGATCATATGAGTGCAGTACATTTTGAGACAGACTAACAGAGGTTCACAGGGTATATATTAGATATTAGGTAATATTTAGATAGTTAAATTAGATTTGACACCAAGAATGTATGAAACATTTCACTTTTCTACTGCCAATCTGAAAAATACATCTCTTATGAAAGAACAGTGCAAGCAGTCAGCTGATTTTTCTCCTTCCTTTATTGTTTTACTTTGAAATGATTAATAAAAATCTGGTTAGGACACTCGCAGAATAAAGTCTCTGAAGAGAACTGGATCATACTTCTTTTTTTTGTTTTTTAAGGAAGCCTTATTAATAACATGATTTACCATGAAGACTATATTTCCACTCCTTGCAATGGCATAATATAAGTCTGAACTGTGGGAAAAGCAGACAATTTTATAACAAAAGATGCACATCTACATGAGATAACAGCCAATAGGTTTAAAATTAACATCACACTCTGGTGCGTTATTGCGCACAAGCAGCACACTTCTTGGCTAAAAATGACCAGAAATAAGATTAATAAAATCGAGTTTGTAAGTTAACCAGTTTGTGGTCCTGTATAGAACATTTGTATTATCTACATCTGACATGGTGCAGGTTTGTCCGTCCCAATTTAAATATGACCAGACGTACACTGTAATTTGCCCTCACTTGATGAATCACACGTGAATCTTGCCTTAAGCTTGTTTCTACATCAGAATCTACCAACTCCCACTCAAGATTGATGAATGACTGCTTTTGTGTTAATCTCATACATTACAGTCATTACTCCCTGTCGCTTTAAATCATTTGTGATGAGTGAAGCTAGGTTTTCTATCTACATTAGCTTCTATCCAGCTTCAACTCACATTTTTTGTTAAATTCCATTTAAAAAAAAAAAGAAAAAAAGGAAGAAATTCCCTCAGATGATTAAAAAGCAATTGACTTTAAAGTTTTTCACTGAATTTCAACTTCATTCTAAGGTCTCATTTGTCTAAACTGACTGAAAACACTAAAAAAAGAGCCATGTTTCAAAGATTTTCCATCACTTAGGGGCTGTTTACACCGCAACAGTTTTAGGGTAAAACACAATAGTTTTGTTGCGTTTCAGGCTCGCGTTTACACGGGAACAGCGTTTCAGCCAACCTAAAACACAATCTTTTGAAAACGGCCTCCAGAGTGGGATTTTTTCTGAACGCTGTCGACACAGTTGCTGTGTAAACAGTAAGCTGGCGTTCTCAGTTGAAACGATGATGTCACACTCAGCTTTGCAAGAGCGCATACAACAGGAAACAGTACGGTTGTTACCATTGTCGCAAACTACCATGCTGTGCTTGTGACGCTCAATCTGCTGTATCTGATGACTGTCTTCATACAAAATGAAGATCTGTTACTCCACTTTTGCACTTAGTATCTTAGTATTCCCCAATACACCAGATGACCAGCTCAACTCTACTTTGGTGGAGATCTACCAAAAGCTGCTTCTGGACAAGACAGTTATAGCACCACCTGCAGGCCTGGAATGCTTACTACGTTTTCAGTCCCTCGGCATTTCCATGTAATTGCAGGTTTTTTTCACTGCGTTTCAGCGTATTCAGATGAAACATTGTCTTGTAAACAGGTCCTTAAAGAGTACATACTGGAGCCAATCCTGACATGATTGTTGAGTCACACATCTGAATACTGGAATTAATGTTTCAGTATCCCTGTAGTTCTGTGTTTCATTAAGTATTAAGCTTTGCATGCATTACAAAAAAAATATCTATGTTTCTTGAAGAAGCTGAGCGACACACTCTCACTCTTACAACAGTTGTTTTAGAGTGAACAAATAACCACTGCTGCCTTCAGTGCTAGTTCACAGTCTCTTGGTGTTCTTCCTGTCAGTCAATGTCCACACTCCTCCGCAATGCTTAGCTCTACATGTTCTCTCTCCTCCACATCCCTATCACTGTCTACCTTGACTTTGCTTCTTTCTGTCTTTTCAAAGCAGTGTAATCTAACTCCCAAAACAACAGCTAAGACAGGTCTGTGCTAAGGTTAGACAGCAGAATATGAGTTGGGCTAGCAGAACATCATTGCACCTTTGGGTCAGACAACATATTTCGGTATATCCAAGCTTTTAAAAAGTGAATCCCTATGCTGTCTTTTAACATCCGATTACTTTTCTGTTTCTGCCCTCTCTGTCGCTCAGCTCTCTCTCAGGCTTTGTGTCAATATTTCCTGCTCTTGCTATACCATCGCCCACTCACGCCTGCTACCACCACTGTGGTGGGTCGTCTCTAATCTCGGGGTGGCTAAAAATAGAGAGAGACAGAGCGAGGGAGGCAGACAGAGACTTTGCTCCTATATTACGGAGGAAATAGTACGCTGGGATGTCTGTTGTGCTGGCGCCTGTTTGGCAAACCAGAGTCCGTCCTCCCTCAGTTTGATGGAGGGAGGTACCAGGCTTAATCAATCCCTTGGCCCTGATCCTCGTCCTGTAGAGGGGGGCTTCCACCTGTCCCGCTATACCTGTGGGTCTGGGTTCTGTTGCTATGGTACAATAGATCACCTGCTTGCCAAATGTCCTGGAAGCTTCTGTGATGCTTCAGGTTTACTGTTGGCAAGAGTTTTCTATGAGAATAAACAATTTATTGGTGCAAGAGTGTTTTAAAAATGCCCCTTTACTCTTCTACCCTTTTTGTTTGTTTGTTTTTGTTTTTTGAAACCAAGTAGGCATTTTTTAAGTTACATTTTTAACTACATTGTGAAATAATTCCTTAGAATATTGGAGCTTGGAGAAAACTGTCAAAGAAATCCCTTCTTTTTAACAAAATATTGAAATAAAGACAATCGGTATTTGAAAGGGTTTAGGCCAAACGACTGACAACAACCGAACAACTGACAGCACACGGAGGAGGCAGCCCAAAATATTTGACTATGAAAACACAGCAGAATTTGATTTTTTTTTTTTTTAAATTAACCAACAAGATGAGTAAATACAACAGGTATCTTGTTGGGCCCCTAAACTGATACTGAAGAAACTTTCTCAACCAAGCTTTGAATTACAAATGGGACATTTATGTTTGCCAACATTAAGCAGTCAGACCAAGTAATTAGTCTAATGCTAGCTTAAGTAGATAGCTCACTTTTGGCAAGAAGTCATTCTACGAACAAAGTCAAGGTATTATGGACCCGAATTAGAAACCTGTGTTTTATATGACCCACTGCTAAATACATTACTTTACTGTTTTCCGCTACAAATCTTACACAGTGATTGTTATTGTTAACAACACATGAGTTAAGAATCGGAGCACAGTGGTAACTGAAAGTGCTGGGCCTTTCTATGCATTCATTTTGTATTCCCTATAAAATGCAGAAAACAAATCTGTTCTTTTTCACAAAACTATTTGGGGAACAGTAAAGAATGGGAATGTGATTATTTCATCTTGTGAAGAAACCACATTGCATGAATACAATGTTATCTACTATCAGAATGCAGACTGCCTCATACATGTAAATTAAACATTTTTTGTTATGATAAATTCAGTACCATCTAAGAACTGACAACATTATAAATAATATAATTTGTCTAGAGATGTAACTGCCTCATATCGAAATTTCTTACAAGAGACTTTAGATACTATGCTATGATTTACATTTCTAAAATAATAATAATAAAAAAAAAAAAAATGTTATTAAAAAAAAAAAAATGATAATAAAAAAAACAAAAAAAAACAAAACAAAACAAAGCAATACAGGATGGATTGCCCAAGTGAAGGGACACCTCTGAAAATTCAACAGCTGTTTGGGGATTAATAATGCAGCAACGGGATTGGCACATTGGAAATCCAACAAGGGTGGATAGAGATCAAACAACACTGTTAATCGAATGTCTCTCTCTGCCAAAGGACAAAAAAAAAGGATTAAAACAGAAGGAAAACTGTGTGACTTCTGTTGCAGAGGCAGCCATAGTTGTTGAGATATTGAACAACTCCCACACACTTAATTACAATTTTCCAAGTTTCAAATGGTGGTCATATCTGAAGTGGAATCATAGCAGAAAGCAAATGTGTTTTGTAACCACAGACAAGAATAGGCCAGAGGAATCAAAAACAGAATCGGGGTCTTAAGGAAAATAAACGGTTTCTATATAACAGTTTCTGGAAACAATTTAGTGGCTGGAAATAGAAATAAAGGACAATACACAGAGATTCAAATTCTACATTAATGAATTTAAAAGGCTGTGCTGAGTTAAATGCAACTCTCTTCATGAGTAGCCAGAAATTCTTAATACTTAATCCAGCCAACAAAGGCTGCTGAATAGACATTTGCTTTTATATTTAACATTTTTAACCTTGCATGGAAATAAATATATATGCATATTATGTGTTTTTTTTTTTTTTTCAGAACTGAAGCTGAAAATGCAGCATAATATGTAGATTTGTTGTGGCTTGGATTATTATATAACTGCTTTTCATGCAGATTACCATAACAGAAGCTTTGGGTTGTTTGCTGTCAGAAATGTTGAAAGGTGTTTCACTAACAGGGGTCAGACAAATGTTAAAAGCATTGGAGTGCTGAAAAGGCTAGGGAAACTGAACCTGTTGCGAAAAGTTCTAAAACTTGCCATCACCCTCATAACTCATTTGGCTGTAACAAAGTGAGCATTTTCTAATCTGTCAGCTTTACTGACCGGAGTCAAATGGGGTTGTCTCCCGTGGACTGCTCAAATGCTGCTATCAAAAGGATGATGGTGCACCACTGTGTTCAGGCTGTGAATTGACTAAAAAAAGGGAGAGATGAATAGGACACAAAAAAGGTAAAAGAATAGATTTAATAACCCATTATCTGAAGCTAGACAAAGGTTATCGCACAGGCTGCTCAATTGCATTATAATTTGATCTCAATTCATTATAATATCACTAAATGGTTATTGATTAATGAATAATGTTTACCAGTAAAAATCACACAACTCCTAGAAATGTTTCTTGTACCATTTCTCTTTTATTGGTCGTGACAAAATGTTCCAGTTCTTAAATAAGTAACTGTTCGATTCCCTGTTTTAAATAAATTGTAGAACTTAACTGTATATCATACGTGGCATCCCTTGAGATTCCCATCCACAGGGTGTCAGTTACAGAAAAAAAAAGTTTTTGAATAAGAATGATTCAAAGTTAAGCCTGACAGAGAACCTGCAAATTTTCCCAATAAATGCAAACAGTCAGAGTGTAGCCCTGACAACCACCTAATTCATCACACAGGTTGTATCAGATTACATTACACTTTACAAGAATTATAACTCAATGGAAACAGTGAGTTATTCCAGTCAGAGATCCCAAGAGGATGAAAAGACTTAAGATCTCTAGTCCTAGGTGTCACACTCTCAGTCTCAGCCTCAGCCTCTGTCTCCAGCCTAATCAGCCTGACTCCACTCACCTGTGCTCCTGCTCACACCTGCACCTCATCTGCTGCCATCAGGCCACCTATATAAACCCCAGCTCCACACACGGTCATTGTCAGACTGTCTTCGCACTCACGCTGAGAACTTCAGACCTGTCTTCGGACTGCTTACCTGTTGCCTACAAGTTCCGTCCCAGTTTCTGCCTGTTAAGCCTGACCCTCGGCCTGACTACAAGGTATCGACTAAAGCTTCTGTTCGTCACTCACCCGTCTGCCTGAGTCCCCGGCTGTCGATCCTGCTTCTGTCTCGGACGCCGAGTTCTGCCTGTCCTGATCCGTGTTGGTCTACCTGGTACCTGATCCCTGCCTGTCTTCGACTCTGAGTATCGCCTGAATCCTTCTCCGTGTTGGTCTGCCTGGTTACTGAACCCTCGCCGGCCTTCTACTACGTGAGCCTTTGCCTGTACGTCTCCTGTGTGGCTCAGTCAGGAGAACGCTCGTCTCGAGATCCTGTGGTCGCGGGTTCAATCCCCGCTCAAGCCGCAACTCCCTGCATTCAAAGACTGTCTGAGCCTTTGTCCCAAACGTCTCCTGTGTGGCTCTACTGAAGAGACACTCACCCTTCATTCCTAAGTGTGCGGGTTCAAACCCCGTTCTGAACTGTGCCTTTAAGTTTCTGCCAATAAAGACTGTTCATTGTTTATCACCAATTACTCGCTTCTGGGTCCTAAATACAAACGTGTCACTAGGTGTTCAGGAAAAAACACAACTCTCTGCTGTTTTCTGATTAACTTAACAGTTTGGGTCAGAGGCCTGTACAGCCAACGGGGCTGTTTATCATGTGTGCAATACTAAAGAGTGAATTAACTTGGCTGAATGAAACATAGGTTAACTCCATCTTTTGTCTTAGTAGAGTTGCTTATTAAGGTTTTTTTCAGATTTGCTGTTAACTCTGAAAAAGCCCACAGTGGACAGGATTTTCTGCAATGTAGGAACCATGCTAATGCCAATTTTGTGTCAGCGACTGTGAATTATATCTGACAGTCATTGAGCGTAATTAGTAACTGTGAACGATTTAGGCAACTTTGCAGTTCCTGGATACTTGCACTGTACACAAAGCAGTTTTTTGAAACCCTACCCTGTCAGCATTAAGCATTTCTCTTTTAGCTGTGCTGAGGTTAAATTGGATCACTCCACAAGTGCATACTACTTACTTTTTTAAAACAACTGTGGATCCTCAGCATGATGTCCTCTCCCCACTCCTGTTGTTTTATTCCATACATCAGCCAACCGGAAAACACTTCAGATCTGTTCCTAGGTCTGTGGTAATGAGATGGCAGTAATGGATCTCTGGGGGCTGCCAGTGCAGTTTGGCTGTTCTGCAAACAGCGGTCAGCCATCACATCGTTACCAACACTGGTGGGCACGCATCATTAGCCTGTGTTTTCAAACAGCTAAACACTCATTAGTACCGACAAACACACACACACATATGAATACATAGAGCGGTACAATCAGCAGCACAGACATAGAAATGTAAATGCAGGACACAGTGCTCATTGATTCTTGGATGGTAAATGTCAGAAGCATCATTGCTGGAGCTACAGAGAAGCTCTGTGCTGGATATGATGATTGCAACAAATTTGGCTGTGTGTGTGTGCCCGTGTGTGTGTCTTGCGCAAATCCACATAGAAGCAGAAAAGAAGAAGTCAAACGGTGTCAGGGAAAGCTGAAAAGAAACACTGCAGCACATTAGCAATGAAAGACTTACAGCAAGTAAAAAGAACTGAAATATCTGTAACAGCATACGGTGGGAGGCTAAGAATAAACACTCAAAACATGTTCCTGCCAATACTGAGGTGTTAACAAGACTGAGTGATCTTATTCAAATATTGGCAGTGGGCTAGAGTAACCATCCCTTCACTCTCACATGTAATAATTGCTTGATGTAGTCACTTCCTGGACCAAATATGTTGATGTACAACTCTTGGCAGCAAACTTTGGTCCTTTCCACCTGTCTCTAACGGAATGTGAAATATTGGAGCTTTTCACCGACAACATTTGCAGTATCTCTAATTGATGACAAGCAGTGTAATGTTTCTTTGCTTGTGAACTTCTGCTGTGTTGGCAAGGTTTCATGGCTCAGACTTTATTTGAACAATTACTTCTTTATGGCATCAATACATTCACGTGAGAGTGCAGCTGTGAGGAAAAGCTCTTGATCTTAATCTCCTCACCCCTTCTACCATTTGATCCGTGCAGAGTCAAATGGCTAATAACAGAGGAAAAAAGATTACATTCATAAATGAATGGAAAAATTAAGGACCCAGCTACTGTCCTGGTTTTCTTTTCTTTTTTTTTCAATTACAGTTTAATATAAAGAACAGCAGAGACATATTCACATTGAAAAGGCTGTGAGGAGTTTCCAAGTGATTTGCAAAAGTAGATATATAGATAAAGATGATCCCAAATCAAGTCAGGCAGGACTAGATTGATTTACAGCACGTCTAGGTCTCTATGACAACACCATGCTGACAAAGCTTTGAAGTAAGAAGATGGATCTGAGTTTTTCTCAGCTGAAAACAATTTCTGTGATTAATTTTGTAGTGGTGGTGGACACTGAAGCCTAACTGTCAGACAGAAAAGGGACAAAAGAGCAGAAGAAAGCTAAACGGGAGACTGATACAGCCCAAGTTAAGGCGAAAACAGGGGTTTAATTGTTTGTGATAATGTCCATTCCAACCCACATGCAGAAGTTATTTTGCAGTGGTCACGTCTCAGAGTACCAGGCTGCCAGCTGCACTGAATATAGATAGCAACTAGACTACATGCAAACTGACATTTGGTTTCTTTTCTTTTCTTTTCTTTTTTTTTACACACTACTGTTTGTTAATGTATGCTAGTGCTAAAAAAAACAACAAAAAGAGCTCAGTTTTTAGCTCTGTTTTACTTATCCATTTCTCAGTTTTGTCAACTAACCCCTATCAAATTTCTTCCAGTATCCTACATGTTTAACCATATTGAAATGTTCAACTGTGACTGTTATTGGGCAAAGTTAGCAGTTTAACACACACAAAAAACCATCAATGCTTGCAAAATTGTTAGCATATGTAAACATTTGCAGAGCAGCCTATTGAAAATATAGCTCACATGAAATATTAATATTTAAAACATTAGCATTTTTATGTGTTAGTAAAGCAGATTTATTAGATTAAGCTAGCATGCTGGTCGTTAGCACAACTGGAACACTGTAGCTAGATACTAATTAGCCTCCACCAAGCACAGCCCGCCTAGAAAGATATTGTGAAGAGTTAATGTTGCTAAAATTTCATTTCAGTATTTAATAAAATCAATACATAGCAAAGCATAGTTTTACAATAAATATAAGCTAACATTTGTAACCTATGGCAAAAACATGCTTAATGTGATGCACAAACGAATCGCTGTTAGCAAAGCATTACAACATTCGAATATTGTTCTATTAATATCAAAGGTAACATTGTTACATTTACCTTTTTTTTTTTAACTCAGCCAGTGCCACCAAAGACGAGTGTTTCCGTTGTTTTATAACCTAAAGCAGTGCCAGAAGTGTAACTGTAATTTCTATCAATAAATGGCTAAAAGCTGCAAGGATACCAAGAAGTAGAGGTGTCAACGTTTTGTTAACATTTCTGATGTGTTAAGAGTCACAAGTTCTTTTTTTTTTTGTTGACTTTTGTTCAACTTACCTTAAGTCTCTTTTTTTTAATCTCCTGTCAACCTCTTGTTAATGCTTTTTTTTATTTCTTGTATTTGTCACTCTGCTTTGTCAGCCAGAGGAGCTCACTAATGTCTTGGAGATCTGCAACATCGTCTTCACCAGTATGTTCTCCTTAGAGATGATCCTCAAGCTTACAGCATTTGGCTCCTTCAACTATCTGAGAAACCCATACAATGTCTTTGATGGAGTAATCGTCATCATAAGGTAATTGGATGTTGAAATAATCTTCGATGTGCCACATTGCTGCAGATAGGGGTGTGGCTTCTGGATTAAAAATGTTTATATATAATTTTTTTGGGATTGTCAGACTGTTCCAAAAAAAAACACAATTCTGGGGTTGAATTATTCATGCCATGCTTTGTCAAACTGTCATATCTCTTCTGCCTGGTTGAAATGTAGCACCTGTATATATGTGGATGCCAGAGCGTCAGGCAGCAGTGAACAGATATTGTCTTTTGTTGTGTGTGCCTGACGCGTCAGGTAAGTGCCTGTACCTTTGATCAGCAGGCGCTTTTCCCATTTCATCTGTCTGAGCACCTTTGTCTATGATCCTCATTATAACCCCGAGATCAAATACACATCAAAGCAACTATAACTGAACAAGATCAAATGTGGAGCCCATCATAGAGATGCATGTTGATTGAACATATCTACAGCTGTCTTCTTATCCCTGGCTGCACAGCCAATTTCCCTCTCTTCATCTATCCGAATGTCCTCAGCTATTCAGACAACCCATCTCTGTAAAAGCGCCTCCATTCAGTCTTTGCCAGTGCAAGGCCGCTGCTGTTTTGGTACTTTGTCTATGCTATTTTGATGAACAGAGTGGGGCTTTTCATGAGAAAGGACACATTACTTTACAACCAGTGGTTCTTGGATCATAATCAAACCTACCTGAAGTGAACTGAAATGTAAGCTCCTGTGATTGTTCTGCAAGACTAATCACTAATTGAGAGGCACTTCATATTAGGCACGAGCTTAATTAAAAATGCTGAAATATTAGATAACCCTATCAAGGCACAATGAATACAAAAAAAATGAACCAAAACCCACATTTCATGTCATACAAAAGCTCTCAAGAGAAGACTTCAGCTATGATTTCATGGGCCTCCGTGAATCCAAGCAAGAGTCTCATCGGAATTAAAATACGTAATTTTCACTCAAATTGATAGAAACATAGCAGAAGTAATGCAAAATGTGTCTGTAGTCTACCTATTTTCTTTACTTGAGACTCCAAAAAAAATGTTGATGGTCAAAAAAAAAAAAAAGAAAAAAAAAAACACAAACAAAACAGAACAGATAACATACAAACATTTAAAGACATTTAAAGTCATACACATGTCAGAGGAAAAGAATCTGGTGCAGCTATGTGGGAGAGGCATTTTTTTAAGTGAGGGTGGTGGTTTTTTGTTTTGTTTTTTTGTTTTTTTTGTATTACAATATGCACAATCCTGTCATATCACACATCTTAATCTGTTTACTTTATAATAGTTTAAATCCATGATCAGAACGGTTTGAATCTGAATGAGGAAAAACTACTCTTGAGCATCAGTTCTGAAGTCTTTTTTTTTTTGTTTTGTTTTAATACATGTATGTTAAAAAAAGTATGTCTGTCGGCCAAGACAAAACACCCTTGGTAAATCTCGGGGAGGACCATGGTGTTGATCAGACCAAAAACGTGACTTTGCCTTTTTGTCACACATGACTCTAATCCAGTTTATAAATGGAGGATTGATAACCCCCCAAAAACCATACTTGGTTACTGTCAAAGCAGAAAATACCTTTTTACTAACTAGATTACCATATTCCTGCCATAACTACAACACCAAAGTTATATCTGTTAATATGTCACTTTGTCTCTTTGGTCTTTCTCAGTGTCTGTGAGATCATTGGACAGTCGGATGGAGGACTATCTGTGCTAAGGACTTTCAGACTGCTCAGAGTGCTGAAGCTTGTCCGGTTCATGCCAGCTTTGAGAAGACAACTGGTGGTTCTGATGAAGACTATGGACAATGTGGCCACCTTTTGTATGCTGCTCATGCTCTTCATCTTCATCTTCAGGTACGTTGATGCACTGTACCTGGGCAATGCTTAGTGTATATTTTTTGGTTCCTCATTCTGAGGCCAATCACAAATTGGAGTCTGTCCGTGCCTCTCAAGCTCATCATCAACAGCTCCAAAATAAAGACTTATTTTCTTTTTCTACAATAAATTTAAGTTTGTTTCAGGGTTAAAATATGATGGTAACAAGAGGGTCAAGAGGATATTTGTTCTTCTATGTATAAGTCTCTTTGTTTGAGCTGCCTTTTATCCTTTGCAGAGTCTTCTGCACCTGTTTTACAGCTGCCATTGAAGCCCAGAAGGTCACAGTGTGTCGCAGCTACTATTAACCCTGAGTGCAAAATAATGAGCATGCACTTGAGGATCTTGATAGAGTTTAACAAGCACACACTTAAAGAAGAGGGGACACATAACTAGCAGGCATTTATAGATACTCAAGGGCTGAAACAGGAGTACTCTGTCAGCCTTGAAGGTGTCGGGGAACTTCAGTTCAACCTTCTTTTCCTCACTTACAGGTTTACTTCTTTCCAGAGAACTCCTAGAACATTTTTTGTAAGCTCTTGTGAGAATAAAGGACCCTGAACATAGTATAAGCAACATGCAAGGGATTAATTTGGATTCGATAAAACCACGACTTGTGCATGCAGAGTGCAAGTACACATTTTTTTCTAAAGAAGAAACTCAATTTCAATTGTAAGGTTAATATCCTGGCATTACTACTTCCAATGCTAGATAGTGCAGAAATGTTTCACTTCTACATCTGTCAGTTTGACCCATTCAGTCTTTGATTTTGCTGTTTACTGTGCAGCGACAACAAGACCTCCAGGGTGGAGTCAATCCTTTGCAACCAGGCACTGCAAGTTCAGTCTTATTCAACCATTGCTTTTATGGCTTTATTTAGAGAGGTGGATAGAGCAAAAAACAGTGTGAGAGTGGGGAGTGACATGTGGAAAAGAAGGCCCAAGTTGGAGTCAAACTCCAGAGCTAGCCTCATGAGGCACAACCCAACCACCAGACATTACCAGTGACTCACATGGCTGGTTTCCAAAAGCAACATGCATAAAATCTAAAACAACTCAGACCACTTGAAGCATAAATCATCCATTGCCACCCATGTTTCCTCAGTACATTACTTAGTGTTTATCATATTTTAAAAACCTGCAAAGACACAGTTGTCGTTTGTATTTTGAATACCACACATTTTAAGTTAAAACAATCAAAGTCTGTGTTTTTGTGTTGCAGTATACTGGGAATGCACATCTTTGGCTGCAAGTTCAGTCTCAAGACAGAGACTGGCGACACTGTACCAGACAGGAAGAACTTTGACTCTCTGCTTTGGGCCATCGTCACTGTTTTCCAGGTAATCCACATTTGACTGTGTGATAAACCCCAGCAAACGTCCCTGTTCTTTCTTTCTTAACTTCAACAGTGTCAGCACATGACACACCTATTGCAAATGAATTGGAAATATTCTGAACCGGTATGCAAAACTTTATAGGATGTAATAACTGTGTAGTTAACTGGCTAATTAACAAGTTAGGTAAATTATTCCTCCCTCTGTTATTCCCACAGATTTTGACGCAGGAGGACTGGAATGCAGTTTTGTACAACGGCATGGCTGCCACGTCCCCAGTTGCTGCTCTCTACTTTGTTGCCCTCATGACCTTTGGAAATTATGTCCTCTTTAACCTGCTGGTGGCCATCTTGGTTGAAGGATTCCAAGCAGAGGTAAGAGAGGGATTGCCAAATGGCTTTAGGAATGTAAGCTTGTTCTCCATGTCTGTACATTTAGAGAGATGGTGTTTTACAAATGATCCATGGCATCATCTCTTTTCCAGCTAAATTGCAAATGAACAAGCTGTTAGCTTTACTTGTAATACAGTACTGGAATAGATTAAACACAGCCCTAAAGTTGATGCCACAACTTTTTCTGTGGACTCCTTTTAACTTTCAAACTTTGTCCTTCTTTGTTTGGCATGTCATCAATCCATCTTTCTGTAATGCGCAAAGCATCCTCCTCAGTGGACAGATGACATTCATCTGTCTATGCTTCTGAAGACTAAAGACTATAACCTTTGGCGGTGACCTTAACAGCTTAAAGAGAGGGTATTTTGCCATCCTAAGGCTTTATACTGTCCATCTGGTTCCCCAATAGTAGCTCCACATGATTTACTGCTCAAACAAAGGGTAGAAAACTGTTAAAAAAAGAGGGAAAAAACATGCAGGTGCCAAACCTTTCACCTTTCATCAGAATACCATCACGTCAGTCAGCTTGAAGAAAAGCTGCACATGTAAACACAGCTAACAGAATTTTTTTGTTAATAAGTTAATGCATTCGTTACTTATTTGTATTTACAGCTAAGATGAGTCTCTCTTCTCTAGTTTTAGGAGTTCAGTGAAGATCCAGTCACATTTGAGGGTTTGATTTTTTTCTGAAATAAAAAGCTTCCAAATAATCTCAGGTATAGCACAGCACAAAGAGATTTCTGAATAGTCTCACTGTGAGAAGTATTTCACAGCCACGGTATGTGCTAACCTTTTGAACCCCCCTTTTAAACAGTTTGCTTAAAAATTGTGCTCTTCTTGTTCTCAGAGTATCATTTCAGTCAGAACAGAAAAGGTCAAACACTGAACACAGAGTACTGAAATGAGCAGACTTGCTCTTCCCTGTAATTGTACACCTTGTGACAACCTTAAAACCAGTTTAAACGATGTATTACCATTTTTGACACCTTCACTTAAAGCCCCTTTCATTTAACTAAGTAATGACATCGCTGTCAATAGGACAATCAGTACGTCTACAGTGTGATATTACCTTTTTTGAACATTCCCTTAACCATGCTGAGAAATCTATTTCCAAATCTGTATTAACCCTTAAAATGTATTCATAACAATGTTACCATATATCAAAAATACATTAATTGATATAGTGAGTGTCTTAATACTCTATGTTCATACTCAACATCACTCTATCATATGTTCAAGCTTATGTGTGCAATAAGCCAACATGTCCAGTAAATGGCATGAAATCCAGTGAGTGACACTAAATTAGGTTTTAAAGGATATAAAATACTGCCTGTGCAGGAAAAATGATAATTAAAATGTGGATGGCAGCTATGATACCTCCGAGTGGCTGTAACAGCAGATAATAAGGGTGCATTAAACACAAGAGTATAATTTTGTAAAGCTGTCGATCTCAGTGGAAAACACTGGAAAATGAAGCTGTCAATCTGCCATCAGCTGTCAAACTCCCAGATGGATTGTCGGAAAAATTGTAGAGCGGTTGAGTAACTCAGCTGAGGTTTCATACACGGATCAGAGCATTATCATATTCATGTAGTATGTGGTTATGATTTGTGTGTCAGAGGGGAAACACTGAAGTAAATCCTGGGGAATATGATTGATCATTTTTAAATGCCAAAAAAAAAAATACAGCCCTTAGTATTTAACTTAGTATCTCTCACATCTTTCCCCCTGACGTCTTTTCCCTCTCAGGCTCCACTCATCCACATTGCAACTACCAGTACGAGTACACACAAGGGATTTTTGACCTGATTTACTCCAGATTTTCTCATAGTGAATAAATGTGGAAATCCGGTTCTTGAGGGGTTACCAGAGTACTGTGTCAGAGCTTTGGGAGTGTTTTTTTTTTTCTTTTAGATTTAATCTCTTTTTTCCAAGGACAGAGACATGTGCCATCTGGATAACCTCAGCCTCTGTTTTTGGGAGGAATAAGTCTGTATTTCAACTGAAGCCAAACAGTCAACTATGCTCAGCCTTGAGTTTAAATCTGTCTTCTCCTTGAAAGCCAGGATCCCTCTAATCCCCTGTGATTTCATCTTCGCCTCTTGCTCTTGTTTTCCTTAGGGGGATGCCAATCGTTCTTGTTCGGATGATGACCGTTCCTCCTCCAACTATGATGAAAGTGAGAAACACGACTCCATAAAATTGTCTGGTAAGCTGATGGCATCAAACCTTATTTTCAGCAGACATTATCAATCAAAAGCATCTAAAAGTCAAGGACATGCAATCAGGAGGTGAAAGGCTTTAAACTTGACAAACCAAGTCTCAAAATGACCCCTCAGTGTTCATCCTTAATAGGTTTGATACTGAGAGCCTCATGATGCTCAGAGGTCAACACCTTAGGCCAGGCGAAGTGACTACATCGAATAAAGCTATGAAGCCCCGACACTGAATAAGCAGTTTCTTACTCATTCTTCTTCAGTCAGTCTTTGGGAGGCACAGGACATCAGTAGGACTTGCCTTGATTCTGCAAAGTTGTGTTTTTTAGTGGAAACAAAGGGGGGCAAAGTTCATTGTTTAAAGGTTGTTTTAAGAGAGGCCAGAAATGTCTGATTTTTTTTCTCCACTGAAATAACCTTATTTGTTTAAACTAGTAAATATCTATGTCTCTTTGACACTCTTTTTTTTACCCTACAATGTTAACACTGGTTAGATCTGCAGTAATTTTTAGATTTAATTTACAAATTGTGAAATGACTTAAATTCTTCATCTTGCTCTATGCTACTTGAAATTCGAAGAGAGACACCATTCTATCTTACAGGTCAACTCTGATAGTCCAATGTCCACTGCATATAACTGGGATGTTACCAACATCACTTGTTGGTTTCCGATGGGGTGTTGTGGAGGCAAGACATGGTGGTCACTTCATAATAATGATGATTCTAACTAACTTCTGCGTAATCTGGCAAAGAGTTTGAGGCCTTGTCAGCTGGCAAACATCAACAAATAATTTTTTTGTCACACCAATGCAAGACCAAAACTATATCGAGTGCCAGGCTGTAAAAGTGTTAAATTCTTTTGCAATTCTAACATGGGCTCCCATGGGGCGTTCTTAGATTTTGGAAACAATCTAAAGTACTTCATTTTTTAAAATCATTATTTTAAAACTAGACATACCAGGAGTCGGGATGTCTGAATGACTGAATTTGGAAATATTCAGAAAGTTGAAGCAAACGAATGACTACAATATCTATGCCTCTGGCATTTTGGAGAACATTAACCTCACCATAAAAAGTGTTTTTAAGATTTAAGCTAAACCCCAGATTTTGCCCGGTTTCGTCTTATAATTCCAATCCCCATTAAAACCATGATTCAAAACACAGAATTTTCCATTCAGGCCAAACCAGAACAACATGCCCAGCAATCTGCTTGCATCTTAAATTTCAGCCAGCAGTCTTTGTTTTTGTTAGAGCTTATTCAATGTGCTCAACCCTGAGAAAACCAAAGTAAGACCAAGCTGTGTGCCAGAGGCTTACAAACTTGCTAAAACTCACAGAATAGATAGTCGTATTGTAATATGACTGAGCTCTATCTTTATCCAGAGCTCACAATGAATCCATTCCTGCCATACAGCCTTCATCTAAACAGCACAGTTCAGAGAGGATTAAACACGAGTTGAGACACTTGTTTGCAGTGTGAGTGGGATTCTGCTATGTGATCTCTGCTGTGCAGAGCAAGCGTTCTTTATGCATGGAAATAACACAAGGTTTTTGTCGGTCGGTTCACTCATAAGCACAGAGGTGGTACCTTTGGTTCTTTTCCTTTACCTTTTGTTTATGTGGGAAGTGAGCTTTGATTCCTCTACCTCGCTCTGAATTTTTGACCTTTATCTCTCTTTTTGTCTCAAGAAGCTAAAGAAGTGAACCGTGGGTAAAATATTATTTTTTCCACATACGACAGGGAATAGTTCAACCAAAAAACACATCATAGCAAAGGTTAGGTGAATGTGTTCATTTGTATCGCTTTGTTTGTGCTCAGCAGAGCTCCATAGTTTTTGACCAAAGACTTTCTAGAAGTTTCCAGTGGTTCAGTGGATTAGTGCTCAGCGAAAATATTGAGCCACCACTTCCTTATTTCCTTAGTCATGCCAACATAGCTGACCTTTTCTTGTGGCTGAAACTTCACTGTTGGTTGTGGTTGATATTCCTTTTCTTCACCTGCAAATATCTCTCAAGAAGAGAATAAATTGATGAAGGCGTAAAGTTTATTCTAATACACTTAACAGCAGGTCAATTATAAACTTTATTTCAAGGTTTTTTTTTTTAGGACTAAGGCCTTTTGAGACATTCATCCAGAAATGTTAAAAACTGCAGTTCCTTGAGATTTCTCTTGGGGCTTGCTGCAGAAAAACTGGAAACCACATAAACACCAATTCAAAAAGACAATACAGCATATATAAACATGTTAACAGCGTGGTTCAAAAAGTGGTCAGGGTCTAAGTACCTTATCATTCAATCAACATGCATTGTGCAGGCTTGAATTTTTTTTTTAGAACTCTTTATATTTTGAGTTATTAAACATAAAACCAACAGGCAGTTATCCTGTAGCTGTCTTTAAAGAGGCTAAAAGCCGTTTTTAGTGGCTGTGATAAACTTGGCATTTCCATCCTTGGTATGAAAACCATTGCTGTGAATTGCTAGGGTGTTTACATGCACCTACCTGCATACCTCTCTGTATAGTAAGACCATACTGCCTTGGAGGTAGACAAATGATGTTAAACAGTGTAAGAATGTTTTCTAACCAAAAATAACCAAGAAAGGAGATGTGTTGCATGTAAACAAATAAATGGCTAATTCTCTTCAATTTTCTCAAGACCCAAGGATTTGCACACTTACGCCCAATGGACACCTGGAGCTTGGTGTTCTCTCAGGGCCCAGGGGGTCCTACTCATCAGAAAGGCAGAGCTTCACCTTCGAGTCCAGGAAGAGCAGTGTGATGAGTGTGGGCAAGAGCAGCCTGGAGAGACGCTCCCTCTCACTGGTACGTATCAGCCAACATCAAGCTTGAGGATCTTATCACTGTACACCTGATCATTACCTTGGATAGATGCTTTTGATAAAGCTATTTTCTGTGATCCTTTTCTGAGACAAGGGTTATATCGGAATTGAGCTCATATGAAATTTGTGATTTGCGGGCAGCCCAGAAGTGGCCTTCTTCGCCAGTTTGTTAAAAGGCAACTCCGGTTTTTGACACCTGGACCTTATTTATAGGTGTGTGCATGCTCATATACTCACTCAGACAAACATTGTGCAGCTCGGAGTCCTTCAGAAGTTATTTAGATCTTACCGATTTTAGCCGCATTTAGCGGGGGCCATGGCAAGGGAGCTTCAGCGCGGGACATAGTCTCTGCAAAATCGCTCATCGGCAGTGTTATCATAAAGTCAGCTCGTCTACAGTCTTCAGACTACGACTTCAAGTTTGACGGTTGTCCTTACCGGTTTGAGCCTGAGTACACGGAGAGAGACAAAGAGCTGGCTCGACAACAACAAACAGGAACACGTCCACGACTCAATGCAAACTGATGATGTGCTTGTGGACAGTGTTCGCCTATGGCAACAGAAGGGGAGTGTGTTTGTGATAACGATGGATAGTGATGGATGAAAAAATATAGCCGAAATGAGCGATTTTGCAGAGATTATGTCCCGCATTGAAGCTCCCTTGCCGTGGCCCCAGCTAAGTGTGGCTAAAATCGGTTGGATCTAAATAACTTCTGAAGGACTCCGAGCTGCACAATGTTTGTCTGAGTGAGTATATGAGCATGCACACACCTATAAATAAGGTCCAGGTGTCAAAAAACCGGAGTTGCCCTTTAAGTGTCTTCCTGTCAGGAGCAGAGATGCTGCTGCCCAAACAGACTATTCTAGAGAAGATGGCAGATGCCACCACAGAGTCAAAGAAGACTTCAGAAAAGCCCCCTCTACACCCAAAGACCAGGGTCTCCCAGGCAGAAACAGTCTGCTTTGTTCTGTCTTGTAATGAGCGTTTGAATTGGCTGACCACTTCAGTTTATTATTAATGTGGACACCCAGGTAATTATAAGATTCTGTAACCTCAATATCTCTTCCTTGGATGTTCCCCAGTGTAGGAGGAGGGAGCTTGCTTCTTTGGAAGTCCACAACCAGCTCTTTGGCATTGCTTGCATTGAGCTGGAGGTAATTCCTTTGGCACCAAACTACAAAATCCTGGGGCAGTTCTCTGTACTCCCTGTTGTCCCCCGGGTGATGATGCCAACAATGGCAGAGCTCTCTGTGTGGTAGCTGAAGTCTGCAGTGTAGAGGTTGAGCAGGAACCGACTGTTTCCAGTTTCCTTGGGGGCCTGTGCTGCAGATGTCCCAATGTCCCTCTTATCTGGTATCAAAAGCTACCACAAAGAGATGGGTTTTGTGTATGACCACTTCAGATTATTTTGAGGAAGAAAGGCCTTTATCTGGATTTGTCAGAAATGAGCAGGTTAAGTTTTCCAGATTTTCTCCAGACCGTAATGAGTCCTCCATCACTTATGACACAGCCTTTCAACAGATACATGAAAATCAGACTGCTAAACTGTTGGTGATCTTGCTAAGCGGCAAACTGCAACATAAATCCACCCGGGCCAGGAACTTGTAAAAACCAGAAGTAACTTAAAATACTGAATTGCAAATCCTATTGGACTTAAGTTTACAGTTGTGTATGCCAGTAATGCAGCTGAAATATGTTCTATTCAATAAACATAAATTGTAATCACAGTGTCCCAGTGTAGAGACAAAAGAAAAGTATGCTAAAGAGAGTATCATGCTTTTTAGGGTTTATGCTGTTCATCTGGTAACTCCTTAGAGGTGTTACGTGATTTAAGGCTGAAACGATCCCTATTTATATCACACTAGTGTTTAAGAAAGCCCTTAGTTCAGGCTCTGTCCCAAATGCTTTATTTTGCAGATGTCAATCTTAGGCCCTCTGCTCCTTACGTGATGACCTTATCCAGCAAGTCTTGAGCTATTTCAAAATAAACTGTTTTGAGCAGATTACAGACTGATCCAAGGATTTCTACAACTTTACAATAGTATGCTGTTTGAAAATTTGAACGTGAAACAAAGGCATCACATGACAGTGAGATGTTGAAGGGAACACAGAGGAGTGTAAACGAAAGATGGAAGAGGATAAAATTTAATTCTAGTGAGGCTTTCACTTGAGAGGTTATGATGTTAAACACAGTGGGCGTGGGAGATCCACTTCTCTGTGATGTCTCTTACTCTGCTCTCTGAGTGCTCCAGGCTAATTGGTACAAGAAGGCACCATTCACATCACTCAGAGCAAAAGTATCACATAAATCAGCATCAGGCAAGCTCATGATAAATTTTCATGATTTCAAGTGAAGTTTTCTGAAGTTTTATCAGCAGCTCATGTTTCTTTTCCTTCTCTTTGATGAAGTCACACTTGAATTCTGAATCTCTTTATCTGTCTGGTGGGTGGTTTGTTTGTTCTGCTGTCTTGAACAGTTCATCTAGCACTGCTGATCAGGCTCAGATAAAAGTCAGGGTGACTGATGCTTCGCTCCCTCTTCTTGCTGCACAATGGCATTTTCTTTATCAGTCTAATTGGTGTCTTGCCTTATTGGGAGTGAAATCAAATGTGTGTTGTATAAACAATTTTTGGGGGCAATGCTACATAGTGCAGTGAGGATCTACTTTTAACTTATAAAACAAACAGAAGTGGGAAGTACATTTATTCAAAATTTTTATAAGGTCAATTGAGGTAAAAGTGTTATATTGTTTTTTTTAATACAAAGTAAGGTACATCAGCATGTACAATTGCTTAAAAAGTCAAATAAGCAGAAGAGTATACCTTTCATAAGTCACCATTTAACAGGGTAACATTTTAAGCTGTCACACCTTCCAAAAAATGATAAGAGCAGCCAATGTGCATGGACATTAATCTATGCAGTGTAAGACAGAGGCTGTGATATAAAGACTTGATGTGACGACAGCTCTGCCATGTTTTGTGCTTTAGCCAGCTGTGCAGCAGTGAACCTCCCAAAAAACGGGGGAAAAGCAAGTTATCTGAACAAAACAAAACAAATTAAAAAACTGAAATTTTATATCTTACAAAGGACCTTTTTTTTCTACCTTAAATCTCCCACTTCATCTTCTTTCTTGACCACAACACCGGGATCCGTAAAATGTGTTTTCAGTGTAGTATTTATCCTCAGTTTAGAGTCAGCAAAATTGTACCCAGACAGAAATCAATAGCACTTTAAAACACAATAAGCAGCATTCAGTATCTGGAAGAAAAGCTGTTTGCTCAGCAACACATTGCATTAGCTCACAGATACAGGGGAATATGCGGATAAACATTAGATGGTCTCATCCAATTCTCCCCCTTTGAATGACACTTTTGTATAGGAGGACAGTTGCTGTAGTTGCAGCGTGTTTAGAGACTGACTACATGACAAACAGTCCATTAGTACCAGCTGCTGTCTGTGGTTTATGCTGTACGGTGTGGAACAAATTCTCCTGACAGTCATATTGGCTGTGTAAAACACACACACAAACACACACAAACACACACACACACACACACACACACACACACACACACACACACACACACACACACACACACACACACACACACACACACACACACACACACACGACTCTTAATATTCCTCTTGAGTGATCCGCAGTGCAGTTTCTGTGAGGACTGAGGTGTTATTTAACAGCCAGAGTCCGAGCTTCAATTCAGTTACTATAGAGACGGATGCATGGTTTCTCTGGTAGATTTGTGATCGCTGACATGTATGTTTCTACGGATAAAACATGTAATTAGGTCTGTCATGCTGAGAGGATTAAACATGCGGACACAAACAGAACTGGTAATGTTCCTCATGGGTGTTACCGGCACTTAGGGATTTACTTATTATACCTGATGACAGTTTGCTTGCACTAGAGTTTCTGTGAAGCAGTTCATACTCCATATGAAGAGCCATTTACTTATTGAATGTATCTGCTAAAGTAACAATCTTTTATGTATCACTATATCTGTATGCTTCCATATTACAAGTTCTGCAAGGGCATGTACTACCAGGTGATCACTTTTCTTGAGGGTCAAAAAACGTCCTGCACATACTTTCTTTTGTACAACCTATCCCAGATTTATTTTAAAAATCGCATTAAAGAATCTGGGAAGAGTTCCTGGTTGGTTTTAAAAGAGACTGAAATTAATACTGAAGCTTCTATTTGACCTACAAAAGCAATCCCATCAGCAACAAGACTAGGGGTGCGTCTCAAAGCTCCAGAGTTTCATCCTCCCTTACTCCACTTGCGTTGTTCACTTGCGTCTTAGTCTCTCCCACCAGAGATGCATGGGAGAAGCGCAAGGAAATGAAGAGAGAAGAGAGTAATTGAAGAGATTTGTTTTTAGAGCAACAGCACATCCTTTCCTCTGGGGCATCACAGGAAGCGACATGTTTCAGTGATGACTACATCATCTGATCACCACTGGATCTGTCAGTCAGCCCTAAAAGCTGTTTGTTTGTCTGTGCACTGTAATCGTAACTCTGGTAAACAGTAACAGAGCTTTGTCTGTTCCTTTGACCTGTTTAAGAAACATACATGAAGAAAAACCTGCTTTCTGTTTATTCTGTGTTCTGTTTAGAAACATACAGATCACTTTACTGGTAAAATGTGTCAATATTAGAATATTTATTAATTATTTAGCCTTTATCTAGAGCACTAGATCTGATCGTGAACTCAGAAAATTATTAATATAATCTAGTTTATTGTGTCTCAGGAAGATTCTCCTGTGATAGAAGGGTCCTATCACAAGGTTTAAGGCAGAAATTACCCCTACAGCAGTGATTTTGTGCAGCAGAAGCCCAGAGCAGCCGCACCAAACACCCCCTCCCTGCTCGTCTGCCAGTTCATGCAGACCGATATCAGATTTTTGTCGGTAGGAGTCTGTTTATTTGTGTTTTTGGTCAAGTAAAAATTGGCCCCGTCTGAGTGCAGAGGAAACCGGCAGACAAGCAGGGAGGGGGTCTTTGGTGCGTGCGCTCTGGGCTTCTGCTGCACAAAAACACTGCTGTAGGGGTAATTTCTGCCCTAAACCTTATGATAGGACCCAACTTGTTCCATCCCGGAGTATCACTTTAAGGTCACAAAAAACACTTTTTATTCCCAAATTTATGACCATTTCTGAACGATCCTCATTGACAGTTTTCAGTTCTTCTTTTCTCTCTCATTAAACTCTGTTGTGCTTGTGAAGCCACCTCTCGTGTTTCCTCGATCATAACTCCTCCCATCAGTCTCCTCCCTTCTCCCTACTCTGTCCTCCTAGCAAAATTATTGCTTTGGGACAGCCTTCAAAATGGCAACTCAGAAAGTACTTTTGGTGCCACAGAGGAGAGAGGAGACTTCCGTTTATCACTCTGAGATGCACCCTAAGTATTTTTTACAAGCAAGCTGTTTATGTCTGAAATGCCATTTTGGCTAGTGTCAGATGGGGTGATCCACTACATGTTACTGAGTCTTTCTAGAGGCTCTCAAGCTTTCAGCATTTGAATAGTTTCTGTTTTGACATCAGGGCAGTGAATCCACGTTGATTTGCATCATATCTTCAACCTCTTCATGATCCCTTCTTTCCTACTTGAAATTAAGCTCAGTGGCCATATCCCAAGAATGTCAACAATATTCCCCCCTTGTTTTATCCAGCTATGTGGTTCTTAGTTTGTGTTCCACTGGTTACAGTTTGATAATCAGTGCTTAATGTATGTTCCAGCGTCATGGTCGCAGCTCCAACTACCATAACTGGGGGCGTCCTTTCCATCCACAGTCTGCTTGGAGCCGCAGGTAAACTGACATTTATGTTCATTGAATTAGCATTGATTTTTAACAGATATAGTATCACGTATCATACTTTTCTGATTTTTATACTCATACTATCCTCACGATCGATCCCCTCACACTTAAGACTGTATTTATTTATTTTTAATGATTGATTACTTTTTAACCAATAAATTGACCCCTCGACTCTGCAGGTCCAGCTCAAACAGCCTGGGTCGGAGGAGCTACAGGTTTGGTGGGGGTCCCCTGGTGGGAGGGAGCCTCCGTGTTCAAAGCACCCGATCCCCCCACTCCTACTATGCTGCTGAGCAGGAGTCCCTTCTCTCCCATCCACCCCACTCCCATCATCCTGTCCCTCCTCATCATCCTCCCCCACCTCCACTCTTCCTCTCCAGGCACTTTTCTGGGAGGAGGGATCGACGGGCTCTTTCCCTGGAGCTCCCCGAGCTACTCCAGGCAGGTGGACAGCCAGGACCCCCAGGCCTGCCCCCTGTTGATCCACACCCTGGGAGGAGGAGTGGATCAGGGGCAGGGGGGTCCATTACAGGGGGCTCCGTGGTTGGTAGTGGATTTGGAGTGGACCACAGGGATTGCAATGGCAAAACACCAGGTCCAAACACTCACTTGTTTGCTGAGGTTTATCCACAAGTGAATCCTCGCAAGGACAGAGCAGACCTGGATGAGGAGACAGATTATGTGAGTTCTTTATGGAGAGTAAAATCCTCAATGGCAAAATTATATGAGCCTTACCTCCTGAAACAACTTTTAAAAATGCCCTTTAGCACAGTTTATGCTTAGACATGGTGCTAAACTGGATACAGTAGTTTTATAAATGAGCTGTTGATATCTTTTTTTTATTGTTGCCCATAATAAGGAAGCAGCTTAAAGGCTTTATACAGGGGGCTATTAGGGGTACAAAATTGGAAATTCTCTGTTATCACATTATGTTCAGCTAATACTATAAAAAATGTCGCAAAACCTTTTTTTAAGGCAACAACATTGATTTCTCCTCCATCTGCTGTTGCAGTCATTTTCCATCCTACATTAATTTGAGTCAACCTGTCGAATCTATTCTAAAACTTTTCTCTTTTAAGAAAAAAAGAAGTGGAGAGTTATGGGAAAAGATACAAAAATTGTATTGCTGTAGCTCTGGGTGGCAAGCATGTTGCGATTTTAGCAATATCTCTGATAATCCTAAATGCAAAGAAACTATGAGACATTCTCCTTAAATCAAAAACATACAAACAAAAAACATTTTCCCATGAAAGATGACCTATTATTTTGCTAATTTAGTTCCTTAACTTTCTGCCTGTCTCATCATCCCTTTCTCTTCTCTCATCCTGTCCCTTTCAGAGTTTGTGCTTCCGTATCCAGAAGATGATGGAAGTTTATAAGCCAGATTGGTGCGAGACCAGAGAAGAGTGGTCAATCTACATGTTCTCCCCTCAGAACAAGTAGGTGGACAATTAAACCTCATTGAATGACTACACTAATCGTAAATCGTAAATTTTAATGGCATGTCCAGTTTCGGTGCTTTACTGTTGGATAGGCTTGGTTATAAAGGGAAATAGAAACCTTTTCAGCAAGAGGCTTTTTCTAATTATTATTATTTTGTGTGTGTGTGTGTGTGCATGTGTACTTAAACCTTCCCAAATCTCCTCTTATCAGTTTTAGAATCTGATTGACAGTGACTCAAATCACCTTTAAGATCCTTTCAGGTTTTTCTTGTGTCTTATTCTTGTTGTGAATCTCTAGCCTTCATAACTCTGCTTTAGAGTCCTTAAAGCCTTTGCACACCAACAGTGGCGTGAATTAAGGGCACGAAATAGCGAAAAACTTGGAGGCAGCATACTCAATCTCCGCAGCTATTCTCCTCCGTACGATATCTTTGTAATTGTTGTCTATCTATGTAGTTTTAATGTAGGCTGCCATGAAGAACTGGATGCTGAGGCACAACAACACAATCAATGTTGAATGTTTTGGTATGTGACTTGTCAACAACAAGCCTTTTGATTGGTTGGATATATACACGTTGCAAGCGAAACTTTGAAAAAATCGACCTTGATCCAAAAAAATAACAGCTGCCATTTCGCTCAGCAAAGAACGCTGCCGGTGTGAAAGCTTGCAAATAAACATTATAATAACAACATTTGAAATATTTGCTCAAGAATTTGCGTCTGGTGTGCAAAGGGCTTAAGAATCTCCAACCTTAGTTAAGTAAGTAATATAAATATCCCATTAAATATTTCCTAGTTTTACAATATTCAATCAACATCAATCTGGAACTAAATGTGTAACAAAGTTAACTTCCAAGACCAAAGATGCCTCAAGAAGCTCCTCTGCTGTGTCAGTATATGAAAGTATACTTTGTTGGTGTTGTTTTTTTTTTTTTTTTCCTAAGCCACTGTGTTCACCAAGAGGCTGCACATCAAGTATAGAAAGATGAGTAGACACAAAAGACCAGTAGCACTGAAAACAACTATTAGCTAACGTTCCCAGCTTTGTCCTGATAATGTGGATGAATGGAGAGCAGCACATTCAAGCCATTTGTCTGTTCTCTGAGAGAAAACTCCTGTCTCCTGGTTTCACAGAGGGCTTGTTAAAGTGATATCACTGTGTGGTTCCTTCAAGCCATTTCTTCTTCCCTAGACAGCGTTATTGAGTCTGAGCTCAGAGTTGTATGTGTGTTTGTGTGTTTGTCTCTGTTATTATGTTTTCTCCCAGCCTTGGATGCATTGCTGTCAGGGACGCCCCTGAAAGCAACATGAAAGAAAAATCACTCAGTCATCCACTTGCTCACTCACCCGATTCCCCGTGTGCTGATAGCCACTT
Source organism: Halichoeres trimaculatus (assembly GCF_033239565.1). Taxonomy (NCBI): domain Eukaryota; kingdom Metazoa; phylum Chordata; class Actinopteri; order Labriformes; family Labridae; genus Halichoeres; species Halichoeres trimaculatus. The sequence goes on along the minus strand of NW_027437180.1, from coordinate 19,516,266 downwards.
AAGGGAAGCCGGGCCCCAGGGCTGTGTTTTGGCATTCTGGCAGGTGCCATCTGTCAAGCAAGCGCTGTGTGTGTTGGCAGTGTGTGTAAACCGATGCAAGGCTTTATCTCTGCTTGTGTTGCATCGCATGTTCCTGCATGTGTTTGTGGATGACTTCACATATGTGTTTGTAGGAAAGTGTGAGCATATGTATTGGTTGGTCTTGTTTATGCAATGGTGCACAGTATGTGTTAAGGGTGTGTGTGCGTGTGTATGTGCTTTAACAAGTGCACCCAAGCAGCTTTAAAGAGGGAGAAGAAGACAAATAAACACGTAGAGAAACAAGCCAACGACTGTAGGTGTGTCTCTGGCAGGATGAGTGCAGACGCCAGCAGTAGTGCCAGTCAAGATCGATATCAAGGGACAGGGTTGCCAGATTTAAATCAATACATAAAGGGACAGGGTTGCCAGGTCTGGAGGAAAGCAGCTAGATTGAGCAATTGATTTTCTCACTCAGAGAGCAGGTGCAGCAGAAGGTGTCTCCAGTTCACACTGTAGCTGGCAGAAGAGAGGAAGTGTGTAGGATTATACTTACAAGCTGCTTACAGCTTTTACTGGCTCTAGAAGTGATGACTTGATAACAACACTGCAGGTGTGTAAGGGTTTAAAGTCTATTCAAAGAAAGCCCTTTCAATAGTAGGTGTCATCAGTGGATGGAAACAAAATATCCAATAGACTTCCTCCTTCATAGCATCATTACTTGAACTCCCTGTCAGCTGCTACCGTTTTTCTTGTTTTCAGTTTGGTGTCAAGTTCACATAGAAGCCTAAATGAGTCTTGTGTTTTTTACATGTTCCCAGCCAAAGCATAGTGGTCATCATTGCTCTGATCTCTTAACAAAAAATTAAAATAAAATAACAAAGCTTTTTGAATATTGGTTATTTAGCAGACCTCAAGAGAGTCACCAAGGTAAATGCAAGGCTTCAACATATGAATTCATATGGATTGCTTTCAACAGTCCTTTCTTAAAACTATGGGTTACATAAGTATAATGAAACAGTAGATTAAAATAAAATAAAATAATAATAAAACAAAAACATTGAAGCCCTCATAAGGAGTTGAAGCTAAAGAAGACTGACATAAATGTTGCTGCTTATTACAGACATAAATTTTGCTGCTGATTTGTTTCCTGCTAAAGTTCAGGAGATCATAAGCATAAGGACTGACTTGCTATTGTAAAATTTTGTGAATAAGAGACCCTTGAAATACTTCTTTTTTCCACATGGAAGAAATTAACTGCATCCTTCTCACCTAAAATGTACCAAGAAGCAGAGAGAGAGCGCTTCTATTAGGGGTGGGCGATACTGGGAATTTTGGTATGGATCTGATACCAAGTAAATACAGGTCTAGTATCCCCGATACCGATACTTTTTACATGAAATGTAAAGATCATTGAATAATTTTGTGATTTTGCCTTGAGTTGGTTGATTATGATTATGGTAAAACACAGCATAAAGGTTTTAGGTTCTAAAAATGCTTTTTTTTAAAACTAACCACAACAATACAACAACATTATAACTTTATAAAAGTAATAAATTAATTATTCTACCACTACAATTGTTTAGGAAAAAAAATCACAAGTGCAAAATAACAAAAAGCCCCCCCCCCCATTTGCACAGGAAAGTAAAGTAAAGTAAATTGCTGGACGACAGACAGAGAAACTGCAGTATTGATATCATCACGCTAGTATCGATCCGATACCAATACTCATCTTCGATACTATCAATATTTAGATCGATACACCCACTCCTAGCTTCTATTATGTTACAGTATTTTGCCCAGAAGAGGATGTTCAAGTAAGCAAGCGCTCGCTTTAATGAGTAAAGCCTGTTGGACATGAAGCAGGCAGACAAGTCTGTGCATTACGTTTTAACTTCTTCACTAAGTTTTCATCATGTGATTGAAAAAAACAGTGATATGTCACTAAATCTTATGGAGATCAGGTTTAAGTGGAAATCTCTTCAATTTAACACTACAAATGACCAGCAGTGTGGGGTGGTGCAAGTGTTTGGGGGATTGGTTGCCAGCAGTTTATCGACAGTTTACAACTATCAATACCAGTGATACTATAAGCAGAGTGCAATTACAATTGTGGGTATTACTTTGTGAGTAATGAGAAATAGCTATACACCTGCACATCTCTCAATCTATTGAAAGTCTCTATGCAGGAACATAGTCTCAACTTTTTTTTCCTCCCAGACTGCATCTTAAACCGGGACTTCTGGAATTAACGAAACCACTAAAAGAAAGAGTAAACTCTCTTCTTTCTCTAGGAAAATACGTTTGTTTCTACATTTTTCCATTCTTTAGTAATCTGCAGTAGAACATAGGCTGTTTTCACCAAAAAGACCTGTTTTTGACTGAAAAGTCGGGTATTTCCTTTAACATATTTTCATTTTCAAGTTTGCATTTGAAGTATGTCCAGTGTAAAGTTGGCCTTTGCTTTAAAATTAAATTGCAAACACACTTAATTTTTTAACTTAAATTATGTCACATAATGTGCAGACTTGAAGTTGAAAATGAAAATAATGAAAATTTAATATTGACTCAAGTAGTGCACCTATATTCTTGAAATGAAAATGTATTTCCTTTATTGGAATAAAATGTGTATTTATTCATTTTTATGTTCGCGTTTTCATTTAAATTATGTCAGAAATACGCTTCCATGATCGCCCAGCCCACCCCATTGAAAAACATAATTGACATCTTTAGGCATCAACGGCAGCCAATAAGTTAATGCCTCCAGCAGTTGCTAGGGGATTGGTGTTAAATAAAGTGGCAGCACACAGCGGACATGTTCACTTGTAAATTTTCCACAGCTATAATTCAATGGGTGTTGTTGGGTGGGTATACTTAGCACTGCTAAAACCAGAAACAATACGATGTATTGTCTTATCCAAAGGGACACCTAAATCAAAACACACCAAAAGTTGTTTAGAGGGGCTTTGAGTGTCTCAGATCATCAGGCAGAATACATTACTGCTCCCAGCAAAAGAGCTAAGGCTGCCTCAACAGAAATACCTGTACGCTGAAGGAGAAAGATTTCTGAGCGGATCATGTATTTTACCCCAATCCTCTTTTATAACGTGAGCCCTCTTTCTCTCGTTACAGGTTCAGACTGCTCTGCCAGTCCATTATAGCTCATAAGCTCTTTGACTACGTGGTCCTGGCATTCATCTTTCTCAACTGCATCACAGTGGCTCTGGAGAGGCCCAAGATACTGCAGGGAAGTCTGGTAAGAGCCACAGTTTTATATCCCCACTCACAAGCTACTAAGCACTTGTAGGATCTTGGCCATAAAAACAGGTCTTAACCACAGTGCTGTTCTAAAGTTTATTAATTTGTTTCCATCACTTTTTGATTTTCGAATAAAGAATGTAAACTTTCTTAATCTGAAAAAGTGATCAGTCAAGTATATTTTATCATTAACAAATTGACAATCTGTATGCTGTAAAGCTTCTCTTCATCCTTAGTTTTTGTTTGAACATCTACCTCATTTACTTTCAGAGAGAAAATGTTGGTCAAATATACATTTTACAGAAGAATGTTCTCATGAAATAATCGGGTTGCAGTGATTCATTGAAATCCTTGTAAACAAGTCGTCGCTTGTCAGTGAAAACATACTTCTCGAAATGATTTATTAGCTGGCAATTACTTCAAATTAATTAATCTACTTCAAAAAGCTAATTTGCTTTCATTGCTTTAAGCACTGCACTCTGGCATCAAACAACTTTCCTCTCATCCAACAGCAACAATATTGAGTTGTAAGCACTTTTTAAATCAAAAGCTCTGAAGCATTCACATTAAAGATGCACAAGTCTTTCAAATTTGGCATTTGGCAATCTGGCAACAAGATTTAAATTTAATTAAATCCACTGAAAAGCAATGCCACTAAACTTTTTGGAGACTGAAGCAAAGGAGCAGAGCTGACAGTGATTTTTACATCCTATTTTGGAGTGCCAAATGCAGCAGATCATTTTGCTTTCCCCAAGCTGCGTTTCTACATCTTCTTTTTGTCCCTTTTAATTGTTCCCCCTACCTCATTTGGACCCTTGTCTCTTTGTTTGTCAGTAATTTTTTCCTCTTTTATTTTGTTGCAGGAAAGGGTGTTTCTCACAATTTCCAACTACATCTTTACTGCCATCTTTGTAGCTGAGATGACCGTCAAGGTAAAACATCTTTCCTGTACTTTTCCAGTCTTTTCAAAGTCCCCTCTTCATTTCATCATTGGTTTCTTTACTTTCTAAACCCTGTGTGATGCTGTGTCATCTCCCTTTTCCCTTGACATCAGTGCTAAAAACTGTGGCCATCATGACTCACTGAAATGACCATCATTCAATACTGATATTCATGAGGGTGTGTAATTTGATAGTGCAGCTACGGTAGTTTAAAGAGCTTCTTGAGGAACTAAAATCAAGGTAAGGTCAATTTTGATGTTTATTACATTCTCTAAAAGACACAACAGCAGTCTGTTACACATTCAAAGGATATTAAGTTCAACCTGTATAGGGCTGCACGATTATCGCAATCGCAATCGCAATGTCAGCACATGCAATTACGTAATTGCAAAAGAGGTTATCGCAATCGCAATGTCAGCACATGCAATTCAGATTTTTCTCCATGATAACCAAGCAAGTCTGTAGACTCATCATGACACAACTTGTTTTATTAAATCGCAAGCACAATCGCAATCGCAATATTGTCCACCTATAGCAAATTGCACCTTTTCCCCAAATCGTGCAGCACTAATCCTGTATCTCTCATTTACAAGTGACACCTTCATCTCATTCTACAAGTCTTGTTTTAAGAATCTTTTATCTAGAAACAAGATGTTGAAGTTGACCAAATTTTAAAAAAGGAAGAGGTGATCCCAAAGTTGAAATAGTTTATGTCCTCAAGCGAAAAACTGAAAAATTGAATTTGGAAGTAAATAAATAAATAAATAGTTGTTATAGACGGTGCTGATGTAGTTTCTCTAAGAAAAGTAATTAGTTACAAGTTCGTAGTTACTTCTGAAAATTGCAATGAGATTAATTTGCTAGTTACTGCGTTTAAAAAGTAACTTCAATACTAGCTACTCTACTTTTCAGTTTTTATAAATGCCCAAATTTACCACGCAAATACAAGGACAAATATCACCACCCTTTTGTCACTTTATTTTCAACTTTCAATAAGGAATGTCTCTAAAGGATATGGGCCTATTCCTGAGAACAAAACTAGTTTGCATGGAATCATGGCAAAAATGTAAGTGTATTAGGAAACATATGATGCATTTTATTCCATAAGGTTTATCATTTTTCTCTATTCTAAAAAGTAGTGTTTGTACTCCATGAGTAAAAGTCTTTCTTTATCTGACATCCTGTTCCTCCTTGGGGTCAGAACAATGCTGCCCAGGCTGAAAAGCCTTTCAACCGGTGCTTTTGGCAGTGAGCAGGATGTTTCACCACAAGTTTTGGAGTGTGGTGCTGGCAGGTCAAATGCTTCAACAGGCTGCTCATTAAGTTGGCAGCTGTTGAAAGACACCTTTCGCCTTTCGCATAGAGAGCATTTCACACCAATATTTTTGTCCTTTCAAGCTATGAATTGAAAGTAATGTTAATATTGTCAATGGCTGAACCCCCCCATCTCTGACTCCATCCATTTCTACTTCACCTTTTTTTTTTTTTAATTTGTCTTCCCATGTGCGCACCAGCAGCAACATCACAACTCAGTCTCTATGGAAATGGAACAAACACACAGGCAGGATGCATGCAAGTGTCACTCACAAAAATGGCTTGAGTAATTCAGGAAAGTGCGTTCCCAAAGTCCAGTAAAGTAGTGTAGTTACCAATATTTTTGGCGTAATGCATTACTTTACACTGTTACCCATAATAGTAACATTGTTACTGTAATCCATTACTTTGTAGCTCAAAGTGATACTCCGGGATGGAACAAGTTGGGTCCTGTCACAAGGTTTAGGGCAGGAATTACCCCTACAGCAGTGATTTTGTGCAGCAGAAGCCCAGGGCACACGCACCAAACACCCCCTCCCTGCTTGTCAGCCGGTTTCCTCTGCTCAGACGGGGCCATATTTTACTTGACCAAAAACACAAATAAACGGACTCCCACTGAAAAAATCTGATATCAGTCTGCATTCACGCTTTATTTAGAGAATTTTCAGCGCGTTACTTTCACACAAAAACACCGCTAAATAAGGCTCTAGTTCTTATCGTGTCTTAAAACGGCGCTACCTTTGCTGCAGAGCCACAGCTGGCTACGAGGTGCTCGCCACTGAGTGTATCAGTCCGCGCACGTGGCGTGCCAGATATAAACAAATGCAGGTTGTCTGCTAGGATGAAGAGAACCTTGTGATAGGACCCAACTTGTTCCATCCCGGGGTATCACTTTAATACCCCCAACACTGGTTATAGACATCTACAATTGCAAATGTATTGTGATTGTTTTAATAAATCACTCTACCTCTTTCTCCTACATAATGTTGTTTTCTCAAAGGGCTATGTTGTTTTGCTCCTCTCCTATCATTTCTCCACACACCCAGATTCCTCATTTGTTGCACAATAATCTCCCAACTTCTTTTTTTCTGCTTTCAACAATTTTCCTCTTACTTTCCCTTCTTTGCCTCTTTCACTCACTGTCTTTTGTCATTGCCTCCTTGCTTCCAATCCTCCTCCGCTCCTGACAGTTCTTAACTTGTGGTTTAATCACTTGCTGAAGTCCCATTAGTGATGGGCAGCTAGATAATTTGGTTAATTAGAAAGCTATCGCTCTTCAGCTGGCCTTTAGCTACTCCTGGACTTATCATTGACAAACACACACACACACGCACGCACATGCATCGACATACTCATCTTATTCCACTAATCTGCTGTCCAGAAGACAGGGCATCATTTATTATTAAGCCATGTGACTCAAGGCCTTTTTCACATCAGTAGAACTCCTATAGTGATTTATTCATGATCAGGGAGAATGGAGACTTACATAACACAATGATATGTAGATCCAGAGTTCTTATGTGAACATATATGCATCTGGCCCTGAGTTGAACCTGACTCAGTTTGGTATTTTCTTCTCTTCTGGAGCTTCATCTCCTCCTTTGCATCGTTATTTACTCACTCTCCTTCCATCAGTCTTCTGATCAGTCACATTTTCATTTGTGTTATCTGCTCTGTCCCGCTCATTTGATTAAATTCATATTCATCCCTCTCTTATCGTTTTCACTGCTCTTTTGTTCCCCCCATTTGTAATTTAATCAGTTGAGCTCCGTTGGTATCTGTGCCCTGCTTCAGATGTGGTCTCAGCTCTCTCCCTCTGCTCACTTTCTTATCTGAGATAGCGTTTCAATCACTGCACTGCAGAACCAACTTCCACTCACTGCTGAATGAAAACTGTGACTGTTGCAATTACTCAATAATGAAGTGTTTATCATGTCATTGAACCGTCACAAAATCAGGGTACTCATCTTCCACTTGTGTTTGGACAGGAGAGTTATCTCGGCTGTGGTTGTATAAACACACTCGTACGCTCACTTGTCTCAATAAACTTGTGACAGGTTTTATTCTCTAACTCACAGCATGGATCATAACTCACAGGGATCCAGTGAGACGGTCTAAGTTTGACATAGAGACCAGAAGCTGTGTTAGAAAATGTATTTTGATGTAAAGTTTCAACATATTTCATACAAATAGAAAAACTGAAAATATATTTTCAGGATAACTTTACATTTTTGTTTCCATTCTATCAAATTGTACTGTTCCCCTTCGCTTCACTGCTCGTTCCCTTACTTTCTTACTTAATAACTTACAAATTTATTCATGATGCTTTTGCACTCGAGTCAAACTGGTAATCACCAAGCTCTATTCTTAGCTCTGTAATAAACTCTCCGCTATCTTTGTCATCTGAACATGCCGGCTTCCTACAATGACTCCTCAACATTTCTGCATGTCTGTAGCTTTATTTTCTTACTAAAAATCTTAAAAAAAAAAAAAAAAAAACGTTGATCAGATTGAGTTTTTGACATAGAGATTTAAGTAATTCATTACTGCACAACTGTCACACTACTTGTATAACATCACCCATTAACTGAAGCTGCATGTATTCACCTTTGGACTCTCTATAAGTATATCAACTGTGCTATTTATTATTTACAGGAGTGATTATTTTGACTTGAGAGATTCTGCAAAAAAAAAAACAAACAAAAAAAAAATTGTGCATACAACACATACATAAAAATGAATTAATTCATGTTGACTAGCTGTGATTGTTAAAAAAAAAAAAAAAAATGTCAACACAGGACTTAACCATATAATTTACACCTTAGTGCACCCTCTGCCATCTCCACCCTCTCCTCCCCCCTCTTGCTGCTGTTAATCTGCTGGTCAGTCTGATCACTCTCTGAGGAAGCACTAATTAAACAGAGTTTCCTCCCTGAGACACACTCAATCACTGAGGCCTCCACCTTGTTTCCTGTCATCACCCACACACACACATATACTCACACTGACTCACACACATAAACACGGATACGATTGAGCATGGGAAGTGGTGATTGTTGTCAGTGGTGCTACCTGCACCTGAGAGTGTGACCTCGAACAAAAGTTTCTTATTAGAAACAAAGACAAGAATGTTGATCTAGCTATTTTTCAAACCCTTCCAACTCCCCCACTCGCTCATTTGTGAACCCTCTTTTTAGCTGTGAGTAAGCTGTTTTAATCGTCTCATTTTTGTGTCTCACGTTTAGCACTCATTTCTATTTGTCAAGTTTGGAAAACTGATTGAAGAGTAGAAAGGTGTTCATTCAGTCAACTGTTAAAAATGTCACTCTTACCAAGAGCAACCAGAATTGCTAGTTATTGGTTTTGATTGGTTTTTGATTGGTATTTTCATAACTAGAAAACCAAAATGTCTGCCTTGTATTTGGCATCATTTACCCACAGACTCTGTGATCCTGTGTTTAGTCATGTAAAATCAATTGTGCTCAATCTGTGCTTTCTTAGTGCTCTCCTATGTACCGAATAGTTAGACAGTCAGTTGGTTATATATCCATTTAAGCAGCTACATCAAACAACGTTTTGTGTAACTCTCACATCACTACATTTAAGGCTCTGAATGCAAACCAACTCTATGGTTAAACAATCAGCTTTAACCTACCCCTGAAAACTTTTTGATAAGTTTAATGTAAAACTTCAGACTGAGTCAGGCACATGACCCCAAGCTATTCTCTAATCACAGCTTTCTTGACATCCAGACAGTTTGTGTCAAGAGTTCAAAGGACACCAATGTTAATTTTTTTATTAGCAATGTATTCTCTTTGTCCTGTCTTAGACACCAGGTTGTAAAAATAACACTGAAGTGACAAGTACAATAATTGCCACATTTCCTTGCAAAGTGACTCTGAAAATGGGGTTTGAATGTGATGTGCACTTGAATTTAATGTGACACACTGGCATCGTCAGCCAGAGGACAGCTTGTAGTGTGAGGGGAGAAGAGCAGGCTTTGATGATAGCTCTGGCATCAACCTGCTATTGATTTCCCATGCATCATGTTGTATCATGGCCATATTTGATCTGCCTAATGGAGGCCCAATGGCATTCCGATAGTCCCGATGGTGCTTCAATTTAGCTGACTGCTATTAATAACAGAGCAGATGTATTATAATGCACTATGCAGGCTGTCAAATTATGACAAAAGACCAGTCGTATAGGAAACGGCAGTGACTTGTTGCTGTAGAGATCCCACAGAAGAGGGATGAAACATTCTCCTGCAGATATATTTCTACATTGAGTTAGCTGTCAAACAACAAAGACAGACAGTCTTTCCATCTCAAAGCTATCTGGGATTCTGCAGACTGACAACTTGGATTAGTTTTCTGATACATGGGTATCTCTCTCTGTCTTCATCACTCACTCCAGTTATCATGTGCATGTGTTTCCTACTAAACACGTCACAGCATTTCTCCTCTTTCTTGGTCTTTGCTTTGTTCTCAGCTTCCTTATTATTTCTACAGAGACCGGATATCCTGGCAACGGTTGGCATAATACTTTTTCATACCCACCCCCTGCCCACTGATGATGATGATGTCACTTACCCTGTCTGCAGTGACATTGTGTTCATTCACAGGCTGATGCACTGTTCGGGGTTTCCAGCAGTTTTATTGACATATTTTGAGGAAGTGGAGAGGGTAAAGTAAGGAAGTGCAAAGAAATAGGGAACACTGAGTAAATCTAATAAAATCAAATTAGAAATTCTGAAACAGACAGAGCACTACGTGCTTCCTTCACTTAGTTTTTGTACAAAGGGAACAAAAGGTACACATCCTGGTACTCCACTTTGGAAAATATATTTTCATTTCTCATTGGAGGTGAACTATTTTAAAAGAGGATAATTAGAGGAAGATACAGCAGTGTAACAACCAGAAAAAAAAAACAAAAACAATAAAAATCATTTATGTTATGACCTGGCTCGTGAGGGAAAAGGGTAGCAACGTGAAAACCCTGGTTGTTGGATGTAATAAAAGTGGTTTATTAATGACAAATTCAAGGTAGTTCATTTTTTTCTCAAAAGAAAACAAGAGGCAGCACAAAAAAGAACTAGAAATGCTTCTCACAAGAATAAATAAATGTAGCAAAAGAGACTCTAACAAGCGTGATAATTCTTCTTTACAAATGAACTCAAAGAAAACCCAATAACCCCTAACTTTTCTAAAGCAAAATAAAGAAGGAGCAAGTCTCTACCCTGATAATTCTGACACTGAAATTGCTGCATTATTTGGAGAACAGCATCACTTGCACACAGACAGTACCCAGTATGGTTAAGTGGTCCACACACAGACTAGGGGCGCACACCATATCTCTGGAGACTGTCTTGAGTTCTCTTTACTTTATTTCCACATTGTGCACACCAAAGCCCGGTTTGATGACCCATAAGGTCCTGTGAAGCAGTAGCAGTAAGTTTTTTTTAGCCTGAGTCATAACTTTTTTCATGACCCTGAAAAAATTCCAAAAGATTTAGTGAATTGTAAATGCACCACATAAACTTGCTTCATAGCCGTCAAGCTAGCTGTTAAGATACCTCCTCTGCTACTGTTTAATTTGTCACAGAAAATAAATTTGAATTTTTTATTTTTTATTTTTTCAATTAAAAAAATGTCCATAAAGGTCCCCAGACCATGCCCTGGAGCCTGCATTGTATGGTTGCTGGTGGCAAGTTCCAAATCAAATGCATGAACAGAGTCATTCAACAATTTCAAGGTTTTCTATTGTTCCAAGCATCTCTTCTTCTTTTTTTATTTTATTTATTTATTTACTTTTTTTTTCAAGTGGAATTCAGCCAAACAAGGCACAACACACTGCAGCTTTGACAGCTCCGTTTCGACATCGGCATGACAGCCACACCAAGTTGTTATTATGATGAAAGCACTCAGCAGATGTCAAATGACGTCGAAACATCTGCCATGCAACTTTCCCTCCAACCTTCATTTCTTAAAACTTTCTTTTCCACACTTTGCAGCTTCTTTGCCTCTCCTCACTGCCCCTCAATTCCACTTCTTGCTCTTCTCTCTGATAGCTGTCTCTCAGTTTTCACAAGATTGTTGATCTGTCCCTCCTCATTCAACTTTTTTTTTTTTTTTTTTTTGCCAGAATCTTCAGAACCTTCTCAAATACAGGTGCAGTCCCCAGTGGGGCCCCACTAGAAAGCAGGACTTCACTTCCAGCAGTAGCTGGTTGTTATATCTACTGTTTTTGGCAACCAGAAAATACCACAGTCTTTTCTCATGCATGGTTGAACTGCTTACAAGTTTAAAGCATACAGTACGAGTTTCTGATTTAAGAGGATTTGGTGCAGTCTGCAATGTCAGCAGTCCAAAATACTGTACATCTTGACTGAATTTCAGTGTAAAGCTTTCTCTAGGAATAATTCATCTTGAATTTTAATCATCTTCTTTTTCCTCAATTTCTCCTCAGTCAGCAAAACACAGCGCCAAAATAAAGGCTGGTTCATTGGTTTAATAAATCCACTTTCATTTCACTGTGGATTCACCATTCAAAAAGCATGAAGTCTAATTCAGCGTAAAGATTCCCTGTACTCCCTGGAAATGTTATGGGTTTGCTTCTCTGCTAAGTCGCCTTTTCTCTCCCCTCCTGTCATCTTTCCTTTACTCCTCTCCTCGTCTGTTATTCCTCTTTCCCTTTGAACATTCACTTTCTCATCAGGGGTTTAAGGGTCTGTTTCTTGTCTTCTCCTCCTTCTTTTCATTATAATCCCAGGAAAATTTAACTCTTAAAGATTTACCTGCGCTCTCACTCAATCACACACCTCTCCTCCTGTGTTTATTTTACACTTTCATCTTTGTGATTTTCATATGTCTGCTCTCCCATCCTCTCCCCTACTCCTGGAAGCAGGTGACATGAAATGAAATAGCTGTTTGAGCAGCTAAAGAAGGAATCTGAATATCAAAGAGTCTATGTGCGTGCACGCACGCATGTCAGTGTGTATGTGTGTGCGGCATCTGGGCACTTCTGTATTTACCTGTGTGTGATCCTGCCTCTCTCCCTTCATCTCCCCAGGTGGTGTCCATGGGTCTGTACCTGGGGGAGAAAGCCTATCTGCGGAGCAGCTGGAACATCCTTGATGGATTTCTTGTGTTTGTGTCCCTCATTGACATCGTAGTGTCAATGGCAGGCGGGGCTAAGATCCTTGGGGTTCTTCGTGTCCTCAGGTTACTGAGGACACTACGGCCCCTCAGGTGAGGAGGCTAACTCTAATTATGTCCTTTTTAGATGTTAATATGCTTCGGTAAATTAGTATGTCACATGTAACCTCAATTTCAAAAGTAAAACCACTGAAGGTGTACTTTGAACCATTTCATTTTTGCAGCCAGTTGGAGGTGATTTGTTTATATCAAAGCTGATGAGGACAACAACTTAAATTGCTGTTGCTGAAATTTTCCTAACACATTAAACATTTCAATCACTAGCTTAGAGTCCTCTTTGCTACAGCTTAAAACTGTGCTCTCATTTACACTGCAAAATCTGAGAAAAATGAGCCGGAGAAAAAAACAAACAAAAAAAACAACAAAAACAGACATTGAGGAAAGAAGAATGTCTGAGTCAAGTTTCTTGAAATGAGGATATCTAAACACTAGAAACAAAAATACATTTTCTTTCCCAGATTCTATGTACTTCTATGTATTATTGTGAAATTTCGCTGGATTTGTCTGGTAAATGTGGCTCATATTAAGTCTAATGAGATTTTTTAACTTAAATAAGATAGAGACACTTACCTAGATTCCAGTTTTTTGCAGTGTAGATTAAAACAATTAACAGTGCAGGCTAATGGCAGGCTTCACAACCTTCAGCTGGGGTGTTGCATACCCATAGCTGACTGTAAGATATGAGAATAAGGTGATTGTTTTTGCTGGCTATACGATACTTGACCAGGGGCCTTCTTTGTTTTACAAACTTAATGCTAAGCTAATGAGAAACTTGAAGTGGCTTTATATTCATCATACAGGCATGACACCGACTCTAATCTTGTCACAAAGTTAGAACTCATATTTACAGGACTGTCAGCTGCTCCTTCACCAATCTCAGGCAGCCACTGACTGCAGTGTAAGACTGGAAAGCACTGACTGCAGGTCAACAAGAGGCACAATCTGTACTCTGGATTTGGTAGAAGTAAATATTTTGGTGAAAAAAAAAACACTGCTCATGAAGTTTTAGGAGCAGTTATCCAGTTGTAGAGCAGTTTATTCATAGATGGATTCAGTCAAAGTTCCTGCACATTTTTAATTCAAACACTCCCAGCCCAGTGAGTTTGGCTACATACTATACATTAGTTATTAGATATTTAATGAAAGAGTAGATTTTCAGTCTTACACTGGTAAATTTGAAGAACTCATGATAACATGACAAGGTTAATTTGTCTGTTAGGTCAGAAGGCTGAAGCAGTGAGTTGAAAACATAGGCTAAATTATTACACAGAATTGCTTTCTCTTTCTATTTATCATTTCATGACACTTTACATTTATCTTGTGACCTCCTCACCGGCTCCTGAGCCCCAGGTTGAGAACCACTTCTGTACATTGTTTAGTTCCTAAAATGAACCAAACGGGAAGTTACTCAGATGTTTTTGCAAAAATATCTGAGATGATGGCAGCTGGTTAACTTGGCTCAGGAGCTTATATGCAAATATGATTTAGCTGAGTTGATGAATAGTCTGCCTCTGCTGTTATGATAATGCATTATGGGAACCTAAAATCTTTTCGTGTGCACCCATTTCTCTTTTGGAATTTGCATTATGATGTCAGTATTTGAAAAAAAAAATTATATCAACACTTTGAATTGTCTTGTAATAAGGGAGATGCTGCTAAAACTGGATCCTGCCTGCTGCACCAACTTATCAATACAAATACCTTTTTATCGTTGTTTTTTATGATGACTTAAGCATCTCAGTACACCAGGTGTCAAGACATTTTTTTCTTTTTAATGTAAAATTTGAACTCCATGAAACTAACATGTCATGGCCTTTCTATGTTTGTTTCTCTTTCTTTGTTTCTCACTTTGTCATGTCCTGCAGAGTGATCAGCAGGGCTCCCGGGTTGAAGCTGGTCGTCGAGACCCTGATCACGTCTCTCAAGCCCATCGGCAACATTGTTCTCATCTGCTGTGCCTTCTTCATCATCTTTGGCATTCTTGGTGTTCAGGTAACCTCAGTCAAAAACTGATTGATATGCTCACAGTCTATTGAAATGGACTATGTTCAAGAAGTAAATTTGATGGCTTACGAATCATTCATTTAACTGAAACCAGTGCAATACGTGTAGAAAACTGGAAAAAAAAATGTAATGATTTCATAAAAAAGTAAAAGCAAACTTAAAATGTGGTTCCAGCAACACCAACTTTTGAAGATTACCATATGTCCCCTGTGTTTGAATGTTTTTGAGAAACAAAGGTGGTGAAACATTTTCATTGGCCTAGACTTGAACAGATGAGTAAAATTTGTCAGGCTACTAGAAAAGAAGCTTTTAACGATCCGTGTCCTCACCTGTCTTTTTCAGTAAACGTGTGTTGCACATATTTGGTGTTGGTTTGGTGTACCGTATAATGCAAATATAAAAAGCTAGGAAAAGCAAGGCATCATGATGATACGTCTTTTGCATATACACATAAACATGTCAAACCCTCTCAGCTATTCCACATATTGTGCTGTCAGATGTGTCACATTAACTAAAAACAGCTGTCCTGAACGCATCAATATAAGTACATTAAATAAGCACAGTAAATACAGCATTACATGTTTCTTCCTGTGTACAGTTAGTTAAAAAAGACTGGCAAACATATAGCTAACAGTGCCATATGCTTTTTATTTCATCATTGTAGTCTTGTATTTTCTTAAGCAGCCAGTCATCAGTCCTAGCATCATCTCAGGTTATTATTCCATCTGCATGCAACGTTATGCATTATTTTAATTACCCCCCTCTTTAATATGTTCAGTTTGATTTAGAAATTAAAGATGTCTCCTCTCGGCAGGAAACAAACACACTGTTGATAACAAATGCTTTCAAAGTTTTCAGTCAGACTTCATCCATACACAAGTTTCAGAAGCTAATTATGAAATTTCATCAAAAGCTGCATGAAAGAAGAAGCTACAAACAAAGCTTGTCATAACTTCATCAAAATGTATCTTTGCGTGGCTCCATTTCTCATTTCCCTCTCTCTGTGTGTTGTCCGCACCAGCTCTTCAAAGGAAAGTTCTACTACTGTGTGGGCTTCGACGTGAAGAACATTACAAACAAATCCGACTGTCTGGCTGCCAACTATCGCTGGGTTCACCACAAATACAACTTTGACAACCTAGGACAGGTACAAGAAAAGAAAGCATGTCCTCTCCACATTTTCTTTGAACATATTCACTCTAAATTAACAACCAGAACAATGTTGCATGAGCTCTTAATTATGATATTATTGATAAGCACGCTCTATACGACTTCTTTAATGTGTAGAAGACTGGAAAAATAAGTGATGTGACAGGCAGTGAGCACTGCAACAACTGAAACGCAGGAATATTCAGAAAAAAAAGGAATTATATGTACTCTGGATTATGAGATGCAGTCTGTTTTATTGCACTCAGCAAATTCCACAACATGCAGTTTGTGTTCAGCTGCAGTTAACTTTAGTATCATCTGTTCTAGCCCTGCAGATTTTGAAACCATGCTGGCTACTACACTGCAAGAGGCTAAATACAAGAAAAAAATTACTGATTTTGATGAGAAAGTTTCTATGAACAAGGGAAAATATCTGTCAATGCAGGGTATTATTTTACTTAACGAGAAATCTTGAAATAAGAATTTTAAATCTAGAGTGAAAAGTGTTAAAAAAATGCTAATCTTTAGATAAAAACACTTCTAAAAACTTAGATACAAAAATAATGACATATACTCAATAAAAGCAAACATTTTATTCTCTTCTTATTGTAACATTTATGTTAGCTCTAGAGACAAGAAAATAATAATTTAGGTATTTGTGAAAGAACGTGTAGCCTTTCAACAGTTTTTCAATTTATCACCTCCTCCAAGGAGGTTGTGTTTTTGGGAGAGTTTGTTTGTTTGTTTATCTGTGAACAACATAACTCAAAAAGTAACAAACAGATCTTGATGATTTTTTCAGGGAATGTTCAAAATGGGATAAGGAAGCCGTGATTAAATTTTGGAGGTGATCTAGATCACCGTCTGGATCCAGGATTTTTTTAAAGGATTCTTTATCATTGTCAGATAGGGCCGTTTTCACTTTGCAAAACAATGCAAGACAAGGTCACCATAATTTCTGACAGATGTAAAAGTACAATCCAACAATTCAGGTCCTGGCAATATTCTGGATACTAAGATCAAGAATATGAAATATGTACTGGGTCATCATAATTTTCAACACTGTTGGGTAACAAATTATGGTACAAACCTGCAACTAATACCAAATTGTAGTTAACAGTCTGCTGAAAGAGAGTATAACATTAAAGTAGGACTAAAGTGTTCTGTTACAATCACAGTATGCTTAGTGGAGGTCTGCGCTTTCTGATTGCTTTTCTAGTGTTTTTTTGTTTTTTTTCATGATCCTGAGACAAAAAAGAGTCGGTAATATTGAACGTGACAGATTTCAAACACCTTTCTATCCAGAGCTCTCCAAAGTACATCCCAGTTTAATTTGTTTTGTATATTTTTTTACATCTTCCTCCAGGCTCTCATGTCCCTGTTTGTGCTCGCCTCTAAGGACGGCTGGGTCAACATCATGTACCATGGACTAGACGCAGTGGGGATTGACCAGCAGGTAACAGGACGGACACACACTGAGGGGATATGAAATACTAGTGCAGACTCATGTTCCCCACTCAGTCACGTGCTGACTCACAGAAAATATTGTGCTGCCTTCATTACCATGTAATCATCAGTTTTCCACCACTTGCTTGGTTGGCTTGTAGTTGCAAAATGAGTCATGCGGGCTTTATGCCTGGATCTACAGCAACATCCTCCAGATCTTTCTAGGGAATCCCACGCGGTCTTTACCCAGATGGGATAAGAAGTCCATCCTTCTGTTCACTTGGGATTTCAACCCAGCTGGATGTCCCCTAAACTCCTCCACAAAGAGACATCCTGGACATATCAACAAACCATCTCAGCTGGCAGCAGTACAATATTCACTCCTCATTTTTTATCCATTAGCTGAAATACAACTCAATGCAAAGGTGGTCTTAGATTCCAGCTGGAGGACAGACAGTATTCTGCTCGTGAATGGAAAAGGGGCTCTTTTGTTTTAGGTTTGTTTAATATCTGCACAGAAAACTGGTATGTAAAGCCTTAAAGAGACAGAGAGATGCACAGAAGAGGAAAACTTGCTTCATCTGTGTGTAAGTGTGTGAACTCACTAACTTTGAGCACAGACCTTAAGACATAGCCTTTGCTGGACTGATGCTTTGTTTATTTTTATTCATCAAATTTCATCTACCAATTTATTTAAGATTAGAAGGTGCTTATACTTGAGTCTGGCCACCTTTACGTTCAGTGCAATCATTCGCAGAGAAGTTTCCCATGTCAGTAAAGTTCCTATTAGCGTGACAAATCCTGCACACATTCACATGCTTGACGTCAGAGTCTGATGACATGGTGCAAATTAATATTCTTCCATGGCCACAAAGTGAACAGATTCCCTTTAGAATTTGTTTTATTTGAACATCTATTAAAAAATATATGAAAGAGAGGGCATCATTCTGGATGATTCAGTCTCCTGCCTCAGGGAGAGACCTCCTTGCAGTCCAACATGGCTCTAAATGACTAATCTCATTTGCACTCCACCCCGCGCTTTTCAACACTCAGCCCTCCTCAAAAAAAGAAAATCTGACTCTCATCTCTGGCTGTTTTGTAATGACTCTCTGAAATAACTATCCTCACATCCGATCGTACTCACCTTTTTCTCACATTGTCTCCCTTCCCTGCACTTTCTTCTGGTCTCCTGTCATTCTGTCAAAAAGGCTGACTTTCAGACTGATCTAACTTTGGACTGGCTTTGTTCATTAAAATGTTACAAAAGGCGTGCGTTAATATTTCAGATGTGTCCAAAAACTTGACAAAGCAGCTTCTTCATCGGCCGTTAATTAGATTTATGACTAAGAGCCACTCACCAAGTATTATTATTCTTTTTATGAACTTGTACTCTTGGCTCTCTCTCGAAGGCACTACAGCTTAGGTGGCCTTTAATTTCCAATATATACTCTCTAACATTCAAAAACTGAAACTTTCTCCCTTTTTTAAATCACCATCACCTACTTCCTGTGCCCATATTGTCTTCCTTCCTTTTTTTTCTTTTTCTACTCCAGCCAACAATCAACAACAACCCATGGATGCTGCTCTACTTCATCTCCTTCCTCCTCATCGTCAGCTTCTTCGTCCTCAACATGTTCGTAGGCGTCGTGGTAGAGAACTTCCACAAGTGTCGCCAGCATCAGGAGGTAGAGGAGGCCAGGCGGAGAGAGGAGAAACGCCAACGACGCATGGAGAAGAAGAGGAGAAGTAAGACAGAGGGAAAAATAGAGGAAAAGGCAGAATGGATATAAACCCTGGAAATTTGGTGGAAAGGATTGAAACTCTACGGACAAATGATACATAAGATGAGGAGGGAGAGGGGGATCAGGAGGGAAAGGGTTTATTTGGGAGTAAAGTGAAAGTTAAGAGGTAAGGAAGCAGATAGACAAAAAAAAAATGTACAGAGTAGACTTTGGAGGGCAGGTTTGATTAATTTCCTGCACAAAATAATCTTCACAGCACTTTACTTAATTGGGAATAACTGCAAATGTTATTTTCAGCATTGGAAAAAAAAGCACTGGCTTTACATAATCTCAATGTCATAGGCATGAAACCTTTGACTTATATAGTAAGTTATCTAGCCTCACCAGTGCCTCTCGGCTCATTTAAAACCTCTTAACCTCTGTCACATTTATCATACCTTTTGTCTTTATATCATCTTGCAGATTTATCTCATTATGCATTTTCTTTGTTTGCTTTTCCCCATAGTTTTCATCTTTCCTGGAGGAAAATAAATCATAAAAGAAGTCATTTCTGTTTCCATCTCGCATTGCTTTCTCCTAATATCCATTCCTCTTTTTTCCATACCTCATATTCCTTTGAACACCTTTCTCCTGTGTACTTCATTTCACTCCTGCTGGCTCCATTTTCTCCCATTTTATTCCTGTCCTTTTTTTTTGTTTGTTTGCTTGCCTTTTTTCACTTTCTGAGATTTCATTTTCTCCCTCTTCCTTTCTTAGAGATGTATTTCTTCCATCAGCTTTTTCCCCCTGCTTGCTGACCATTAAATGTGTATGCTTCTCTCCGTCTTCCTTTCTTCTAACTTGCCATTCTCCCACCAGAGGCCCAGAAGATGCCTTACTACGCATCCTATGGTCCAGCCCGCCTGGCCATTCACTCTCTGTGTACCAGCCACTACCTGGACCTGGTCATCACTTTTATCATCTGCATCAATGTGATCACCATGTCTCTGGAGCACTACAGTCAGCCACAGGTGAGCAGGCCTCTCAATGGGGATGGTGAAACGTAGGAGTCAGACAGACCCGGTAGACTTGTTTAAGGGCTCCTGAGTAGGTGGTGATACACCATCTGGGCTGAGTTTTTTAGAAGTGGGCACTCCTGAAGGCAGGCTGCCAACCTGCTGCTCTGAATCAGCAGCAAAACCAGCCAAAACCAAAACACTGATCCACGTGCTGGGATACAAACTGTCTAGCAGATTGGGATTTAGTTATGAAATGCATCTCAGAGATGAACATCCTCCAGGACAAAAACAAAATTAGTTTCATTTAAGCAATCTTGTAGTTTGGTAGTGGTAAACCATATTACCAAGTCACAACTCTGCACCAGGGGAAATTTATCTTAAGATTAGCAGAGCTGCAAATGTAAAGTTTAAAACTACAGCATGAGCTAAAACATTTATTTATGTGCTGGTTTTCATTTTTTTACACGCAACATTCTTGATCTGCAAAAGACTGATGGTTTTACATAAGAGTTGTAGCAGGCAAGGGTAGTCCTGCTGAATTACAGATAACATTAACCAGCAAGTCTACACAAGAATGAAATGGAATAATCTTCAACATATTTCATGCATTGCATTACTTTTACTTGCATCCTGAAAATGGAATATCTTGAATAAGCAGCCACAAAAAACAGCTTTAAATGAGCCAGTATTTAGGAGAAGGAGAAATATTTGTTTGTTATTACGACAACAATGAGCTCATTGTTTCTCCTAAATGAGGCTTGTGTCGTCTTGAAGCTGCTGGCTCTGCGAGTTGTTTTGCAACATCTAATACAGCAATTTGCCTTGCTTGAAGATTTTGTAGCTGGCCACACTTACACAGCCTACACATCTCATTATTTTTAGTTTTCTCTATTTTTTTTATGTCTGCTTATTCCAGCTTTTACAAACACAGACACTCTAAGTCAACAGATATGTGAGCTGTGATGATGTCCACAGCTCCTGCCCACACATGACAGGACACAGTCAGAGGGCTGCAGGTTTTAAAACATATCAATTTTGGACTTAAGTCCAAGGAACAGAGGATAAGATGAGTTAAATACCATTTAGGATCACTGAATGCATCATACATGGGCATAGTTGTTTTGTAACGACAAATCAGATTACACTGTAGAGTTTTTTTAGCCTATCACCTATACTTTTCAACCTCCATCTGTCCAAAACACCCTCTATCTATCTTAGTCCCTGGAGACTGGACTGAAGTACTGCAACTACTTCTTCACCTCCACCTTTGTGATCGAGGCAACTCTGAAGCTGGTAGCTTTTGGCTTTCGACGCTTCTTCAAGGACAGGTATGAAAATGTTCACTTCTTGTACTGACAATGATGTGGGATTTTTATAATTCAAATACTGTAAATGTTTGTGTTGATGGTGTTTATAAGGCTTTTTTCTGATGTGAAGGTAAATAGCTGCATGACCCAGTTTACCTCACTAAAAATGGTAAAAGAGTTATCTTAATGCTCTAAAAAGTCTAATTATTACTGTCCCTGTCTCTTCCTTTTCATCTCCTTCTGATTTTTCGCTTTTGGTTCAGTCAAACTCTTGTAAGCCCTTTGTAGAGCTGTGACTTTATAAGACAACCTAGTTTTTCTGTGTGTGTTGACAACATTTGAGTCTAGTTGTGGCAGCTCTGATTCCCTAGAACTGAGATATGATCTGGGACAAGACACAGTAATTGTGAAGAAACATAACTCCTGGCAGCATTTTTGTTGAAGTCTGCATTTTGGGACAAAAAATAAAGAAACTACAAGATAAAGGGTATTATTAGATCTCTGCCTTTACTGACCAAGAGCCTACACTACTATAAATCTTATGAGTGTTTGATCAAAGATAGATGACATTTGGAAAAGGTTTTTTTTTCGGTTAGTTTTTATGAGTACAGCCTTGAGCCAAGGTGAAATCCAAGTTACTGCCCTTCAGATTTTTTTTTTTTTTGGCATGGAACTGCTCTGCCTTGAATTTAAAGATGCTTGAAAAGCTCTAATATATCACTGATAAAAAGGACATGTTTTACAGACTACCCAGAAGCAGCAGCTTGCTAGTTTATCTCCATCTGATGGGTCTCTCTTTAGATGTATTACTTGTTCAGCCTAATTGATGTCAATCAAAAGTGACCTAAAACTCTCAGTTTTTATCCAGTGCTCATTCAGTTGTTTCTGCATACAGATACCTTATATGAATGTAATCAAGCACACATAAATACATGGAGTGTATTCCAAATGAATCTATTTTTAATCTTTGCATTGTTGAGTGAACACGAGCATTGGCCTAAAAAGAAAAAAAAAATTTTGATTGATGATTTTTGCATGTCTTTAGACATGTGAGCCCTTGGACTATGATTTTGAAGCTGATTTAGACCTCAGCTAATATTGTCTGGATATTCATAACATTTTAGCTGCAGCTGTGCTCACTTACATCTGCCAATCTTAAAAACTTTTGGAGTCCCTGTGGTGGCTCCTGGCAATACTTGGTAGATCATCGTCTTGACTTTCAGGCACGCCAATCAGTTAGACTTAAACTTGAAGTAGCAACAGAGGGGATCACTCAGCTGCACTGAAAGGGTACAGCAAGTCTGACTTGGTCAATGAGCTCTCTTAGTCTCAGTAATACAAAGTTTGAAAGACTCATCTAATGAAAGAGTCATAAACATGAAACCAAAAGCAACGGGGCTGTAAATTGACCACCAGCAGTCAGTGATCCCACTAACCTCTGATTGAAGATTTGGTAAAACTGGGAATCTTTACAGCCTCAGTTTCACCCAAATTTCTGTTCAAGTTGAACCTTCTCTTCTTCATATTTTCTAAAAAAGGGAGTACTTAGTTAGCTAGTAGCACTTGTCCTTTAACACTGTCTTCCTATGGCTGGAAGCATCAACAGTTCATTGTGACCTTGTCTTTTAATTTCCCTGTTGAATGATAAAATTGTATCAGAAAAAATGCTTCTGATGAGCCTACTAATGATGGAAATGAGGTGTGATCTGTCCCACCAAAACACCTTAGAATTTATTAATCTGACTCTGTACTCCTCTAACCTCTTTCCCCACAGATTGTTGATCAGGAAAGAAGAGTAAAGAGGCATCCAGGTTTTCAATTGAATACAGATTTATTAACAATGTGCCAAAATATATAATTTTACAGAGAATTCTGGGTTCAGATTAAGCAGCCCTGACTACCACAACTTGTGCCTGGATCAGTTTGAAAAATCTGTGTCCCCTCTCCTCTCCCTTGAACCCTTATGAGCCAATAGAACAGATAGAACTAAAAAATGTAAGTCGAGTTGTCCTCAGGTATTGTCTCCTCTCTCATTGGCTGCCAGCCAGGAACTGTTGGATATATATCTCGCTCTATCTCTTTTAATTATTTATCTTCATCACTTTCACTGAAACACATACCTTGACTCTACAAAAGTAAATTATTATCTTGAGTTATCAGTGTTACACAGTTAAGTGTAGTTATTATTGGGCATAGGTAGTGATCACTTTGTCATCTTTATTCTGATCTTTATTCGGAGTGCTCTATAACCTCCCTTCAAGTGTCCTCCAAGCCACAAAGATTACATGTGTATAATATTGTTAGTAAAGCATGAAGTATACATAAACTATATATTCTAGGACTAACCATAAAATGTATGTTTCAAATTTGGCCAATTTATCGATGGTTGTGAAATCATCTTGAGCACAGTTTCTTTTTTTCCAAATCCTAGATGCTTGGATGGACCCTGTGGGCTGTAGGGTTCACAAGTCACTGTCAGAAACCTTGCATATTTTATTGTACAATGTTCTTCCAATATTAACATGAATATTCATACTAGTAGCAGACCTTCAGGTGATAGTTATTGCTGATTTGCATTCTTCTGCCAAATCAGTATTGGGAAAATCATGCATATTATACAGCAAGCTGATGTTAGATATTAATATTCATTTAAAAATTTACATACCATTGACTCTGATTTGTGCAGCCTTGAAGTCCAGAGCAACACGCTGAGCTAAGAGTCCAAATTTGTGCTCATTTTTTTCTGTCTAATGCTTGTTTTCACTTAGTCGTCAGCATTATAAAGATAGCAAATAAGATTAAAATAAGATTTAAAAAAAACATTTTCTGTGTGTGCGTGTGTGTGTGTTTAGGTGGAACCAGTTGGACCTTGCCATTGTGTTGCTGTCAGTGATGGGCATCACCCTGGAGGAGATTGAAATCAACGCCTCTCTTCCCATAAACCCCACCATCATCAGGATCATGAGGGTACTCAGGATAGCTCGAGGTAAAGACACAAACACACACCAAGGACCACAAAAAGAGCAGTTTCAAATGGGAATCAAGTGAAAACATTTAAATGTTCTCAATAAGACCATCTTTAACACCAGTGTGGTCTGAAATTATGATTTAGAGGAGAGACTGCTCCACAGTGCTTATTCCATCAAATACACTGTTTGTGTTATTTTTTAAGGATAGTGCAATTACACTTTAGGAATTATGCAGGAATATGTGTGCCATGTGTCCATTCACAAGTCTGTAGTACACTTCAAAACAGTACTCTGGTAACTCAGTGATGTTGTCGCCAGCTGAAATTAGTCTGATGGTCTGATTAGCGGCACTCGCATGCTTTGCTGACCTTCTAGATACTTTGATATTTTGAATCTGGTTGGCATCAAGCATATATTACTTCTTACTTGTCCACTGAGGATGGACAAGTAAGAAGGGTCAACACAGCACGTGAATACTATATAGAGACTAGTCAGCTGTTTATCGACAGATCAAGAACAGTGTTTGAAACAGTGCAATTATAGAAAAAAGTTTCCCTACATCATCTGTTTTAGAGGTAGAATTTCCTGCACACCTGAGTAAATTAGAGTTCAACCTGTACAGATTGTAAGTTAAACACCAGACCAAAAAAATCACATCTGCACAGATTAAAAAAAATACTTTCAGGCCTAAAGGAGAGCATGTAAACTTCCCCTGAAGTCTCTTGGTTTCAACTTAGAATTTTGAGCTCAGAGTTGACGCTCTCAAGGCCGCCACATTTCGAGGAAGACTTCTATTTGTTTTAACCCTGTATCCCAGTCTCCTTTACTCTGTATGATGGATTTGGTTTTACTAGTCAAAACTCTCTCATTCACATGTAAAACCCTACAACACTCATTTTTTTTTCCATTTTCTTGAAGCTCATTAAGCAGCTGCAACAAGACTGAAACTGGTTGGAATAAAAAGTGTAATGCAGACTCACTCCTGTTCAAAACGAAAGAGATTCTCAGTTGAGAATCAGTTGCTCAGTTGATTGACTTTAAATGATTCTTGATATCGCCAAGACATTGAATTCTTTACAATTGACACATAATTTAAATCAAACCTGGTTTAGACATACAAAAACACAGTTTTATGCCATTATATCACTCCCATTTCTATATATGTCTTCATTCTCTCTGGTTAAAGGTATCCTACATCTATCTCTCCGTCTCGCTTTTTAATTAGACTCTCCGTCGTCTCCTCTCCTTATTATTCAGAGGAAATTGCACTACTTGCTCCATGGGCTGCACCACTTCCACTTAACTTCACATTTATGAGGATTAAAGCAAATTACATCAATCTCACTTAATCCTCCCCCTCTTACCATTGCCCTTTACCCTACATAATACTGCCCTGGGACCTCTGAGTGGACTCCTGGGTGATATACTAATTTAACAGCAGCTGGTGGTCATTTACAAGCAAGTGGGATGTTTGATGAAGAGGGTGAGTGTTACTACGTGACTTTTAATCTTTACTCTTCTCTCGACACATTTTGAACTCTCTGTCTGAATTTTAACTAAGTTTTGTGGCTGTGCCGATGAATATTTAAATAGCTCAGAATAGTCTGCCTCTTTCTCAGAGCTGCATTTTAAAGTTACAACGAGCAAAGGAGGAGATTCAGCTGCATTGAGTGAATAATCTTTAAATAATGAGCTACCAGAGTTTTAATTTATTCGCTTTTCATATACCTTTGTATTTTTTGCTACAAAAACATCATCCTGACAGTATCGATTCCCTTATAGATTCCTCTGATGAGTTTTCTCTGCACAAAAAGTAGCCTCACAAGTTTTCTGTGTCAACAACATTTATTTGACTTTAACAAATAGGAAATTGGTCACTGGATCTGGAAATCACTGGACGTAAATTAAAAAAAAAAGTAAAAATTGCACTTCATGTGACATTGAAGAGTATTTTTCAGAGAAACTGTTATCTAACTACAAAGCTAAGAAAGCTGCAGTGGACACAAAGTCTGGCAGCATAATGTTAAGAATTGATAAAGACATTGTTAAGTAAAAAGGCTAACAAAGTTGATGGATTGAAACATTTCATAACAATCCTTAATAGGAACCGGTTTTTGATACCCATCCATAGTCCTTATCCAAAAGAGTAACCAAACTTGATGTTTCATTCTCTTCCAAAAGAGTTCTTCAGTTCAAAATCAGACTGGAGGAAGCCAGAAAGTGTATGCCTTTAACAGTCATCATTATACCAATGGTTGACACTCGGGGTTGAAAACAGTTGTTTGCCTAGTTCCCAAGAGATGGTAGTGAATTACAATGTCTGTGGGTCACTGGAGCCACATGACCTCCAGTGTGAGTGCTGCTTTAGTTGTTCAGATAAAGGATTGCATTAAATGTTGAAGACAAGTGGTGCCTTAAGCCTGCATTGACCATATGCTGTAGAGGCAGATGCAGTTGTGAGCATTTCATGCTTTTGTGTCGATGTGGCCATGTCACTCTGCAGTTCACCCCCAAAACAGATTAGGGCCGTGTGATCTGTACAGTCGTAAGACTGGCTGTTTACTACCTAGCTCTAGTCAGAGTTGTTTTGACTTGTTACATTTGGGAGTCTGTGCGTGTTTGGCTACACTTGTGAGTTCTGTGTTGAAAAAGGGCTACACAGACCTTCAGCAAAGATAGGAAGGCTGTTCATTCTTAAAATACATGGCTTTTTTCCCCCACACAAAGGGTCTTCTCTGATCATAATCTGAACCGTTTGAAGCGCACATTGGTTATATATGCAGTAAGTTACAGTGCAATGTACACATAATATAGGTGAAGAGATTAACAATAAATGAGAACACTCTGCATTGGTACAAAAACTGTAACAAGATCCTTAGTGGTAAAAAGTCCACAAAAAAGTCCATGAAAAAAAAAAACCTTTTGATAACGCCTAAATTGTAAAGAAACCTTTCTCACATGTTCACTTTAAGTTTTGGCAGACACACAAACTTTTCCCTAGCAATAGCACCATTTCCACCAAGCAGTCCAGTTTGAATTAGTACGGTTTGGTACGGGTTGGCTCGGTTAAGCCTGGTCCTGTTTGCGTTTCCACAGCCAACCAGGCACCCCTGTGGTAGACGGCATGTAAGCTGGGTGCCAGTAACATAATAGCGTGATGCCATAGCAGCGTGACACAGTATACCCCGCCAATAAATCCAACAAAGAAGAAAAGTGCGACACAGTAAACAAAGGGCAATGATGGAAGACGTCCACCACTTTGTCCTCTTTGTGATTGGCATGTGGCTCTTAAATACACAGTGCAATCGAGCTTTTTTTCAAAGAAGGCTGTGTGCTTCCAGGAGAAATACAGCCGCTGTTGCACTGTAAGTTAACTTTCGACCAATCAACGGTCTGCAGTGTTGTAGTTCCACCTTCCGAGATCTGATCAGTTTAGTCTGGCACCCCTATGGAAGGGTCCTAAAAAGTGGGACAGCTCGTCTCAGTTGTTTGGAGGCCCGTCCCAGGATTAGTCTGTGGAATCACCACAACATGCGTGCCATGCCGAGACAAACCAAACTGAACTACTTGGTGGAAACGAGGCCCAAGTCACCAATTGTTGCCTTGTCTAGAAATTTGGCAAAGGTTTCTACAAATGCTTTACACACTCTTACATCACAAATATAAAACCACCAAGCACTAAAGTCCATCCCTCAGGTAGCTTTACGTTCAAAGAAGCTCTTCTCCATTACACTTCTATTTTTTTTTCCCCTATCAGCCTTGTTGTCAGCCATGCTCCTCCTTAAATTGGGCCTCTGGGATCGGTGTTGGGTCTCTAATGGAGTGTCTGGAACTTACTCCATCTATCGATCGCCGCTTATCTCTCCTCTCCTCTTTCTCTGCCTACCTCTTATCTCTCCTGATCATTTCCCTCTCTCTCTGTGGGGCCTTTTGTCTCTCCATGTCCTCTGTTTCAATTTCTTGCTCTCTTCAGGTGTTACAGGTTGTTTATCGCCCAAACACTTGTGTGTAAAATACCACACAGACACATTTTTGTGTAGATGCTGAAGCTGTCTTTCCCTGTTCTCTTTCTCCCTAGTGCTGAAGTTGTTGAAAATGGCAACAGGGATGAGAGCTCTGCTAGACACAGTGGTCCAGGCTCTGCCCCAGGTACGTTTCATCACATTTGCAGTTACACACACACTCTCTCCTCACTTATCACGAGGACGCATTAATTAACATTTATATAATGATAAACGATCAGCGTTGGTAGAAGGCTTCTTGAGAATTATGACTCAGATAGCCAGGCTTGGCTACATTTCTGACCCTTTATTACCTCTCCACTGATTCTCCCATTTATCCAGGAAACAGACCTTTGTGGTTTTAATTCAGAATATACATTCCTTATTCCCACTGCTGTTTTGGAGAAAAGAGCAGATAAAAGTTCTGCTCCCTTGGCATGCAAAGGGACTTTTTGTTCTTTGGCCTTTGCTCAAGAATCATAAATCTTAAAGTTTGGGCTTGTCCTGGAGTTTCTGGGACACTGCAGAGTTAAAAGTGCAGTATTAAGGCCAGGAAATTATAGATTTAACAGAATAAAAACTCAGGGTTTGCAAATCACTTTCTTTATAGGGGAAGACTTAATAGCCTTCTTGTTTGGAAATTAAATATGTAGTGCTATTTAAGTTTGTGAGAAATGTTAGAAAATCAGCAGATTTAAAGATTGATGACTCCTTGTTAAAGTGAGCTAGACATTGGGTCATTATATTTTTAGTTTTGATAGTTTATTAAATTTTATTCAAAGCCTGAAGCAGAAATCCTATTTCATAATAAAGATGGATTACGCATAGTCCACCTAGTAATGGATATTTGATAATGTATCTTTGACATACAAGGGTCGACAAACTGTCTGTCTAATCTTAAGTGCCTTGAATGCTCTATATCTTTTTGGGCAAGTCTACAAGAATTGTAATCTCTCTAAGTGCACACAAATGTTGCTAAAACTCTGACAACAATCATGATTATAAATAAACATAGACTTCATATTCCGAGTAGGGGAATCTGGCACAACTTTGCCTTTTACATAAGTGCACAGTGAAGGAAGAGGAGTTTGTAAGGGCCAAAACTCTGGCAACACTTGTAAGGTGAGAACAACTTTATCCTGAGGCCTTTAAGACAGGAATGAAGTTGTCTCGTATATGAGTTTTGACCATGCATATTAAAATGGGCACTGTAAGTGCTCACTGACCGTGAAGCCAAAAGATGAAGAGCTCTCTCTGCTGACTGGCTAGTAGTGGATGACCTGCAGTAAGAGTGGCAGGGGAGATTACACCAGTAACTGCAGGCTTTAGCCTGTGAACACCACTTGGCCAATCTGGCGACCTCACACAGAGTTAATGGAGAATGTTTAAAAACTATCCTGTTGAGACAAACTGTATTCAATGATCAAAATTACAGTACTAAGGTGATGGAACCAACATGTGTAAAAAGCCATCACATTGCTTCTAATAACCAAGGCACATCACTCATCTCCTGTGTCTCTCTGGTGTGTGATGCATAGTTTACTGCATTTGAAAAGAAGCTGCAGAAGTACCCCATCTGCTTGTGATTCCCTTACCTTATAAAAGCTGTATTTTTTACTGCTTTATAAACATAGAAAGCAAAGAAAAAAACACACTTATGACAGTCAACTGGCTTCTCTTTTCAAAATTGCTCTTTATGAAAGACATTTGTAAAGGAGTCAGTTAGTGCTCAGCCAGAAAGTTGATTTTTCAGTTCTACTACCTTATCAATGCTCTGACTGGAGCCCTCTGGGAGGACTTTTTCACCCCGGTCTGAAGCATCAACACACAGAAACACAGCTGTACACTTTGGCACAATAAACACAGGCTCACACAGAGTTAAAATTACAGTCACAGAAATGTCCCCCGCTTCAGTGCTGCCTCCAATCAATAGTCTCTCTTTTCATCCACTTTAACTTGTTTTCTGTGCAGTCCCTGCTCTCCCGTTTGGACAGATTTTATCGGTTTTGTTCAGCTTGTTTTTGTGGTGCTTGGACTGTAACAGAAATACACATCAGAGAGGTCACTGAGGGCTGTGTGGTAAATGTAGGTGAACACACACACATGGTATTACAGGTAAATTAGAAAAAGAATTGGTTATTGGACTTCTGAGCATACTTCAGACTACAACTCGTGAAAAACAGTGAGGGGAAAAATTAATATTTATGAATTATAGGTGAGTATTCGATATCTGTCTGTCTTTCTGTCTTTCTGTCTGCCTGCCTGCCTGCCTGCCTGTCTGTCTGCCAACCTGCCTGTCTATCTACCTGCCTGCCTGTCTGTCTGTCTGTCTGTCTGTCTGTCTGTCTGTCTGTCTGTCTGTCTGTCTGTCTGTCTGTCTGTCTGTCTGTCTGTCTATCTATCTATCTATCTATCTATCTATCTATCTATCTATCTATCTGTCTATCTATCTATCTATCTATCTATCTATCTATCTATGTGGATCAGAGTTTGGAACAGTATTAAAAAATGTATTGAAATTTTAATTCTGTAAGTCACAAAATACAACCAAATACATATGGTTCAGTTTTCCCCTTGAACCAGTGAAAATAAAATTTGAATAAAATGTGCAGCAGGGACTGTGTATCATGTTCACATACAGTTATTTTTCCAGTGATAAACCAAATGAAAACAACTAACTATTGTGACAGCTGTAGCGTCTTTCATCCGGATGCTAGATTTGTTACTAAGGTTTACACAATCACCCCACTGAGCTGAGAACAATAAAGTCTTTTTTGTTGGATTTGACAACCTGAAGATCTGATTCACAAATTGTGCAGAAATAAGTAAAATGTTGAAGGCGTCTGTGTCCCTGTTGTTCTATACATGGAAAAAAGTCACAGTTGCCTTTTCCTCGGAGGAACATTTTATTCTCTCTATCAATGAGTCTGTTCTTTCTCTGGAGTCTGAGGTGGGTGTAACACCCTCTAATGTGTCAGCCTGACTTGTGTCGTATTATGTGCCGAATTACATACTCAGCTCTAACAAAAAACAGGACCCCCCCTGTTACTCAGAATAAAGAGTGAGTCATGTTTTCATTAGTGTGTGCAGGAACATATTCAGTGGTAAAGTTTTCAGCTCAGTGCAGGTTCTCTATGGAAACCGAAGGTATAAATGTCAAAGTGTGCATTCTCACACACTTCTACTGCCTGGTTGCCTGCTGTAATGTTTCCATAGTATCCAACAATCTGTTTCTTATACCTTCCCTGTGGTGTGCTTTGGGTCTCTGCTTGCGGGATCTAAAGACATCAGATGGGCTTAAGTTACAAGCTGCAAACTGCTTCAAGCCAAGCTCTTAATATCCACCAAGAAACATCAACAAAGAAAAAGAGAAAGAAAGCTCTCCTCAGGCTTTCCCATCCCTGTCTGCTTCATTATTGCCTCTCTTGTCTCTGTCTCTCATTCTTCCTGTAGCACCATACACATTTTCTTCCCTTAATCCACTCTCTCTTTCACTTTATTTGCCTTTATAATCTATCTTGCAGTCACATATTCAATGTGTGAGGTGAGTTAGCTATTCTGCACAGCACATGCAGTTGCACCCCAGGGGGTCCTTTACCAATTTACATTGCATCTCTATCTGTGAGCGCACTGCACCGATGGATTCATGCCTTTTAAGAAGCCAGCTTGTAAAACTTTCCCCTTAAGATAGAGCGATTATCCCTGATTTGAGCCACATAAGGGGGTCTCTAAGAATGACTGAGTTTTGTTTACGGCCTTTTCTGGTCAGATCAAATGTTGAAGCATTCTGGGTGTGCATGTTTAGTTGTAAGACCTTTCAGCTCCAAGGGAAAATAAAAGACTATTAAAAACCTCATGCATCGTTTCAGAAATGTAAACAAGAGTGTCCAGACGGTGAGATTCTTCTTCTCTAAAGATGATCCAACATTAATTATTTTGCAGCTTCACTGATTCTTGTTTTACATAATCAATAAAAACATCTTTGCCTCAGTAAATGTCAGTAGATGCTGATTAGGGGATGAAACGAGAGCAAAGTAAGAGAAAAAGAAAGGCAGGTGATTCAAATCTGCAGACGATGTTTTCTGTTGTTCCAACAGTTATATTCATAAATTGGCAAAATCTATTCACATGATGTCAAAGATGATGGGATGCGTCAGATCTTGTCTCTGCTTCTTTCTTGTTGTGTTGGTGAAAAAATAATAGCTTTCACCCTCTTCCAAATGATATCTATTCCCCTGCACGTCTCTTTTGTAGAAAAGTATGGTTCTGAACCAGAAAACTCAGAAACCACAGGGTGTCAGTTTTGATGGCTGGCCTTTCTCAGTCACTGGTAGCTTGGTGTGTTTCCTTAGCAGTGTTTCATCTAGTTCAATCCCCAAGATTTTGAAGTCCATACTCTTTGTAGTTTCCAGCAGCTTTATCTGCTGTTTGAAGGAACAGACTGTTTTAATCTCAATTTAAAGATAAAATGCACTAAGTAAATCTGCTCTTAGCCTACAGCCTGGCTTATACTTTTACATCGACACTGTGCCGTATTGGCCTCTGCTATTGGAGGCATCGCACATGTGCATGGCAGTGCATGGGAAATGATGGCATCTGAATTCAAGCTAACAAATGTTGAGCAGCAGCCGATCATACTCCATTATTGTAAAGAATAAAAAGAGGAGACCTCAGAGGAGATGGAGTATTTACCTGCTGAATCAGTACCAATAGGAAATGTTGATAATGCAGAGAACTACAACATGACCAGACACTGATCACAAGGCTAGTGGTCTGCATTGCAGTGATACATAGTCTTACTTAAGTATACATAAGCTTGTTCAAAGGTACATACAGTGCATGCTGCATTTTAGACTTGCTGAAGTATAAACCAAAATCAACCTTGGCTCTATACATTTGTGTCATACCTAATACAGATTCACAAAGTGTCCCAACTCACCACACAGTACTAGACTGTGGCTTATGCCTCAAATTCACCAGATACGTTTGCGGTCTTTTTTTATTTTGAAAGTCACAGGGTGTTTTTCAGTAGTTTCCCTGCAGGACTTTCTGTCCCCCTCAATCTTCTCTTTTTATGTGTCACAGCTAAAATGCAAAATCTGATTAGTAAAACTGAAGCCTATGCAGAAGTGCTAAAAGTTGCTGTTCATTGGGAATCAGCTTGTGGCTGGCTGCAGAAAGACTGGAAGTCACATACACACCCAGCCATAAAAACGGACTTTTACAGCAATAAAAGCATATTTACAGCCTAGTTCAAAAAACGGCTTGGGTCTAAAACACCAACTTCACTATCCTCACACACTGTACAGTAAGTGAATTTTTTCTAACCCTGCAGGTAGACGTTCGGATCATCTGATTGTCGAAGCAGGGGCACAGCTCCGGTCACATGACTGAAGGGCACCCTGTGGCTGTTTAATAAAATCTCACAGCTGGCGTCATAACAAATGTGGCTTCATTTCACAGTGACGTGGCGGAGGCTACCATGTTTTATGGCAAAAATAAGATGGCTGTGTATCACCTGCGATCTGCCAGACCAGCCTCACAGCCACACAATAACAGAGTAGAGCCAGTGTGAATTCACTTATTTGATCTGGTGCCATGACGGAGCAAAGATGGATTGGGCACACATCGGGTGTATTTCAGCCGACAGATAGAAAACTGAAGTTATTAGCTCTTTTGAGAGTGTACAGAGTGTTTACTAACTTAACACTAGCCATATTAGATGGAGCATTAGCCCAAGATTTTTGTTCAGACACTCTGCTGTTCTCAAAAATAACTCTTCTCACTTAATTTTTGTATCAACTTTAACACATTTGAATACTGCCTCATGAAACTCAAGTTTGAAATGCAGCATTGGTTTGATTATGGTGTAAGATTGTGTCCAACTACGCAGCCGCTGTGATCACTGATGTATCCGGTTTGTTCAGATCAGTGGAGCCCCTCTCAGTGATATGGAGAGAATAGTGTATAATGATCAGTTGATTATAAACCCAGATTATGAAACCACTCAATACAAATGCTTTTCCTGAGTAATGACTTTCCTTAAATCTGACCACGTACTGCACACTTAGTTTGAAATCTTACAAACAACCGCATCCTTTTCTTCTGCCTTTATTTAATGTAATAATTTTGTGTGACAGGTGGGAAACCTTGGTCTGCTCTTCATGCTGCTGTTTTTCATCTACGCTGCTCTGGGAGTGGAGCTGTTTGGAGAGCTGGGTGAGTCAACTTGATGCTCTTCAAGTGATAAAAACATTTGAATGTCGGCACCCATCACACAAGGCGCTGAATAATCTTTTCAAAGCACAAACAACCTTGAGAGCTTGATCATTTTTTCACAGTATCATGTGGCTCATCAGTTTTCTGTTTGTGGTGAGTGTTTCTGAATTTCTGGAGAAAGGAAAGTTCTCTGGGTTAATAATTTATCAAAAAGGTACAGCTACAGCTTTCTCTGGCCAGTCTCAGAAAGCCTTGATCAGTTATCCCTTCTTGTACAGATTTTAGGCCGGGACTATGTGCTATTCTCGTGTTTTGATTTCATAACGATTTCTGGGCTGCCGATTCGATTTAAATTGTGATTCTTTGATACTTCTGATTTTTTGCATTTTTCAGTTTGCTTTTTTAACACCAGACCATGGGAAAAGTGTAATTATGATGACAATGTCTACAGGCTATATCAGGAGCCATATTTTCCTGTAAAATGCGCCTCATGTGAGACAGAGAGAAACATTTCACCCTCTGCTGGAGAAAAATGGTAACTTTATTCCAATTTAGTGTATAAACAAAAACTCAATTAAAGGATTTAAATTTAAAAAAAAAATTATGTATATTTTTTATTCTTTTTATTTTTTTGACAAAGAATCCAGATTTTGATAATGTGAAACAAAAAATCTCACATATATATATATATATATATATATATATATATATATATATATATATATATATATATATATATATATATATATATATATATATATGTATATCAACTTTTTTTTTTTTTTTTTTTTTTGCCCGATTTGTAGTAAAGGCTTTAACCTTGTTCTATTGAAACTAACAGATTGTATAAAATCAGTCTCTTAATTCTTTGAGCACAGTCTTTTGGTAAAATACCATGGCATAAAAATGCTTCTCTCTGCATTTTATAACACTTCACTGGTCACACTGGTGTACAGGACACACCTCATCTCCTACATCTGCATCAAGTGCATCTTATACATTGAATTTAAGATAGTCTTTGATGTTCTTGTCAAATGAATATAGTTATTCAACATAAACCTGCATTTAAGTTTTAGGTCCACAAATTTTCACTCTCCCTTTTTCCTTCCCTCCCCTATCTTCTCTTATCCTGTCCTGTCTCAGTGTGTAATGCTGACTACCCCTGTGAAGGAATGAGCCGACATGCCACCTTTGAAAACTTCGGAATGGCCTTCCTCACACTCTTCCAGGTTTCCACCGGTGACAACTGGAATGGCATCATGAAGGTAGTCCAGTTAACTGTGGAGTGCTTATCACACTTATCTCCCGACGTTTATTATTTGGAGCGGGCAGTGTAAGCTGATCATTTTCACTTTCCAGACTGCCACCTCATCCTCGACAGCAGAGACAGCACATATTTGCTGAGATGAGGGTCAATAGGAAAGTGGGCAGCAAAGTCTTGAGATATGTACAAGCATGTAATTTCCTATTTTTGAGTCGGCCAAACTTATTGAAGAGCAATCTCAGTGCCGACAGACACCAAGATGCAGACTTGTAATTGAAGGTCTTCAGTTCAGGTCCAAAGAGCAGACAATATAAACGTTGGTCAACCAGAGTGTATAAGCTTGTCTCTTTTACTAAGATGGATTAAAAAAAGTATGCACTCACAAAAACCTTCAAAAGAGTTTAAAATTGCTCTAAAAAAATCCAAATGCTTGATTCAACTCCTCATTCCCTCATCTATCCCCTCAATCAAGTCTCACTGTCTAATCACAACCAAGTACCTGAGCTCTTAAAAACCCAGCCAGTCACCCAGAGGAACTTAATCACTGCTTATTATGCACTCCAAAAGAGCAAAGTAGGAAGACAGAAAAATGAGTCCAGCCTGAAGCTTTCAATAAAATTGACTGCCTGCCCCTTACACTGCATATTGTTTCAATAATGCAATAGATGAAGCAGGGCATTAGTCATCTGGTCGTCTCCTAAATTCAGTTTCCAAGCAAACAGACATGGTTGGTCATTGTATGTTATTTGCATATCAAAGTGGGTGCTCTATGTT
Organism: Halichoeres trimaculatus; assembly: GCF_033239565.1. Taxonomy (NCBI): domain Eukaryota; kingdom Metazoa; phylum Chordata; class Actinopteri; order Labriformes; family Labridae; genus Halichoeres; species Halichoeres trimaculatus. The sequence goes on along the minus strand of NW_027437180.1, from coordinate 19,479,645 downwards.
TTCAAGTCCAAAAAAAGTCTGCCTTTTATTTATTCATTCATTTAAAAATACTTCAATATAGAGTACATTTTCAAGAGTTACATTAAAACAGGCAACATTGACATTAGAAACGACACGAAGGGTTGCTTAATTCCATTAAGCTATTGAAGTTTTCAGGTGCCAGAATGCTGCACGCTAACCCACCGTCACTTTGTCATGTCCTGGAAAATAAATAGAACAGGGTGTGGAAACCAGTATAATAAACAATAGTTCCTATCACGAAGCAAGACATGATATTTATTGATATGAATGACTTAACTAAGAAGTTGCTAAAACTTTTACAGATGTATTCAATATTTGTCAATGTAGAAATAATTAATGCAAAGAGTACTGCTGGTAATATACAGGCACACAGTTTTGCTGATAGATGTTGAAGGAAAAACACAGAGAAGGCTGCAATTTGTTTTTCAGAAAAAGGAATGGATTGGACCATATCATACGGTACAGTGAAAAGCACTCTAATAAACGAACATTGTTTCTGTCTGGCTGGACACCAAGTTCAAAATTTCAGTAAACTTCATTAAATATGCAGGATACTGTAAGCAGATTTAATTTAATACTCTTTGTGTAGTGAGTTCATTTAAATGAGCTGAGAGGTGGGAGAGGTTTGGTCCTATGGGGCCTTTCAAAACATAAAATACAAAGGAATTAAAGGTTTCTGTTTTCAAAAATGTACCAAAAATAAGATACAACATTGCTCAATATAATTTGAACCAGACTAAGGTGGGCTTTACTCGAGTACGAATTTCTACGACTCCGGTAAAATGAACTATTGATCCAGTGATATTGACACACGGAGACGTGTATTTGTCCATGACTCCGCATCTTTTTTGAAAACGGGTCTGCAGGTGGATTTCTGCGTATTCGTCTTCATGCCGTACTTGGTATAAACAGATAAGTCCGGAAAAGACGGTGACCTCATAGCACCCCTCCTACTCCCCGCCCCCCACCCACGTTGTCACACACAACAACAATAACAATGGCGACAGGCGGACTAGTTCTGATATTGTTCCAGCAGCTACAAATATTGCTTTGACTATTATATCAACATTTTCTCAGAGAGCATGAACAACACCAGCTATGGCAACAACAAGAAGTGTTCATGCAGAGACGCAGCATGTTACGCGTGCATGAGCACTTGTTGATGTGGAATCCGCCTCGGAGCAGAACCAGACGGGCAACCCGACGACAGTTTTGCGTTGTCATGTAAATGCACGAGCCTATGCACAATACGATGTGTAAAGAGCGATACATGATTTGATGCCGACGCCAAGACGATACAGGGCTGTCCTCGTGTGAGGAGGGCCTGAGGCCAGCCAAGACAGCAAAAAAACTGGACTATTTTAAGTCAAGATCATTGAGGATCCTCTTGAATGAAAGATAGGACTTCAGAAAATAACCTTTATTCTTTGAGTATCTGTTCCCACCAGCTTTTATATGCTATCTAAACGCTGTAGCCATCAGCTGGAGAGACTTTGATAGATTTCCAACCTCTCATTTGAAAAATACCACACCAGAGTGCAGATTCATTATGGATAGCCATGCACTGTGTTTACCTTAATTGAATTGTATGCAAATTACTCCACATCACTGCGAATCCCAAGTACACACCTCTACACACATCAGACATCAGGCTGAATATTTTACCTGGGTATGAGGCACACACACACACAGACACACACACACACACACACACACACACACACACACACACACACACACACACACACACACACACACACACACACACACACACACACACACACGGCCTACCACTCTGCTCTTTAATTGCTTGCTGATTTAAGTTTGGCCCCAAGGGAATTTTGTAACTATTAGTTTGTTTATTTACAAGAGGACTCCTCAGGGCAGCTTGAATCTATGATTAAAATGTTGTTGTTAACTAATTCTAAACACTTCTTCAAATTAACATCTTCTCCCGTTTTCCTCCTTCTTTTCTTCTCATTGAAATACTTTATTTTCCTCTCATACTCATCTGCCTGACTCCTACTTCTCTTTTTCTTCATCCCTGAAATCACTGGATGCCCCACCACCAGGACACACTGAGAGAGTGCCCCCCCGATGGTCCAGGCAGCGACTACGGCTGCCACGCTGGTCTGCAGTTCATCTCCCCGATGTACTTTGTGTCCTTTGTGCTCACAGCTCAGTTTGTTCTGATAAATGTGGTGGTGGCCGTACTCATGAAGCACCTCGATGACTCCAACAAAGAGGCGCAGGAGGACGCCGAGATGGACGCCGAGATCGAGATGGAGCTGGCTCAGGGAGGCCTCTGCTGCATGATGGGAGGCATTGGAGCTATTGCCGGGGCAACAGGCGGTGCTGCGAGTGGAGCCGGCGTGGGCGGAGGAGCGTCTGGTGCCATTGCAGCAGGGACAGTTGGGGGTGCAGGTGGAGGGGTGATGGCTCCTTTACGAGATGGAGGAGGGGGTGCAGCTCATGAGGGACACACACACAGGAGATGTCGGCTGTTCTCTCCTGCAGAGGTAAGAAGACTAACAGTTATGTAAAACAAAAAAAAAATCCTCCATTATACTGCTCATGATGCTGAAATTAGAGCTGGGCTTTTGAGTTAGTCTTAGCATGTTAGCATGTTAGCAACTAGTAGCTGATCCCAGAGAAACAACATGTTCTGGTGTTTCACTGTCATACTTGACAGACCCATTTTTAGTTTGTTATGACCCTACTTCTTTTAGATGAGGCTGCAGGATTTTCCTGAGAAAAATTAAATGTCATCTTTTTCAGGAATAGTCCTGCTCAATTGTCACTTCTGTGCCTCTATACATGTGTGTCAGTGCCTGTGTCTGTCTCAGCCCCCTTTCCTGCCTGTGTATTGATGTTCTAGCTGCATCAGAATGTTTCTGGGTGGAGAGTAGGCGTGTAGGCGCACAAGTGACTTTGCGTGTTGTTGCGAGTGGAGGAAACTATCCTAAGCGGCTGCAATGGTGGACAGGACACCGAGCAAGAAAAACACAAACAAAGTCAAACTGAACACCAAACGGAGAACGCTTTCTCCAAAACGATGGTGAGACTTAGCTTCAACTTTCAGTTCTTTTCGGGAGCTTGGAGAGCAGCACTGGACAAAGAGGGATGCAAGTTGTTATGTGTTCACTAACATGACTGGAGGTTGTGGATATACACTGCCGCTGGCACTGAGCCAAGGAGGAGGAGCCTAGTTTGAATGTTGTGTTTACCAACAAGAAACAGAAATTCCTTCGGACCTTACCTTTAAAGGAAGGGAAGCAACATAAACTGTGTCTTTGTGATGAAATATTTATTTTTGATTGCAAGTTTAAAAAAAATGTGTTGTAGACAAAAGAGGAAAGAATGAGACAAATTACAAATTAGTCTTTTTGTGGGTTCTAATCATATCAATAGGGACATTACAGGCTGAAAGAGGCTTTTTAAAGGCTAATCAAGGAAAGCTTCTAATAAGCAGACGTTTTAAAGGGACATAAAACAGAAGTAAAACTTCCTTACTCATTGTCATACAGTCCGATTGCACCTTGTAACAGAGAAGTCAAATAAAACTGAGTTTGACCTAGTTTAAGCCTCAAGATAAACATCATTGTATTGCTAAAATGCACCTTTTCTGCCATTGCTGTATGAGAGGAAGATAGGTAACATATGCTGTCATTTCATTAAGCCATCAGGGTGGTATCATTCAAAGCACATTTCATGGCAGGCTAGCTGGTTAAAGGTGTTGCTCCCTGCAGTGATGCTCAGGCAGGCCCTGCAGCCGTGCCTTAGGACCACTCAGGTCTCAACGATAGAAGGAATGAGACGCAATGCTTGCCACTAACGACATGAACATGAGATAAAGTTTTTACCGGACTTGACCCCATCTTTGGGTGCAAAGCTGGCAGACTGGTAGAAAGTGAATGCATAAAAATTCCCAAGAGTGGCAAACATCTCTTTGCCTGTTTTCAATCAGATATGCAGATATGTTAACATTGAACACTTTCTTTTTGATGTTGTTGTCGTTATAGATTTAAGCATAAAATAATATCAGAAGGAACAAAAAGACTGATAAATATTTGACCATATATGCACAGACCAAGCTGTTGTATTCTGGTCTATAGATGTCTGTGTCATGCTTCTACGTAAGAAAGGTAGCTGTATCTGCTGTGGCAAAGCAGAATCAAATGTCATCTCCCTATGTATGTGTAACCTGCGGTCACATTCTCTGCCACAGTCATTTCTTTGTAGAAACTAATCATGTGGGATCATGACTGATGAGCTGATATGCTAATGTCCTGACCACAAAGTCCCTGCTGTCCTCTTACCTCCTCCCTGAATTCAAGAAGCAGTGGCAGGAAGATGACTCAGTCTTCTAACAATCTAATCACAGGATCACCAGTCTAAGTGTCACGACTATGATACATGTCAGAAGTGACAGTGTAGTGCCACTTTATAGTCACAGCCACTGAGAGGTGTTATTTTGTCTCTCAAGGTGATGACAGATGCTGCTGTCTCACTGAGCATGTGAAGCGCTGATTAGCCATCAACAGAATATTAATCACCATTTTTCTTGAGCATGCCAAATGCCAAATATTCAGTGTTATTCAAAAGGAAGGATTCTTTGTTTTGAGCCTTATTTCTCACCAGCTGGTTGGACAAAACAAGCAATTTGCAGATGTGACCGGGACCTGCGGGATGAGTCATGAACAGACAGTCTGTCTCTGATTTTGTGACTCATGAATCATAAATCTTCAATCAGACAGACTCTGCAGTTTTAAACGACTGAGTGAAGACAGCATCTATAATTGAAACACGTAAGATAAACTTATCAAAAAAGGCCTTATGCTTGTGGTAATCATTTTAACATTGACAAATTACTCAGCAGTTTGTCAAGCTGCATCTGCGTCTTAATTATTTCATCTGGATTTTTTTTTAATCCATTCACAAACTTAACCAAAAATTATTTGGACCTTGATTTGCTACTGCAGAGTTAAAAGTGACTTCCTCAACTAGTTTATGTTTTCCAACCATAAGTTCCAAACCCTAGAAATCTTTAATGCAAATAATTGATAAAAAGTAGTTTATTATTGTTGACCATAATACCAAAACAAGCTCTTGAGTTTATCAAAATGTTTCTTATTCTACAGTTCCATTGTTGGATTATAGGGTTAAATTTGTCTCACCTCAACACCTACCTCGGTGTCCTTCATCAGGCTGTGGTCAGCTTGAAATTCCCCTGCTGCACTAGACAGTGAAATAAAACCTACTGCTCCTGTCTTGTTTCACAATGACTGTCGGGTCCCCTCATTAGCCCTCGTGGACCCTGTACTTTCACGAGAGGCCCTTTCAAATTTCTTGTATGTGTAAATGTACTTGGCAGTGAAACTGGATTCTAAATATGGTTCAGTGTCTAACTCCGACAAAATGTGATTAATTTCCTGTTTCCTTTTTTAGGACACAGCTTCCAGCTGTTGATTTACAAATGTAGAACTTGAAGCTACATTGTGTAAAACTATTTTTGGGGTGAGGCAAAGCACTTAGATGTGTAGTAATTAAGATTAGTCAATCAAAACACAAATATCTTATCATAGCAAATGGCATACTAACTCAGTTTAACATACCGATATTGAAAAATAGCCCCACCACCAATTTCTTTTGCTCATTTTTTTCATTAAACAATTTTTGGTTTAGTGGACACATCAGCTGTGCAGTCCTTTTGTGAATCAGGCCGAGAGAAACTGCCATTATTCAAGCCAAGTAACTAAAAGATAGCAATAGTTTCATAACATAACTTTGAGACAGTTTGTACAACATGGCATAGAACATGTGCACTTCTCAATAGAGAAAGACAAGTCTCAGAAAAGAATAAAACATGCGTGTTGCCATGCATATAAAACACGATTGACGTGTTTTTCCAGGCTATTCCAAGACTTCACTAACTACTGGCACAGCAACAGTTAGGCTCTGTGGGTCTGCCCAGCATCTGGAGTTGTTTTTATTCATGAAGCGCTGCTGCCCTACTTGTGCAAACACAAGGTGATGATGACTTTTCACTCACACGCTGAAAAACATGCTAAAACACACTCTTGTGCCACACAAAAATTCCTGCAGAGGATCCATGTGCTCACGTTTACACTCACATGAGTAAAGATATGAAATGACCGCTGTCTCTGGCTTTCTAAAAATACCATGAGTGGGGGGCAGTGACGGTGGTGGCTCTCATTCTTCAGCTCCCTGATTGCTGCAAACAGCAAGTCAGTGCAAGCTGCATTCATAATCATTGTCACATAAATTTATAGCACCTGCACATGAAAAAAAGATATTTTTAGAGGTACGCCTGCTCAGGCAGAAAGCAAGGAAATATGTAAATAAACAAACGGGGCAAAAACAAAGAAGAGGAGGGGAAATGACAGGAACCTGGGAATGCAGGCGGAAAAAAGAAGCACAAGTATAAATTAAAAAAGAGCAAGTGACTGAGTTAATAATACTGAACCATTACCATGTTCAACTGTCCGCCTGATTATGAGTAGAGACCAAAGGCGTGTTTGCAATGAGTACAGGTAGTGTTGAGTGTTTACCTGTTTACCTGATTGTGTTTTGGCAGGTGACTGCAGTGCAAAGCAAACCGTAAGGTGACTCATTAGAATTGACCCTGTGAGCACAGAAACTGATTAGTAGAAGAAGAAAGGGCTGATTGCTTTCAGCTGATTGTGCCAAAAAGAGACTTGATAAGTAAGAGGCACCTTGCACTGGTGCTTGTGTGGTGTTATTTCTCTGTCTTTGTGTTTCAAGCAGGGAGCAGCTTTAGGAATAGACACACACAAGAAACCCATTTCTAAACCACAGGGTGCTCAGAGCTTTATGTCCTTCATCTTTGGGCCATGTGCGCTTTTGAAATGTTTGGTAGCGATATTTTAATGTCATGGATTAACCTCTCCATTTGTAAGGTTTTCCCCAAAACCAGATTTTTTAAGACGGTGTTTGAGAGATCACATTTGATACATTCCAAGCAATACACCACAAGATTAACTGTTATCTTCAGTTTAAGGCTAATTTAACATTCTATGTCTATGTCTATATTTCTTTTCTGCTCCATGGTTCTTTCTCCTTACATAAAGTTTGATCATATCAGTTTACTGCTGCAGATTTGTCATGCACATGATATTCCATTATAATATTAGATGCCTGCAATAACTAAAGGATAATCTACTATACACTCACCTGTCACTTTATTAGGTACACCTTGCTAGTACCAAGTTGGACCCTCTTTTGCCTTCAGAACTGCCTTAATCCTTCATGGCATAGATTCAACAAGGTGCTGGAAACATTCCCCAGAGAGTTTGGTCCATATTGACATGATAGCATCATGCAGTTGCTGCAGATTTGTCAGACCATTCTCTGCAAACCCTAGAGATGGTTGTGTGTAAAAAATCCCAGGATCAGCAGTTTCTGAAATACTCAGACCAGCCCGCCTGGCACCAACAACCATGCCACGATCAAAGTCACTTAAATCACCTTTCTTCCTCATTCCGATGCTGGGTTTGAACTGCAGCAGATCGTCTTGACCATGTCTTCCTGCACAAATGCATTAAGTTGCTGCCATGTGATTGGCTGTTTGCATTAACCAGCAGTTGGGCAGGTGTGCCTAATAAAGTGGCTGGTGAGTGTACAGAATCATTCTTTTTTTTGTTACAGCATGTGCAGTAATTTTTATTGTATGCTACTGCAGCAACTAGCATACATGATTATGCTAAATTCATTGTTGAATGACCCAAAAGTTTTCAAACATTCTTGTTGTTGGCTAACAGCATGTTTAACCCTCCTATCGTCCTCAAATATTACTCACACATTTTACCCTTGGGGTCAATTTGACCCCAGGGATATTTGCCCCCAGAAAATGATTTACAGAAAATAGTTGACCAAGTTTTTTGGTCAAGGAACTTTGTTTATTTGTTGAATACATAAATAACCCCTTGATAATGACACCTTGACCTGTCCTCTAGCGCCACCACCAGGCCAAACTTTTCAACCAGAAATAATGTATCTTGAAAAGCTTTTATCCAAATCTTCTCAAATTTACTGAAAACCACAAGAGTATGAACTCTATAGGTTTTGGTGATGATATGACCTTTCCTGCAGCGCCACCATCAGGTCAAACTTATAGTTTTAGAGTTTGTGTATCTTTCAAATATTTCATCCAAATCTTTTCTGATTAGGGTGCACATTCATGACTCTCAAAGAATGGACCATATTGATTGATGTTGGTAACCCCCCCTTTACTCTCATAAACATTTTTATTTACTTATTTTATCTACTTTTTTGTAACATATTTGTGGTCACTATAACGTCTCACTCACCCCTCCTCTTTTGTTATCCGGGCTTGGGACTGGCAGTGGCAGAGTTTGAGCCCATGTCATATCCACACCGCAAAAAATATAAAAATTCAATTATGATTATTGATCTTCAATGGGAGTAGTATAGTCAAGCCAAGTTTTGAGTTGATAAGCGAAAAAACCCAGTTTGTTCAAATACGTTTGCCAAAATCGCTAAATTACAATGTTTAGGCCCAAATAGCGAAGTCCGTGTTCGTAAAGCACAAAAATCTTAAGGGACTATTTTTGTAGGGCTGGGCATGCTTATTATACACACCAAATTTTAGGGCTGTGGCTCAGAGTCACCCAAGGGGTCGCAGTTTTAATCCCCTAGGGGGCGCGTTCATTTTTGTGCAAGTTGCAGATTCATACATTTTTTCGGGCATGTGAATTTTGGGGCTAGGCGTGCTCACGTTTTTTCAAGCGAAGGGCATGCAATTTGGGGATGTTTTGGCAGAAACAAATAATAAAGAATATAAAAGGCGTAGAATAATAATCACAAGGGTTTCAATAGGGCTCTCGCCCAACCTGCGGTTGGCGGGCTCGGGCCCTAATGATTTGGACAGAGAGCTGCAATGCAAGCTTTTATGTTTGCTCCTCCCTTACTTTACATAAACTACCAATGTCCTTGCTGGAATATCCCACCCTCCACAGCGCGGGAAATATCAGTTCTGTTTGGCAGGTGTGAGTAGTAGGTCACACACACACACACACATTCATTCCTCCCATTACACCCCCCCCCAATGACGTGTATCAACTCAAAAGAACTAACTCTGCACCTGCAGGTGTGGGAATCTAAGGTCACACATGTGTCACACACAGACAGACAAGTTTTACACAGCCAAAACAGCTTGGGGTCAAATTGACCCCAGAGGAACACCGATGCGTGCAATATGTGTACAGCAAAATGAAAAAATATCATCATAATAATTTTATGCTAAATCAATAGTTCCCATTAAATTAGGAAAAGTCAGGAAATATGAAGCCAAAATAAAAAAGTTAACTGTTATTTTTTTGAAGGATAAACATTGAATGGGGTCAAATTGACCCCAAAGATAACAGGAGGGTTAACATCTGTTTAATATCAATGTAATTCACAACTGATGAACCAAAATAACCTTTGCACTTGGTTAAAAATGGATCATCTGTCTTTAAAATGTTTTAAAGATGAGACTGAATCAGAGGTTGAGTGATGGGGAGAGGGACAGAGAGAGCCAGGCTGGGGAAGAAGACACAGTGAGATTATGAGTGGGTGGCGGGCTCTGCCACGTTCTCATTGTGCTTGTAGCTCATTGTCTGTCAGCCTCCTGGTATTTTTAACCAGAGACATAAAATAGAGCGATGAAATAGTGAAAGAAGAGTGTCTTCTTCTCCAATAAATGAGCTGTATTGTTAAACTGTTGACTGTCATGCAAGCAGATTGCTTTGTCAAAATGTAGCTACACTCTTCAGATTTGTGAGCTTTCGTTCTGAGCTTCAGAGAGTTTTCAGGAGATAAAATTATCCGACAAAACCTTGTATAAAAATGTAGCCTTTTGAGTAGGAGCATAGAATATCAAAAGTATAGCTGATAGTGATGTCTAACTTTTTAATCTAGCATTTAAGCAACTAAAGTCAAGATGCTTGACCTTATTAATCAGATTTGGAAAGTGAAAATGGATAATTGCAGCTTTTCAGTAAAATCAATGCAAAATTCATAAAGGTCAGAATAGAAAAAGAAAACTCAACCTTCTCAGGTTTAATTTATTTTGCACTGGTTTATTTTCACTGTATCAACCCTCTTTTTGTGACTAAATAAACTCAGAAGTGGTGAGGTGAGGAAAAATGAAAAGGAATCTGTGGCTCAAAACAGAAATGTGGTCTTTGTAATGTTACTGTTGTGGGAAACATTTCCCTTACGAATCACAAGAAACTAAACTGGTAAATTCTTACCTCATTGTCTGATTTGTTTGTTCTTCAGGTGTCACTTTTGGATATTAATATATCAATATTTGACTTTGCAATTCCCTACATGCAATCATCTAACTCAGAATAGAAGATAGATGTGGACGGATACAAGGACAGTTTTATCAGGGGCCCAGCAGCAGCATTTTAGATCACTAGCATGTGGTTCTTAAGAAGTGTTGCTGAGATTGGTGAACAGAGGAAATGCAATAATCAGACCCACATGAAACAAAAGCCTGAACTATATCAAACTGGTTTACTCAGTTTATTCCCAACATCACATTCGCTAAGGCTAGACAAATGCAACGCTGAGTGCAATTTCATGCTCTTGGAAACTTATGACCCTATTTAGAGATGATCATGGAGAATTATAAACAGATTATTTGTGTAAAAAGAAAAATTGAATTTTTCTAACGGGACACACTAAATAAGATCATATGAGGGCTGCAGGGCCTCACAGAATGATAGTTCAACAGATGAGAGCAACATAGAATAATACTTTCCAAGATATCCACCCAAACGTTTCTGACTGTTCTGGACTAAAAGATAACGTTTTTTCTATTAAGATTGGTTCCCTATTACAATCCATGACACAAAACACTGGCAAACTTTGTGTTGGTGTGGGATGAGCGCACAGTGAACAGTGCTTGTTATCGATACCCAAGCTTATGTTACGGGACACATTTCAGTCCAAATTTTATATCATAACCTGCTGATGAAGGCTTCAACCTTTTGGTCACATAAGTATATTAGACTCTGTGCACTGAGATGCATTTTTTTCATAATAATTTGTATATTAATTGCTCTGCCAAGATCAGAGTCTCTTTGTTGCTAGTGAGAAAGTCAATGTCCGCAAGCCGAATATAAACCCTTCAATTTCAGCACTCATAAAATAATCCATTTTATGTGAACTGGCTGACCGATGTGTGTGTTAAGTCAGCCGTTCAGATCAGCGAAGGTCAAAAATAATGATGAGTAGGTGATGTGGCCCTGCAGGTTGTTAAATGTTTTCTACCTTCTCTACTTTCCACAGATTGTTTTTTTTTGTTTGTTTGTTTTTTCCTGAATGTAACCAAGGCTACTCAAACATGGTTGGTCAAGGAAAGACTTCAAAACAACTTCAAATGAAACAAACTGTAATTGGATAAGAAATGTAAAGTAGAGCTTTTTCAAAAGTGAATTTTCCATAGCCCTTAAATGAAGAGCCACAGGCAAAGAAAGGTTTTTATTTAGATGAGTACATTGACTTTTACTTAAAAGGGCTGTGAGTTGTTTTAAAGTGATCTTTTAAAAGGCTCCCTTTTAGGTATATGCCTGATCGTAATCCTCTCTTTAAAGTGAGATTATCAGCACCAATATTGTTGGTTGCAGGTTAATTTAAATTGCCACTTCTTAGCTTTCAGGTCAGGTCGTCCAGGACTGGATTGATTGGCTGGCGAAGTTTAGTAGTGAGAAGAGATAAAGCACAGAGATCAGCGTTTTTCTCAGCTAAAAAAACAATTTCTATGACTAATTTTGTAATGACGGTGGACACAGGAGCCTATATGTCAGACAGAAAAGGAAGAGAAGAGCAGAAGACAGCTAAACAGGAGAGTGATGCAGTGCATTGGTCTGTTCAAACTTGATAGTCTATCAATAAAATGAAGAGTGAGGTTATGTTAGCTCTGCTTGGTAGATGACTGGCAGGACATAGCTAACCAGGATCTACTAACATTACACATTACAAACATGTCTTGGAGCACCCAACTGCCAGCTGCACTAAATGTAAGTGGCTACTGAACTACTTGCTAACTGACAGTGGCTGCTGATGTAGCTACATATAGCCGGCTGCTATATGTCGAAGCTTCTTTTAGAAGGTAACAAATAAAAAGGATACAACATTGATATTTCAATTTTCTATCAAATTTGCTGTTTTCTGAAGTTTGTCAACCTTTATCCATCATAAAAAATAAGAGAGTAGAGTAAAAAAAAATTACTAACTTGTTTTTATTTTAATGAACAAACACATTTCTTGAAGTTATATCATGCATGATAAGAGAAAATGATGTTAACAATATTTGATAGATAGCGAGAGTCCATCATGTGACACTGAGAGAGGATGAAAGCATCTCTTGGTGGGAAAAATCAGATAGCAGTGCAGTGAATCAAACAGGGTCACAGGCACCATTTACCGCAACCATGGCCCCCGGCTAAGCTAATCAATCAGGCTGCCTCACCCCCTGGCTGTGCATCTCTCCACACTTGAAACAATGTGTGTGTGTGTGTGTGTGTGTGTGTGTGTGTGTGTGTGTGTGTGTGTGTGTGTGTGTGTGTGTGTGTGTGTGTGTGTGTGTGTGTGTGTGTGTGTGTGTGTGTGTGAGTGTGCGGTGTGTGTGTGTGTGTGTGTGCGGTGTGTGTGTGTGTGTGTGCATGCACGCGCTGCCAAGGTCTGGCTATTGACTGTGACTGCCCTCTTCACCTCGCAGCCGTCAGCAGTAACTCTCATATAGAGGGTGAGAGGTGGGAAAGAAACAGCTGGAGGGGACAGCAGTTAAAACTTAAGACAGGGTGTCAGGGGAAGCTGAGCTAATACAGAAAAATGTACCATATAAGTGAGGATTTGGAGAGATAAATAGCGAGTGGAGACACCAGATAGCACGTCAATGCAAGAGAGTTACCTTAGACAGCTTAAAAGAATGCAGAGTGTGTGAAGAAAAATAATGCTGGTTGAAAGCCATTGAGATTTTATGTGCGTTGGACACAAAGTTTTTTTGAAAGGCTGGTGACATACTATAGTACAAGTGTCAACTAGGTGAATCTCAGTAACATTGAAATTTTCATAAATAAGTTAGTGAGGGAATGCGAGGAACACAAAATTTAATTAGTCGATAAACTTTTCCCAAACTTTTCTGCCTGTGATCCACAAAACATCAGCAAACCCCAGCCACTGGAATACATCAAGGCCAATCCAAAGACAGACAAAACCAACCAAAAGAAGGCCTCAGGTGTTTAATTCAGCTGATCACTAGGAACTTTTGCTGTGTTCTACATTGATTTGTGGCCTCTGATACTGTTGTTATCCTGGCTAAGGCACTTAGCGGGTCTAAGGACAACAAAAAATGTGTAAAACAAATCAAACTATTTTTGTAAGCATGTTTTATATTAAATTAAACCAATATCTTTGCTTTCACTCTACAATAATGGAAGCAATATGAAAAATTTGAATAGCTTTTGATTAATAAGACATTTTGCAGCACCACTCAGGGAACCACTGGACCTAACTACAACAAGCAGTAGTGTAGCATAGTAAGACGTAACCAAATCACCAAACCAAAACTGTCATAACAAAAAAATATTGCAACATATTACAACACAGAATAAGGCATACGCAGCACAACGGCATACAAAGAAGAGCTGTACACTGCAACACTCCAATGCAGCTTACTGCGATGCAACAATGACAAGGGTATGCAACCCAATACAAGGCAAACCAACTCAGTGCAACACAACACGTTGCAAACCAATTTAGTGCAAGACGATACAATGTAAAGCATTTCTGTGCAACACAATGCAACCGGTTGGTTTAATAATGTCACGGTGCATACAGCATAGTAACATCTTGACCAACATTTTGCACAATCCTTAGATATGGTGGATTCAGAGACAAATATTGATCTAAAACCATGGTGCACGTGTTTCACATAGATTAGATTCCTTTCGACTAAGTATTTCATGATTTTCTTTTCCCTGGAAAAATGTTGTGATTGTTTCTATTGCTCAGTGTAGATACCTTCCTTTTAAAGCTCATTCATACAGATTCCATTTGTACAAGGCCTGCAATGTGTTACATTAAAAAAAAGAAACATTAGAGGGAAGCAGCACAATGCAGGTCCCTAAGCAGGAATAGATGGGCATGCGGTATTGGACAGAGAAGAACAAGTCAGACCAATAGAGTGTTGGAAAGAAGACAGACCAGGCATGCACACAAATGGCAAGACACAAGGGAGGGAGAGAGGGAATCACAACTGGTCTTGTGCTTGTGGTTTAACAAATTAAATCGCTCTTCATTAATCATCCAAAACCAGCCCTTAACAGATACTTCCCATCTAATTTCTTCAACACAGACAGATAACTGTAGTCTTCACATGGAAGTGCTACTGTTACGTACTCAGAGCTTGGCAATGTGTCACTGAGTGAATTTTCAGATCTTTGACATTTTTCCAAATGTAGAGCTGAAGTGAGATCAGGTAATTAATCACACTTACATGAAATCCATCTGCCTCTCTGGAATCACTTTAGGAAGATTGTCATTTCTTGTGGTGGCTATGACATTATTGTCTCCAACTCTCTGTCTACTATGCAGTGTATTTATTTATGTATGTATAGCACATGTGTTTGTGTCAGGGAGGGATTTTGCTTTGTGCAATACAGGAAGCAAAGGACAGTTGTGAATGTACGCCATGCTCTTCACTTAATAGGACATGCGTGCTTCCCTCTCTTGCGGGCTAACCCTCACACATTCACACACATGTGAACCCAGCCAAATGATGTACGACGAAATATACTTCTCAAGAGACCACCCCCAAAGTTTTGCAGTTGAGGCTTTTATGGAGCCTCTTGTGTCAATTAAAGTGTCGTAGACCCCCCTAGACCCCCATATTTCACACAGTGACAGAAAACTTTATGTAGTATCTAGCAATTTCCCTATGTGTGTTTGCTTGTGTATTAGTTCCCAATCCTTATATAAGAAGAAAGATGTGATAGTTTGTTGTGGCAGTAACTGTACAGTATGTCATTTCACTGCTTTGACTTGATTAGAGCTTCATCACTTCAAGTCTCTTCTCTTTCGTTCTATAATTGATGTTGTTCATAGTAAAAAGTACAAAAGGTCAATGCAAAGTCTGTGTGTGTGTGTCCGTGTTTGTTGCAGGAGAGCCAATGGCTTGACAGTGTTTCTCTGCTGATCAAGGACTCAATGGAAGGAGACATGATTGACAACCTTTCTGGTTCAGTTTTTCATCATTACTGTTCTCCTCCAGTCTGCAAGGACTGTAAGAGCCACCCACAAGAGGTGAGTGGGGTCATATCCACACTTGCATACATCCTTTTTCTCTGTTCAGCCCTTGATTTTAATCATGTAGTCTTTATAATCAATGGCTTTTATCTGCCTTTTTATACAACCCACCTAGGTTGTAGAGGATCCAAGTTTATTTCTGTCTGTAAACTGTCACTGCTACTGTTAACTGCTACTACTTTTTTATTTTAATAACTTCTTCTTCTTCATCATCATCAAAAGCAGGATTACCACAAATTAGACATGCATGACACGGACGCCATTTCAAGATGTAGCTTCTTCAGTTAATGTGGCACATTTTTGGAACTTTTTCCAGTTTGCGTTTATCCAGTGAGGAAAAAATTAGAAACACTTCCTCCCTTTCACAGTAATCTAGTTTTCCTGCCTGGATTCAAAGTTTCTCTTTTGTGAGGCATCTAATCCTTTCTTTGCATTTAATCTGTAAACCTACCATAAGGGTTTAAGTTGGCGGCAGTAAAGGAGAGTTTACAAACTGGGTGGAAAACAATAGTGTAAGTAATGCACCAGCTCAAACTATATGCAAATTAGACTAAGAGGGTAAACAGAAGAACAGATTGTACTGTAATGTAGAACAAACAGCGTCTCTTTGCTCCTGAATTGATGGGGTGTTTTTAAATGAGCCGTTATTTAAATAGTTAGGGTCAAAACAGGCCCGATGCAAATTGCCCGCAAATCCAGAATTACCCGCACATGCAGTAAGAGTTATATTTGGTCATTTGCTGAAAGTTAGTAGAAACTAGACCTTTGTAGTTTTACTGGATGATGCTCTTTAACTTTCCAGTGTTAATGATAATAAGACAACTATTTGGACCTATAAGTCGATCAGTATTATCTTGAAATAACTTTGTAGTTAAACCACATGTCCAGGACAAATTAACATTAAGACAGAGTAGATAGCAGGTTAACTATTGCACAAGTCTTGGTGCTGATAGCAGCTCTGCAACCCATTCTTTTTGCACAAGTTAATTCCCCCTTGGTGCTTTGTGGAACAGATGACTAGCTTGGAAGCCAACAGGTACCCCAGTGATGTTCTTTATGTTGCCCCAGTTACAGTCTTTTGTACTTTGAAATCAGCAAGTTTTATACTCCAAAATTAACACCAGAGCTCTGCTATTCAGCTTCAAAACAGTCAGATTCTTCAGAGAGACCCTGTGTGCTTAACAAAAAATCCTATGTGAAGGAAAACAGACCGAGAACTGGTGTCTATTCTGTAATGTATGTGGCTTTACATTATCACATTAGTCACACATCGTGATTGTGTGTGCACTCAAAGAGAAGGGAGGGTAAAGTCTCACTTAGCTGAATCTCATAAATGTATGGATGTCTGCCAAACCACACAGCAACAAGGAGCATCAAACATATTTCAGGGAAAGGTGTGTGTGTCAATCTCACATCTGTATTCCCCGATCAACAAAAGATCAAACATCTCAGTAAATCCACATCATCCTCCATGGGCTGTTAGTTTATGGTTCGGTGTGATGTATTTGTGTGCTTTTCTATCTACAGCTAGAGCCACAGAGAAAAGTAAATATGATCTCAAGATTTTACACATTTACATCGATACTAACACATGTTTATTATTGCTTTGGGATTTCTGAGATTTATTAAAGGGACTGTGAGAACTTTATTAGTGATCTTGAAAAAAATCTCACTTTGAGATGTATATACCTGATCGTAATCCACAATTTAAAATGAGATTATCAGCACCAAAATAGGTTATTTATAAATGCCAGGCCTCAGCTTCCCTCTTGGGGACCACATTGATTTATGGCACGTCAAAGTCTCTATGACAACACCATGCTGGTCGATGAATTGTAGTAGGGAGGCGATCAGTGTTTTTCTCTGCTGAAAACAATTTCTTGAATTGATTTTGTAGTAATCTAGGACACTGGAGCTGGATCATCTGATAGAAAAAGGAAAGAAGAGCTGAAGAAAGCCAAACAGGAGAGAGATAGAGCACGGGCCAAAGGCTAAAACACAGGCTCCACTGCAGTGGTCTGTTCAAACTAAGGGCTCCAATTTCGTAGACCAGTCGCAAGCACCGGCGCACTTTGCAAGTTTCCTGCAGTGCCAAAAGAGGCACAGTTGAGGCGCAGAGAGGCGCCGTGGAGCGCAGAGGAGCGCGTCCACGCCTCCCTCTGCGCAAATGGCAGAGAGGGAGGAGAAAAGCCGTGAGTGGGTTTGACACAGCTGAGCACTGTTTTCACCTATCAAATAAGCGCCTCTCCTCACCTTTAAATGCCCTATGGCCGAGGCGCAGCGTCTGATTGGTCTGAGTGATCCTCGCGGAAACAGTGTGCTGGAAAGACCCGGTAGCGCAGACGGTCAGAGCCACTGTCCCTGCAGCGGGAGAATGGACAGCGGGGTGCATCAGAGGACACCAAGCACGTCACCGTGTGGGCCAGCTCCCGGGACAGATTTAATCTGTTCCTTTGTTATTAATAGGAGTACAAAATTAAGAGACAGTTACACAGCTGGCTTATCCATTCAGAATACTTTTGATCCACCTGCACTCCTGGTTTGTCATCGCCAAGCAGAGCCTTTGGTGATATACCGTATACTCCCCCAGTGTCTACACCTCATCCTCCTTACAATAATGTACTCCATCTTTTCAGATCACGTTAAAAATAAAGACTAAAACAGAGAAATATGGGAAATCACGGGTAAATCCTGAGTGACATACATTTATTTCGTCTCTTTTTCCTTCGTCTTTTCTCTCCCTCTTTTCTTTGAATTAAATGAAATGAGAGAAGTCAGATATATACTCAGTATCAGATGTTAAGGCTGTTAATTGTTTAGTTGTAAGATGTGCATCAAACTTCCTGCTGCCATCAGGTTAACTTTCCATTATGACAAACGGCTTTAATCTGACATCAGATGCGATGGAAAAAATAATATAGATACAAATGTATATGCTGGTTCAGACAGTTACATTAAATAGTTATTGCTGTGATTGTTTATTACATTAAAATGTGGCTGACACTCTGGAAACCTGCCTCTGAGGCTTTGTAGACATGTGCGCACATGTGTGCCTGTCACCAAATTACAGCTGCGGATTGTGCGCTCCGCTTTGTGCCGAGAATAGACCAGGTTGGAGCTGGCGAGCTATCAGCGCACTTTCTGCACTGTTTTTGGCATGAAATTGTCACTGCGCCAACATGAATATGCCGACACCTCCCTCTGGTGCACCGTCAACTCCCCCTGGCGTGCCGTCACACCCATCTCTGCGCAGACAGTCTACCTAATTGTGAAATTGGCAGCGCACGAAATAAACACTGCAAAGGGTGCACCAGGCTTGTGCCCCCCTGCACTACGCCATGAAATTAGATCCCTTAGTGTCTATCACTAAAATGAAGAGCAAGGTTACATTAGCTCTGCTTAGTAGATGAGCACTGTTAGAACATCATGAGAATTCATGAGGCTGTCAGTAGTGCTAAATACAGCCAGCTACTAAACCACAATACGAACTTAAAAAGTTTTCTGTGTCACATTTTAAACAGTAGCGCTAAGTACCTTAGCTTGTCATGTTGTACTCAGTAAAAGTTGTCTTGAACAGAGAAAAGTAGTGTTTAAAAGAAGACCCAATCTTGATTCATTTGCTTCAAGACAAACACATGCCTTATTAAGACTTATATCATCACAACAGACAATTCCAGCTAAAGGTATCGCTGCAATACATTTCAAACGAATAGTCTTCACAGCTTCTTTAAACCTGTTTTATACCAACACCTACACCGATTTTTAGGTTAGAATGCCATAAAAACTGCATAAAGATATTATTCTGCGGTAAAATTTGGATTTTAAAAAATTTTACTCCTCTGAAGGTTGAGATAAAGTCCTGCACTGATGTATGGGAAACACCCTTAAGAACCAGTTTTCCTTTTAAACCCGAAGCAATTAAAGAGGAAGGTCACATTGATATCTGCTTAATGGAACAGCATGATGAGATGGGAACTGCATTACAATCAAGACACTGTACAGTGTAATAGCACTTATATCATATCTTTGACATTGCTTAGTCTTTCACATAATTAGCAAAATGTTCACCAGTAGTGTGCAAGATCATTGTTTTCAATAGCCACAAAGGCTTTACAGAGTGAGTTTCCTTCCTACTACTGGAATTTAAAATAAATGTTTGCAAAACAGAAAAAAAAGATCTAAGGGCACAGCTTCAGAGTAAGGACTACAGCTGAACTGGATGATTTCATGAGAGCAGCCATAATAAAAAAGGGGCCAAAACACAACCTCAGCTGCCTGTAGTGGTGTCCTTCCTTTTTTTTTATTTTAACAGGTCTATAAGGAAATTGTGTGTCATGTTGATGAGATAGAGGTATTTAAAACTCATGTATTAAATGCGATACATTCAGGAATATGGGGTTGAAAAATAAGGTAATATTTTCACACCCAGAAAACCTATATTCATGTTAGTCAGCAACGATATGTACAAAGAGGATGAAGGGTGAGAGGGTTTTATATATTTTACCTCGTCAGGCAAAGTTTTTTTGCTCAATGAAAATAATAGTTGAAAAGGAGACCTGATCTCCCTTGATTTGCTTCCAAAACAAGTGCACACCTTGGCAAGAGTTACATCTTTACAACAGGAAAAAGAATGATTGAAAAGAAGAGCTGTGTGATACAACAGACCAGATTAAACTCTCGAGGCCCACAGATTGAAAAATAAAGATTTGTAAACTCAGAGTAACTTGCAGCGTTTTGCTGACATTTCCATTTTTCTTTCATGAAAGTTCACATTTATTCGTGTGAAGAAAAAAAGTCAAAGGCCAAGGAGCCCAGTGACAGTGTCCAATGGGATATTAATCACCAAATGTATCCATCATGACAGAGAGATGCTCTGGACCTACTGATGCAAACAGGTTTTTATCCCTCAGAGCTTTCAAAAATAGAAGGAGTCAGTATGAGCCCATCTTCGGTATTTCTATTATCATTTTATCCTGTTTTCCACTATTTTTCTTCACTCAAAATAAAATCAGTAACTTTTAGTTCCTGAATTTTATCTTCTTTAATACAGTAATAGGTATCTTCAATATTAGAGTTAAGCTATGAAAATGCACTCTATAAGCCACAGAACATGTTCAAATGCTTCTCTCAAAGGTCCAATCGCCTACACTTCACTGCAGAATGATTAACAACCTGAACTTCGCTTTTTATCAAGTGTATTCACTCATGGCGCATGCAGAAAAACACCAGTCATATGTTAGAACTGAAGCAATCTAATAAGCATGCTGATTTCAGTCTGCAGCTGTGTGTGAATCGCAGCAGGTTACTGAACGTGTGTTTGATGAAGAGCAGTAACTGTCTTAGCCTCTGACATTAGCATCATAATGTATGTTTGTATTATCTTCGCTTCACTAAGGATCTCAGTAGCAGTATATTTACCCTACTCTCTCAGCGCAAATAAAAGGTACTAAAATGTAAATTTGAATTCAAATGTACTGCAATGTAACAATGCCTCTATATTTATACAGCTCTTTTGGGGACGCTAATAGGGGGTAAAAACGGATCTGTCGTCCTGGGCCAGGGGGGCAGAACTGGGCCCTCATAAAATTATGGGTACCCATATTAACTCCTCCCGGGCCCTGGCAAGACAGTCAGCTGGTCTGAGCTCTATCATCATAATTACCAATTTACTCCTCTGTTGCTCCCCCCTTAACCCTCAGTATTGAAGCAGTATGTCATATTTATCTGATCATCTTCCCACACAGTTTGCACAGTTTGGGGGAAATGTAGGTAAATCAAAGAAATGAGAGCCATACAAAGAGCTATACATTTGAAATCCGCAAACAGTAATGAATTATCTCACAGGTCTGTTTTGAATGCAACATGTTTGATGGCATTATGTAACAGATCACCAAAATTACACATTAATAAATCAACACATTTTGTTTCATTATAGGAGTACCAAATGCTTCTGTTTTATTATTTAATCATAAAAAGAAAATATTAATTGGAATTGGAATTGAGGCAGAAGTTGGCCGAGGGGCTTGAGTACAACCCATGTACAGAGGTGAAGTCTGCAGTGGCTGTGAGCTCAACTCAGCCCCTCAACCCTTTGCTGATTGTCTTTATTCACTCTCTGCTCTCCTCATTCTCTGTCTCTCTTCAGCTGTTCTTTCAATGCAGACAAAAAAAATAAATACAAAAGAGGGAAAGTAATAATGAATTATTCTCATCCTAATGAAAGTTTTTTTTGTTTGTTTGTTTTCTGAATAATTAACATCTGGTGACCCCCCTTCCTATTGACTAATACAAATGAAACTTGACTGTGTGTTTGTTGCACAGATCCAGTTGGCAGAGGTGGAGCAGGCGTCTCTGATGTCAGAGCAGCTGTCAGACAAGTCTTCATCTCTGGCACTGCCTGATGACCTCAGCCTGGATGAACACAGCAGCTACCAGCTGCTGGTCAGAGACAGCCAGGTACACAAATAAGTTGCTCACCAACTCCTGCACCAAATTCCCTTTGAGCTCCTCCTCATCACCTTCAAAGCTCTTAATAATGCCGCCTCCTCATAACTGACCAACCTTCTCCAATCACACTCCCTTATTTTGCCACCTCCACTCACTGCATCTTGGGGGACAGAGCTTTTGCCATCACAGCCCTAACTTTTTGGAACCCTTCTCCTTCAAGCGTAAACAACTTAGACTCACTTTACTCATTCAAAAATCAACTTGTAACCTACCTTCTCAAAAGAGCCTATGACACATGACCTAATATGTCGAGCTTCTTTGAGTGTTTATAAAAGCCTATTATATTATTATGGTTATTATTATGGTTATTATTATAGTGGACATCGGGACAATGTAGCATTATAAGGATAAAAAAAGTCATTAAAAAGTTGGTTTGAATGTAAGAGAGTTATTACCTCTGAAAATGATCTGTGATTTTATGGCAGTGAATAATACTTTAAGAATATTGTGTTTGGCAAAAAATAACAGGGAAACAGAAACAACCTCAATAAAAGCTTTCAAAAGGGAAGAATCTTTCCTCATTATGTGTCACAGGATCTAGATTCACAGTTATTGAGAATTTAGAAGCCAAAGCATCCGAATTTCCACAGGTGTCTCTGGACATAATACCACTATCCCTGCGTCTCAACAGGCCGAATCAGTATTTTATAATAACAAAGCTGTCTGTAGCTACACAACATGTTCTGCGTCTCTGTTTCCACATCATCTGAAAGCTCAAAGTCTGAGCTTTATAGAATAATTGGGTCCCCAAGCTTTTGATGGTACAAAAACATTTTATTATCCAAAGGAAAAATAGAGAGGAGTGTATCATCATACAACAATGTTATTTCCCAAGTATTACAAAATGTGTTAAAGTAAATTTTCTAACTCAAAAATCAGTTACTCTTTGAAATAAGATTATTGAATCACTCTTTTCACAGTTTTGATCAAACATTTTGAAGGCAGATTTGTTAGATTAAATATTGATGTATGTAATAAAATTCACATTACCTTCAGTGTTAACTCAGGGACACGTATTTAAGGCTTTCAGGAGTCACAGCTTGTGTCATCACACCTTTTCCATCCCGTTAATCATCATTAATTACTGTTTACATGCTTTACAGCCTGATTAAAACACCTGCCTCCCCACTTGCTCCTGATATGAGCATGCTGGGATCCTCAGAGTATGTGTGTTTACGTGTGCGTATGAATGAGTCTTTCATATTTCCATTTTCCCCAGTACACTTCTCTCTCAGCCCACAGCAGCTCCACCTGGTCCAATTCATCACTGCTGTATTAGGGGCCATTTTAGTTTGATCTGGTTTACAACCAACAACAGCAGCTGAGCGATGTGAAGCTTTAAAGCTCGCCATTATTCTCCTTTTTATCACATTCAGATTTGATCAGAGGTGTAATGATGGATAAAAGAGAGCACATGAAAAGGGAGCTTGCACTCAGACTTTCCCATTATAAGAGAATGGGAAATGAAATGCTTCAGTTTGATATCTTTTCTGCTCTGGTAACATGAGAGCACCTAAATTGTACACCAATTCTGTCTGTTATCTTCCTGTTTTATTTACCTCCTTTTCTTCCTTTTCCCATCATGCTCTCAGAGAGGCAGCAGTGAGTCCCACAGTTCAGAGGAGTTGCCCCTCCGGGGGAGCAATAGAGGGCTTCATCCCTCCAGCTCAGGGAGTGAGCTGGGGGTCCAGGAGTTGTGTGAGGTGGGAATCCATCCTCAACTGGACTCTCCTTCGCTTGAGCAGCTGAGTGTGGAAGATTGCACAGGTACAGAATTATGTATATGGTGTAAAGTTGCTGTCAAAAGATTTGTGTCTACACATAGAAAATTGTGCATATATTTAAAATGTTCAAGTCTATAGTTGTGCATAAGTAAAACATTTGTAAACTCTTGTTTAAATCAAATCATATTAGTAATGAATCAATCCAACCTCTGTGGTTCCTATACTGATACCGATGCCGATATCTGGGCTTTGTTATCAACCCATACCGATATCAATCTAGCGTTAAATGATAACCTGCATGCCCTTCTGTGTAATGTTTCGGGTTAAAGGAAAAAAAATAGTATATAGTACTGAAGTTGATGTGTTTTTAAACTATGAAATATTTAAATGTTTTCCATCAAAACGATTCTTTAGAAAGTTCACTAGTTCTTTTCAAATGTTAACTTTTTTTACCCTGTTGACTAGTAATGCAGTAAAAAAAAACAAAGTGCATCAGGGGTAACATTTCAAATCAAGTAGCAAAGAGTGTGGTTAAAAAAAGAAAAAAACCAAAGGGCTTTGAACCTTTTATGTATAAAAAAGGTTGGATTGAATTTTTGACTTTATCTGATCATATGAAAATTATCCCTCTCAGGCTTCCTTTCATCAGTACTCCTTATAATCCTTATCAGAGCTCTTCCTGACCCTCACTGGTATTTACCCACCAGGGTTTCATTAAGCCATGACTTTGACGTAACATTGATCATATCATTTAAACACAATGAGACTTTTTTCTAGATCCTACACAGACACACAAGGACATGTCTCTTACTTTGCACGCAGTCAGTTGGGTTCTACTGCAATTAGAGGTGTGATAGATGAGGCAAGCGAGGACATGGGGATGTTGATGAATGATATGTTATGGTATGCTCCTGGCTTTCTGCTCCTTTTTACCACCATGGCTGGTAATAATGGAGCAACACAAGACAATACCAATTCAGAGGGGTCATTCACTGCAGACTGTTGTAGAAAACATGGAACTGCAACGTGTGTCTGTCAATGGAGTTTTCCCCTTTATTTTGTTTTAAGTTCTTCATATATTTAAATTTACTAAACTGAAAACATGTTGAAAAAATCGCAACTTCAATGTTTTATTTTAGCAAGTTTCTTTGTAATTAGGTTGATTTAGTCTTAAATAGATTGATATTCATTTATTTCGATTATTATTATTATAATTTGTCTCTTTTGAACTTCTCTTTTCAGATGGGGAAGAAAAGGGTTGCAGTGCAGGTGGTAGCAGATCTCCACCTGTCTTCCACCTACCTGCAGACTTCTTTCACCCAGCTGCAGCAGCTCATCCAAACAGTCCTGAGAACGGAGTCAGCCCGGGACACAGAGGACCGTCCAGGTTGGCCTCCTTAGCCTCGTGGGCCTCTCTCCGTTCACCTGGAGCCAACAACAGACCCCTGAGCTCTCAGGTATTATAAACAGCTGAATGGATTCCTATGTGTCTTGATAGATGGATGGATGGATAGCTGGATGAGTGCTCAGGTTGACAAATAAGGACCTGACATCTGTATCTGTATCTCTGTGCAACACATCAGAGACTTGATGGAACAGTGTGAACGGGTAGTTCCTATGAGACTGTTCAGTGAACCAAAGTTGCGATGCATCAAAAACACTTCAGGCAGTCAGATAGGATTACCTAATGAAGTATAAAGATAAGCTGTGTGCCTGAATATGATGATCTGGACAACAACACAACTATATTTTCTGAGTTTAGGCCACATGTAGTATAAAGATACTTACTGTTTGCCAAATATTTAGTATTTAATATGCCCAATTCTCCTGCTGGGTTGATATTTTGACTTGAATTAAAGATGCAGCATCAAAGTGATATTCCTCGATGTTGATTTGCATGCTATAGGCACCAGAAACGTATGTAGGACTTGATAATGGCCTTGGAAGACTTGCAGAACTGAGTTGGCAGAGATGGTTACTAAACTATAAACACATGTTTATTTCACTCACTTGATGTTGTGTAAAACTCATGAGAAGAGATTTAGTTATCGTTTAATCCTACCTTTCCTCTGTACTCAGTCTAACACCCCCTGCCTCCAGGCTGCCGCATGAAACATGCACAAATAAAAAAAGTTCCCATTTTAGTTCTCGCTCCCATGTAACCATGGTGATGGATATTCCTTTCTCCCTTTTCTACCTGCTTGGTTTGTAAAGCTCGTGCCTGAGAGCCTATGTGATCCTCAGCTGCTACAGTAATGCTCTGCGGCACTCAGCTAATTAGCCTGGCCAGCTCCCGAGTCTGATACAGACTCTGTGAACTCTGTTTTTCTTGGCTCTTGCCTTTTGAGTCCCTCTTGTCACTTTTATTTGTGCTTCCCTCATCTCTGCGTGTCTTTCTCTGGTGTTTTCTTCCTGTGCTTCTTGCTTTAATCTATTTACTTCAGGTTTCTTTTCTGTGAGTCTTTATTTCCCCTTTGTCAAAATGTCTGATTGTCCCTAGAGATCTTGTGTGGTTATATCATAGGTGTAATAATGCAAAACAAACAAAAACAGGTCCAATAGATCCATCAGATGGTTTACCAATCAGGATTAGATTAAGACCAAAGAGGTTTACATATTTCACAGATTTAAATCTCTCATTTTAAACAAACATACATTTTCTCCATGTTTCTAAAATTTTGTGGGATGAAATTATTGTTTACTGTTGTGGTTTTTAAAGAGAAATATAATATCCATATTTGGCAAAAAAAAAAAAAAAAAAAAAAAAAAAGTCTTGTCTCTGTGGGGATCATTTTGCAATGCGATGTCGCATTAACAAACCTTTCTTGTCATTTGCAAAAGCAAATATTTACAGCCACCACATTTTTATCAATATCTCCCCAAAGATCATGTTTTAGTCATTACAGTTTGTTGCATAGCTGCAAACTGTCCTCTCTCTGAGCAGAACCTCAGTTTTCAAACAGTTAGTTACCTGAATGCTAAAACCCAGGGTTAGATTTGAGCAGGGGCAGACTGGTCATCTGGACATTCTGGAGAATACCAGAACAGCCTGGTGTAGCCACCCGGCCGGCCGGCGCTGCCAAAGGGGACATGTCCTGTTGTTGTTGGCTGGGCCAAGTTGGAGTCCAGGGCTATTTTTCCATCCCGGTCCGCCACTGGATTTGAGTCATGCAACATAAAGGGGACTACCTTTAAAGCTGCTTTTGTCATTTCAAAGTAGGCAAAACAAAATAACCCAGATGATTACTATTACCTCATGACATCATTAAGGTAACTTGTGGGAATTACCTCCTAACTTCATGGTTTGGTGTGACACATTCGAAGTGGGTAAGACAAATCTGTAAATTGTGTAAATGGACAGTTCTGATGGAAAACAATGAGGTGCTGCTCGGTATCAACAAAAGTCTCCAGGTGTAGCATTATACCTTTGAGCCCACGGCCTGTCAGAAAGGCATCCACATTCAACAGACTTCAACAAAAGTGTTGAAAACTCAAGAACATACAGTTTAAGCAGTATATGTTGGGTCGAACTCACAGCTTTTCAGCTCAATTTCAACTGCTTTTTGTTGACTACCTGTGTGAACATGTGTCACAGTCATAATACTTTTTTTTATTTTCTGAAGGTGGAATTGGCGGGTAATACTCCAGAATTTCAGCCATACAGATCAACTATCAAACATAAGCTTTGAATTGCCATTCACTGAATACCCCACATTTTGGAGCAAAAAAAACCACCAAGAAACCAATGCTGTAATCTAACATATAAAACATAGGTGCTTCAGTAAAGAATTGCATTATTATGAAGCAGAAGGAGAGAGCTCCTCGTTAAAAAGGCTGTCATATTTTAGTCTCCTTGTGTTTCAGACATTCAGGGTTATGGAGCCATCTAAAAACATCATGGTATGTGTAATTCTTGTTATCGTGCATATGTTTAAAAATATCGTTTTTTGTTTTAACATCCTTTAATTATTTATATTTACTGGTGGCATAAAGGTACATAAAGGGTCTCCTTCCTGTGTTGTAAAATTATATATATATATATATATATATATATAGTTCTATTAAAAAATCTAAAATTTCCATTTGTGTTTCAGTTATCTTTGACCAGCAAAGGTCTAGAAAAACCTGCAGAGACCTTTCAGAGCAATATTACCACCAAAAATTACAGCATAGTTAATGCAGAATGGATTAATATGATCAGAGGATAAACATGGTTGATTCACATGAGATTCAAGCTGACATCCTGCATAATGACTAAAAATAATCAGAGGTGCCAGGCTGATACTAGTCCTGCGTGAATAGGGCTATGGTCGATTCACACAAGATTAAAAACAAAAATTTGCCAAATTTTTCTCAAATTATTCCCCCAGTGAGAATATGACTTCAATTAGAACCATCCACTGGTGCAGTTTATAGATATTATTTTTCCTCTAACTGCTCTCTGTCATATTCTCACACCACTCCTTTCCTCTACGTGCAGCACCCGTCCCACAGTGACTCCTCCCTGGCTACAGGCAGTTCAGAGGGCAGCCTGCAGACAACTCTAGAGGAAGGGCTCAGCTTCAGCGTCTCTCCACCTAGAGATCATGATCTCTCTGTGCCTCTCCACTGCCCTCTCCCAAGCCACTCCTCCTCCTCCCAGGGAAAAGCCACAGGAGCTCAAGGCCACCACTTACTTAAGAGGCGCAGCACTACTGTTACCCTCCAGGCCACCAGAGGGCATCAGAGGAGCCAGAGCAGCTGCGGAGGGGGCAGCACCAGTCCTGGCTGCCCCCGACAGGACTCCATGGACCCTTCAGATGAGGATGTAGGCACAGGGACGAGTGGGGAGGGGTTTCGCCAGAACAGTGAACACTTGTCAGAAACTCTGAACAGCCTCTCGCTGACATCGCTGCTCACCCCAGGCTCTCTTGCTCCCCCACTGGTGAAGAAATGTAACAGCACAGGCTCACTGGACACAACAAATCTGTCGACACGCAGTAAAGATGGTCGCAACTTTTACGGCATAGATTCCCATGGTTACTTGTCCAACCCATGGACAGAAGGAGGGGCGAGGGGGGACACAGAGGACAGTGATCTAACAGCATTTAGAATAAAGAGCAGCAGCCAGCCAACAGACACAAGCTCCAGGAAGAATAGATGAAACACTTGTTGCCTCTGTGTTATCAATCTTTGCAAGTTTTCATGTATGGACCTTGAACAGTACAGGGAAAATTCTAATACCCTACATGTCCAGTGAACCTGATTCTGAAAATCTTTTATCTATGAGTCATCTTTCTCTTCAGCTTCTACTTGGATCTGGCTGCTTGGGATCAGTCACTTCTCAAAAGATTACAGCTGCGTCTGAGTCCTGACATCCTGTTTTTCTTCACAGGATATGTGGCTGCTTTTTGAAGGGACTGAAGGATAATAACATGGGGCTTAGCCTTTTAGCCTGACCAGGATTCAGCTCTGACAGATGTGACAGTGCTGGGCTTTGAGCCGTCCTGAAATAAAAGAATACTTGGAAAGCCATCAGACAGACCGATCAGGACATTACAAGCGTTGATGAACATTATTCAGGGAATGATATTGAAATAGGGATAAAAATCAATTCCAGAGTTTGCTCGACCCAACGTGCCCTCAACCTTTGTGCTATAAAAAACAGTGTCATCTAAACTGGACAGGTGATCACCTCTGACACTTCTTTAAAAGAAGAGCTGAACTTTGTACAGAATTTTGTAATGACCGTCGCTATCAGTAGCATTTCCAACCTCCTTGCCTGTTTAGCATACGATACGGTGGAGAACAAAAAATTGAAAGGATGTACATGTCCTGTGTTCTTTTCAACTTCAGTGTATTGGAGTTGTGTGAATGTAGACACGTCTGTCTTTGTTTGTGAGAAAGATGTAGACCATGACAGTGAAGGAGCCTGAAAAGTCTGAGAAATGACAGAGACTTTTGAAATAGAGGAATGCTTATGTTAGGACTGCTGAGGACACATGTTGGTTGTTAGAGGAAGCATTGGGGAGTTTTAAAGAGGACCCTGTGTGCTTTTACTTACCCATGAAAGGGCTAAAATGTATTGAGTGCAGACCTGGGCCGACATGATAAGCAAATAGCTCTTTTGCTTCCAAAAATAATGTTTAAAATATCTTCAAGAACATTGAATACCTTTAATTAATTCCCTTGATCTAATAATGTGTAAGAGATGTGTTAATGAAATTATACCAACTTTCCCCAAAACAAAAACCTCATTTCATAAGAATAACACAGTTTCCAGTTAGGAGATTATGCCCCTCTGAGTAATAGTGCCCTTGCTCAGGTTTCACAGGAATAGTAGTTGCCGCTAACGATCTACAATTAACTCCATGGTTTTGTTTGAAAAAATAGAAATGAAAATAAAAAGTCCAAATGAAAATGTATATAAGGGGCTTTAAAATGGACAGGAAGGTTTAAGTCATCCAGTTTTCCCTGAGTTCTCCAGACTCTGCTCTGTGAAACATGTCAGCCATCAGTGTCAAGGTAATTAAGCGCGTTGTCTTGTCAGTATATTCAAACATGTGTTGAAACAAAATCTGAACTCTTGCTATTAGCAGTCCGGCCTATGGGTACCATAGACTGTATATAGAGTGAACAGCATGGCTCTGCCATTTATCATTGTATGGTTTTGAAGCCAAATACCTCCATCACAAGCACAGCCATTGCAGCTGTTGTGCAGCCAGAGTCTACCCAGTAGAGACCCAGGGAGAATGCGAGTGAAGCTGGGTGACAAAAATAATACTTTTTTTTTTTCTTTCGAGAGTCCAATCACTTCTTGACTCCACCTCCCGACATATTTTACGATCCCTGAAAAAAATACACGAGAATGGTAGCTGTCAATCATTGTTAAACGTTGCGTAAATCCTCGTTTTTAACCTTGTATAACTTATGAAAACAAGACTTTTTGGAAAAAAAATGACTTGAATACAAGACAGCCAAATGATATGTTCAAATCGCCACAACAGTGACTTGAGAAACATTTCTACGAGGAGTATTAATTTTTGAAAGTTTGACCACAGCCCATCTGGAATGGCTGGAAAGCTGGATTTTTTAACCTATACTGCAGCCAGCCACCAGGGGGAGCAGGTCTTGTGGAGACCTCACTTCTAGCATGCTAGCAAGCAGACATCCATTTTTTTTACAGTCTGTGGTTGGTACGGCAATGCAAACACAAAGATTTTGTTAGATATTTTAGCATGCTACAATTGTCTACTTACTTACCAGCCATGTCATAATAGCAACTTGTGAGCAGCATGGCTGTTGACATATTAACCTTTAGAGGAATTTGGTGGCTTTGTACAGACATTCATGGCATCCATATGATGAACTCCTTTTACTTAATAAACCCCTATATTATCATGGAGCCATGTATCAACAAAATAGTTATCCATGGTCCCCACATTTGAAAATGCAGAATTAATTGTGACCCATCAAACTAATCATCCAGCATCATTGTTAAATATTGTAAAATCAATGAAACAATTATTTTGGGCTGATAATACCTACCAAAATAAAAGACTGAATGAATTGTTTGAGATTACCACAGTATATGCACAGTTCTAGAAGTATTAACCAAAAATAAGTTTAAAAAGTGTCATTGTTCTAATTTTCTGTGATGCTGCTGACCCCCTAAGGGTTTTCAACAAATTGAGGAGAGCATTGGTTGTAGCAACATTTGCACTAAGGTAAGATAATATTCTGCAAGCCAGCAGGATATGTTTATGTATTAGGGTACACTGCAATAATTAAGAACCCATTCACACCTTTATACTTACTTAACAAGTGACACATTCATCCATTTACTTGTTAAGAAGCTTATCAATAACAGGACTCCAGTTCAAATAGTAAAAATAGTGAACTGAATGTTGCTCACTGATGTTCATGTTCACCAATGGCATAATCAGTGGGCATAAAACTACCTGCTTGTCTATGTTTTTCACCCAGATCAGGTAATGCAGAGCAACCTAGGTGGCATTAAGTAACAAGGAGACACCTTCACCCAAAATAAAAATAAGAGGGTTATGAGTTTTATGACTGATGTTTCTGACATGAGCATGTAGAGATGCATGTTTCATGTACAAACAAAGCCTCATAGAGCTGGCTTGCCTGTGGGCTCTGTCTTGTTCTCATCTCCAACCTTGTTGCCATGATTATCTAGGTTATCTTGGCGAATCAAAATATGGCAACATCAATAAGGGTAAACCAAAAGATGGCTGTCAAGGGTAGCTGGAATGAAGTTTCAATATTTGTGATTTGGTCCGCTCATTATACCTGTGTTGCTCTGTAGAATGAGTCTGGAGATCCAGGGGTAACTGCGTGACCTTAAACTCCCATAAAATGTCCCAGAGTGCATTTCAGTGGCTGACCGTACGCTTCTGGTTACTTGGTGTGAAACACAGTATAAAGGTTGGATGTAATGATGGAGAGCGTGGGATTCACTGTTTGCGTTTTCTGCATTAAACCCAAATGATTCTTTGACTCAGGTCTGCTTAAGTGTAGCAAGATTCTGGAGATGCCCCTATAGTATGGAAAGCAATGTGGTCCAACTGTAACTTGTAACTTTGAGCACTTGTTAGACATTCTGACATATTGTCATGACCCATTGCATTATATACTTGTGTCATAATATTTGACATCTAGTGCAGGTAGACCTCAGGTGGACCTCTATGAACACACACACTTATACAACATACTAGCGCACAAATATCCAGTGCATTAAAGATACAGTCACACTCATATAAAGATGTCACCGTCTCAACCCTGCGGGATGTATCTGTAGCTGTTTGAGATGAGACAAAAGAAACCTCAGCCTTCATCTTTTCCTCTGATTCATCTTCATTTCTTCCTTATTCTCATTCACTTATATTATCTCCCTTCCAAAGGGAAGCTGGAGCACATAATGACTATTGACGACCCCCCTTCTATTTGAGATATGCAATATGCTACAGTAGATGTACAGTTAGATGTATGAGACTCGTATAGATAGACTATATGGTAAGAGAAGATTATATTTATGAATCCATGTATTAGAATGAAATGTCACAGAGATTCAAAGGTCACTAAAAGGATGATGATGTATTCATGTATTCCAGAGTGTTGGAGAGTGTGTTTTTCTCCATTTTCCCAACACCCTTTCAGTTCTCCAAAAAATGCATGTGGTTATTTTTTTCCCCTTGTTTTCTTAAATGTCATTCTAGTGTCATATAAAAGTGAGATAGCTTTTCAACCACTGACTCCTGTTGTTTTTCTATGCAAGGTAATATCACCTTTGTTTTCCTCCTTTCAGGCTGAACTAATGTTCAAGTTTTCTTCATTCAATGAACTCAAGATTTATGCAAGCATACCTTGGTGCAAAATATGTTTTATACTGGGTAGCAACATGCTTGCGTAAAAAAAAAAAAAAAAAAAAAAAAAAATCAGGTAGGTGTTAATTCTTATTCAACAGCATGGAAGCAGCTGTAGAAGGACAAGTGGATTTAAAAGAGCTAAAAATCACAACTTGAGCATTCTTGTCCACCATGGAGCTACTTTCTAAAATTTCTGAACACTTTCTTGCTAATCATCTGGATTTGTTGATTACTTGCTTCTGATTGATTGATTTTTAATTCAACAGGGCAGCATGGTTGCACAGCGGTTAGGGCTGCTGCCCACAGCAAGAAGGTCACCATTTTGAATCTTGGTTCAGGAAAAAGAGGGCTTTTCTGTGTTGAGTTTGCATGTTCATCCCATGCATGTGTGGGTTGTCTCCAGGTAATATGGCTTTTTCAAGCAGTTCAAAAACATGTTTATCAGGTAAATTGGTGATTCTAAATTGCCTGTAGGTGTGAGTGTGCATGTGAAAGGTTGCCTGTTTCTGTGTTTGTCCTGTTATTGACTGGAGACAAAATACCGGCAATAGCCAGTATTGTACCAGCAATGCTGGAGATGCAAAGACAGTGCAGCTCCAGCCACTGGCCACCCTGAACACGATAAGTGGCAGAAGATGAAGATTATGTAACTTTACAAAACAAGACTGTAGACTTAAGAACATAATTTATACTTTCAGGCTTGATTTAATGACGGAGACAGAGCTCTGTGGGGAAATCAACACAATGTTTTTTAGCTGTTGTGAAGTTTTAAAAACCCTCTCTGTGCCCTGCATTCTCTTTCGTTCACGGACATATTGCAGCCAGAGTCACCAGCTGTTTGGCATCTTTCCCCTCTTCTGTGTTTTACAGAAATGCAGTGACTGTTTTTCTGGTTTCCTGCGTGTTGCCTTCTCAGCTCTTGACTACTTATGTTTGCCTGTTAAATTTCTGTGTTGAATCAAAAGAGAAATTGCAGTCTTGTTTACATGCAAATTTTGTGTTCCTGTTTTGAGGTTGCTGTGGATGTAGTGCAGCTACATTCTGAGATAAACACGCTTTGAGTGTGTGAGATGACATTTCACTCTGAATACATACGCCTGTTCTACCTCCAGCGTTATTCGGTGTAGCAAATAGATTCTTTTTCTCTCATTCTCTGAGGGGATTCTGGGAAATAAATTCTCTGAGAAATATTTGAACATTGTGAACAATACATTTGGGCTGTTCTATTACTGCGTTATTTGATCCATACCCACCCCCACACCCTTCCTGAAAGCTCTGGTTGAGACAGATTTTTAGAAACCCTGCAGCTTGTTTAGGTTGCTGGCGCTGTAAGATTAAAGAAAGAAGACTATTTTGACAAATGTTAGAATTCATCTCTGTTCAGACAGAGAAGCTCCAACTCAGGCAGATTAAATAACAATACAGTCTGTTGAGGAAGCAGTTAAGCACTCATTTTAACAGAATTTTTACACTCTGTTACGTCTTTAAAGCCATAAGAACATGGTTGCAGCAAACAAAAGAAGCTCTGAAGTATGGTAAAATGGCTAAGATAAGCAGTCACCTATTCCCTTACTAATTCACTTTAGTAGTTGCATAAATTTCAGCACACTTCTTCATGGTACCCATAGGCTGAGCCCCACTGATCTCTGTTAAACCCCTGCTTTCCCTCCAAAATCACAAAATATTACAGGTGCTGCCTTTAATTCAAATAATTTTAGCTACATTGTTTGGTAACGATAAAGTGATCAATGCACTCTTCCTCCATGTCTCTGACTTGGTACTGAAGACTGGCATCTTAATCAGCCTCAGCTGCTCTTTGGAGTTAATGAGCAAGTAATCAGAAAACTTTAGCATGCTGACATTCAAAAGTGGGGCAACACCTGCGAGCCAGTTCAGATGAGTCACTCTCATAATCACATGACAAACTATTCAAATTTGGTTATCTGTTGGAGCTAAAAGACTTCCGGACTCTCCCTCTGCTCTGCACAAGCACAGTTCATTACTAAAAAAACTGTCAGCTGCAGCCTCCTTCCAATACCCGCCTGTAAGCTTAGAATAGTTAGGGGCTTAAGATAGTCCTTTATCACCTCTTAGGTTATTATACATGAATTCAAACTCAATTCAACTTTTGTTTCTATTATAAAAAGCCCACGCTGTACAGGGTGGGTTTTTAACATCTTGTCATTTTCTAAATTTCAAAAGGTACTAGTTTTATCCATAGACTGTATAGAGTGGACAGTGTGGCTCCGCCATTTATCGGTTTATCGGTTTTGAAGCCAAAATACTGCCGTCTCAGGCGCCACCATTGTAGCAGTTTGGAGCCAGAGTCTGCGCAGTAGAGATGATGAGGGATTCTGGGAGAAGCTGAGTGGAGCTGGGTGACAAAAATAATATTTTCTTTTTTCTTTCGAGAATCTAATCAATTCCTGACTCTACCTCCCAACATGTTTTACAATCCCCGAAATAAATACACCAGAACGGCAGCTGTCAATCATCATTACACGTTACATATAACCTCGTTTTTAACATCGTATAACTAATGAAAGTGAAACTTTTCAGAAAAAAAGAGGACTTGGATACAAGACAGCCAAATAATATATTCAAATCACCACAACAACCGGATGTGAGAAACATTTCTATGAGGTGTAATAATTTTTCAAAGTTTGACCACAGCCCATCTGGAGTGGCTGGGAAGCTGTATTTTTAAACCTATACTGCAACCAATCACCAGGGGGAGCAGTTTTTGTGTAGACCTCCATTTTTTTTACAGTCTCTGGTTTTATCCTTGAAAATCATGACTGACTTGACTGGCAGGTGAGCACCCTGTAGCTGTCAGCTAAGAGGTAAAAAGCCTTGCCTTTTTTTTACTTAAACTTAACTCAAACTAAGCCAAGTTGAGTTGTGGTTGTCAATATAACCTCCTCCACCAATTACAAAAGTCTTAATCAGAAACAAACAGCTGATGAAACTAAGACCTTGCCCATTTTTTTAAGTCTCTGGCCATAATGCATCCTCAGAGCTACTAGCATTGTTGTTGACCTGCTAAATTGACAAATTTGTCAAGCTATCTTTTGCCACTACTAGCATATGTTAGCACTACTTTTATTTAGCTCTACTATGACTGCCTTAAATTAAATAAATGAAACCTGTAAAGTAATACTAGATATGTCTAAGAGCTAAAAATGAGTTGGCATACATCAGTTACTTCAATGAGCGCTTTAGCCCCGTTACTACCAAGCAGTGGGGTAAATCAAAAAAGAGGGAGTTTCTTTGAATTAACCACTTTAGAGCTTCCAAAGCCCTGTTTCCACTAAGCAGTGGATCAGTACAGTTCAGTACGGGTTGGACTGGTCAAGCCTGATTTGCATTTCCACGGTCAACTGTGCCCTTCTTGACAGACAGCGTGTAAGCTGGATGCCGATAGCTGCGTCAGCTTTGTAGTAGCATGGCACCATAGCAGTACGACACAGTGTACCCCACTAATAAATCCAACCAAGAACGACTGAAGACATCCAGCAATTTGTCTTATTGTGATTAGCATGTGGCTCTTTGTTATGAAGGGTTATCTTCAAAAGTTATCCCCACAAAGTCGACTGGAGATTAAAACATGGCAGGGGTATGTGCTGTTCTTTATTACCACTATTGCAAAAAAAGTGACAATTCTTTGTCCAATCAACGGACTACAGTGTTTCTAACTCCACCTTCTGAGGTCAGATCAGTATGTCACGCACCCCAACAGAAGGTACAAAAATGGGACGGTACATGTTGGTAATCTGGGGACCTGTTTTGGTTTTAGTCAAAGGGGACGACACAAAATAAGTGCAGTACTGGTATGAACTAAACCCCTGAAGTGAACGGGGCTTTTTACTGTCCTCCTTTTCCCTCTCTGATCCACCTGCCCTTCCTTCCTCCCTTTCTCCCTTCCTTCCACCCTGAGTTACACCCCAATCCACAAGAAGCACCTCCCTTTCCTTCTGATGCCACTCACTCCCTTTCATCTCTTATTTCCCTCTCTGATCTCACCCAGGCTTGGGCCATTACAGTGAGAAGCTGCCAGCTCAGAGAGAAACGTCATTAGTGAAATATATTTGACACAGCTTTACTATCACATAAATCCCATAGAAATTAATCATAACTCCATTTTCTGCTCATTTTCCGCTGGATAACAAAGCAGTGGAACTTTTCTCATAAATCCTCCGGCAGACATGTGTCACCAACACAGCACATGTATGGAGATGATTCT
The DNA here is from genome assembly GCF_033239565.1 of Halichoeres trimaculatus. Lineage (NCBI taxonomy): Eukaryota > Metazoa > Chordata > Actinopteri > Labriformes > Labridae > Halichoeres > Halichoeres trimaculatus. Next base: position 19,442,419 of record NW_027437180.1, on the reverse strand, counting down.
GAAACTTCATCAGAACAGTAAATGAGGCACATGTACAGTGTCTGTCTTTGAATGAGAACACATTTGCATTTGTAAGCTCAGATGGATTGAAACAGTTGGAGGCCATGTGGTAAAAATAAGCTATGGTTCCCCCTCCCTCTGTGTATTGTGAATGTGCTCTATATTTTTTTCAAGAGCTCAATGAAAGGTCTGTAAAGGCTGCTTGATTAGTTTTCAGAGCAAACTGTAACTTCTTGAAAAGCAGATGCACTTGGCCCAAACCAGCACTTGGTGAAAATTCTGGCCCAGTGTATAAACTTTAGAGAAAAGCTGGGTAGAACTTGAATCTTGTTTAAATTAATTTTAGACTCACATTAGTCGCCCAAAGACCTTCAAAAGAAAGCAAAAAAAAAAAAAAAAAAAAAAAAAAACTAGTTGTGAGGGGGCAAATCTGATCTAGAGGTGAAGCAGATTGTCCCTTTAATGGGTGTAATCACTCACTCCTCTGTTATTTTGTGACCTTAGAGCAGTGTGGGTAATTAAGGGGATTGTTTGGGCTGTTTAGATCAAATCTAATCAATCACTGTAACTTTTGGTGGCTTAAAGAGCTGAAACTCTGCTCTTTAGCTGGTAAAACTTCACAAACTCCAGGCACCATGTTACATGAACACAATTTTATCTTCAACAAGGCAGTTAGCAGGAATGGTGCATTTTGTGATGTGCTTCAATCAAAGAATTTTTCTTTTTTAGACTGCAAAGTGAGAGCTTTTTGGGAAATACCTGACAACAGTTGGAAGTGGTATGAGTTTACTTTCTGGCAACCTTCAGGACCTCTGCTTCACAGCTCTTCTAACAAGGAATAGCTGTCAAAAAGCCAAGTTTTGTGTAATATTGTAGTTTAAGCCATGACCTTTTCATGAATGTGGTCAAGTAGTTTTAGTCTGCTGTTAAAAAAAGAAACAGTCGTGATTTAGGATTCGAAAGCACTACTGACATGAAAACTTCGGCAAAACCATTCAATCCATTATTTCTGAGACTATCTTTTGTGATGACCCTGGTTTGACATGTCAGATATGGCTTCAAGTGGCAACAAATATTGAAACTGCCAATCAAAGTGAAAACTTCCAAAAACTATGAACTGTAGAAGAATTTTAACTGGATTTTTCTCTGAGAAGTTTTGGTTTATGCCTTATAATTCTCATGCCAATAATTGCACAGTTAAGGTTTTATCAGTTGAATTGGATTTTTTCAGACATTCCTATCCATTCATGTCTGTTAAGGCTTCTCAGCTAATCATTTTGAACCAAGGGTTTTGTCCTTTCTAGTGCAGTGTAGGTTTCTAAGTGGTGGTGTTTGGAGTTGATTGACTTGTCCTGCTTCTGAGTAAACACCATTTGCACAAGCAAAAGGTCTGAACATTTCTCTGGTGGTTGGACATGAAAGCTCAGGATAAGCGAGGTCACTTAAGAAATATGGCTTGCAAAGCTAATCCTGTTATGTATGAGAAGCAAGCACCTCCACACACACACACACATGCACACACACTCGAGAAAATTGCAGGAGTCCATGCCAAGTCATCTTACTGCTCAGAATGAGTTCAGCTCTGCATTAGCATAAAACTACCGTCACACCTGAGACTCAGAGCACTTTCTTACCTTGGCACACCCCAATATGTCTACACTCCAATCAAAGACAGCATGTAAATAAACAGCAGAGCTTCAGATCAGAGTGTCCACACTCCTTTAGCTGACTGATGACAACCTGATCCATTAAAAGTGACAAGGAATCTGCGGGAAACCTGCCGGCAGAGTCATCAGACATATGACAGAGAGGAATGTGAAGAAATAAGGCCAAGTCTACATGCACACCATATTCCTGTTGAGGTCCATAGTCTGGTTAAAGCAGTATTCCAAAATAAAGGTGTGCAGAGTGCTAAGCTACCGGAGTATTCCCGTTCATGTGTTAATCTGAATATTCTGAATAAACCATAGCAGTAGCGGTGGTATGCGTCAAAACAAGACGTCATCTAGATGTGTTCCTCTGCACAGATTGCATTGACATTTCCACCAAAAAGTCCAAGATGCTTGCTTTTGCACTAGACTGTGTAATATTTGTATCCTTTCTTGTATCAAAATGTGACTGGAACTCTTTTATTCTCATTCACCTCAACTACAGCTTGTTGCACACTCTTAAAAATATCACTGTTGCGTGCTTTTGTCCATCCATGTAATCCATGATATCCAGCTCTTTCATTATTTTGAATGGGTTTGTCTCTGCCCAAAAAAGTTTAAGGTCTTTTGCTTTATTGCCCTGTCGAAAATGCACAGAAGTTGAAATAAATTAGTAAATAAAAAAGTAATAAATAAATAAATAAAAAATACCTCACGTAGCTTACTCAGGAGCTTAATCTGTCTAACCTATTCTCATGACCCAATATTTGGGTTGACACAGGCATGTCTTAGGGATCTTGTTGGGGTTTTAATACACAAGAAATGAGATTAATGTGGTTATGACAATTGGAATAAGGTATTTACACGACTTTTACCCAATCCAGGAATATGGTGTGCATGTAAACATAATCACTGATCAAAGCCAGACACAGTGTTCATTTTATAGAAAAATAAACTTACTGGCCTGTGACTTCTACAGGGGACACATTGATTTCCAAACGCAATTTGTCAATGAGAATTTATTAAATTTTAAGATATTTTGCTTTGCTTTTTTCACATCTAACACACAGATATTAAGTTATAATGTTGTATGTCAATATCAGTATGGGCGAGGTTCAGGTTATATGTGTTGGAGTGATCGATTGTAGGTTGCTCTGAAGGGTTTGTTTAAAGTCACATGAGAGTTACACAGAGGAACATGAGATTCACTCAAATCATGACACTGATTTTGGGAAGCTTTTGTGTTTCATTACTTGCAATTTTAAATTAAACAAAATGCATTACTCATGAAAGAAAACCATAACATGGCAGCAGTGGAGGAAGCTTCTGGAGAGACAGTTGCCAAAATGAAGTTTCTCAATCAGACCTGTTAATGAGGGTTTGCAAAGGTGCGAACCTCCGGCCAGTAAAGTGTTGAGCTGTAACTCATGTAAAACAACATCATAAATATAAAGCCTGAAAAGGAACCTATTATCATGTTTTATTAATCAAGAAGAAAACAAATCAAACAGATTGCCAGAAGTGTCATGATAAAGGGGTAAATTCTGAAGGGGATTTTTTTTTCCCATTCTAGAAATGCACTTAATAGAGCTAAAACATTGGGGATAAATAAATGAATAAATAATGAAATTATCAAATAAATAATTAAATAAATAAATAAATAAATTCAGATGTCAGTCAGTTCCAAGTGAGTTATTTATTTATTTATTTATTTTTTAATCAATTAAAACGTGTTACACCTGAAATCAACCTAAATCAACTTAACTGTAGATTCAAAAGATACAAAGCTGAGAAAGTGACCTCAGCTGGAAAATACCATTTGGTGACAGGGAATTCAAAAAGAAACAAATCCCACTCGAACAGACACAAAGCCATTAACATTTCTAAGCGGGGAATCAAAAAAATACCCACACTAATAATCTATACAAAGTAGAGTCAAAGTTCACCTTAAGGATTTGCTTTAAGGGGGAAAAATCAACAAACTGTTTAGGAGCCACACACTGACCATCCAGGCACAGGTGGACTCACCTAGCAATATACCTGCTGTTAAAATGAGTCACGTGAAAAGGCATTGGTAGGAACATGAGAAATCTCAAAGTCAAAATGTTTTTTTTTTTTTTTAACAAAATGTTTTATGGTGTAAGAATGTGGTTGATGAACACCCAATGCTCTAAAGGCACAAATCAGTACACAGGACCAGTATAAATATATGAAATGGTGCAGAAAAGGCAAAAGTCAGTGCATAGAAATTGTTCAGAGGGCTGGAAATTAAATACTTGTGCTATAAATGTTACTTGCTGATCCAAGTAGTCTCAAAAAGGCATAGAAGAGAACTTGATAAAATCCAGAGACAACATCTTGGCCATATTGTAAGCCCCTAAAGGGATACGGTTTTTTTGTTTTGTTTTGGTTTGGTTTTTTTTGAGAAGAAAAAAAGAGTTTGCTAATGTATGCAGGATATGTAATGTGTAACTTGCATGTCAGAGAGGGCTTCTGGCTCTCAGGAAGTGTCACAGTGTCAAACGTGGCCCTTTTGGAAAAAGTTTGGCCATTCCTGCTCTACTGATTTATCTTGTAATTGTTTCTCTAAATCTGCCCCTCTCTGTAGCATATGGGTCTGTGTGTCAGCAACGTCAAGCCTGAATACCTGCCACTTAATGAGAGCCCACCCACTGACAACTTTGATGCCTCTTTGGTGAGAAAGTGGCAAGAAAATACTCAATCAGCTCTTGACAGCATTAAATGTAAATGCCAGACAGTGATCAGACAGGAACATGAATGTCACTCTTCACTGAGTCCCCCTGCCTAATTTACTGGAGTCATGCTGGTCACTTGAACATTCAGCTGTGTTGTTAAACTACTTGTGCTTCATGCAGAGAATTAATTTCCATGGATGAGTCAAATTATTTTCCTCTTAAGAATAAGTATAAATACAGCATCCAACCCTCCTCCGAAGCAACTCCAGTGCAACCATCTGTGACTTTGTTGCTCCAGCAGGGGATTAGAACGTAAAGTGAAAACCAGAAATTTAGCCAAATTGGAAATATAAATGTGCTGATCTTGTATGTAATACAGCAATAGCAAAATAATCAGATATCTAATGGTTTGTCAGGTTTCCTCCTCAATATTTCAAAGAAGCAGTTAAAAAAGGGGGAAAGGGTCAATGATGGAAAATGCTGCTCTGATTTCTTTGGAGAAGTGCTAAAAAGCGTTTATTAACGGTGGAATTAAACCGAACACACACAGACACCCACACTTGAGAAACCATGTGTGACCACTTCATAGAATTTACACTGCAATAACAAGATAAGAGCTCTCTCAATTTAATTCTGATTCCCATTAAAGAACATAATTAGGCCAGTGAGAGTGAACTGCATGGCTGTAGATAGACAATTAATCAACAGAGAGGGTACACGTGTGTTTCCATTCTGTGCTGCACAATAAGAGGTTATCAAGGGCAGAAAAAAAAGAGGAAGCCACGCATCACGACAGACAATCACCACCCCCGATTCTTCTATCTTGGGCTTGGGCTTAACGTAAAGCTCAACACTGATGCCGCATTCAGAGGGAGACAATGGAAGAAGGTGTTTAAAAATGAGCTGTGTGAAGGTGCCAGGCATGTGCAGGGTCTGGCGAAGCAGCACCCTTTTTCCTACAGCCAAAGCAGACTGAGGGACAATGGAAGAGTGATGGTCTGCTGCAGAGCTGGCAGAGACAGATGAACTGACTCATGCACATATGGTATGTGCGCAGTCAATCATGCAGGCATATATAGAGACTATGGCACAAACCAGCAGAGTTCTTTTTATTCCTGCAGAGTTTATTCGTCTGAAGTTATGTTCGGGGTCAGTACTTGTGCAAGTTAACCAAGAACTAAATGAAAGGATACAAAAGAGCGTATCTATTATTTACAGCTTTACCATCTGTTTCTCAGCTTGTCATCACATACGCCAGCAGTACGTGGGCAGATGCATTCTGCTTTGCATCTTACAGTATAAGGTACCAGTTACAGGAAAGCCCTGAAACCATAGCAGGGAAGCCTGTGAACTGCTAGACACTGTGTCGCTTATAGCCTTACGACTGAAATACACCAGATGCGTCTCCAGTCCATCTCTACTTCATCGCGGCACTGGATCAGATAGGTTTACATTTAAGGCTATCTTTCCACTTACACTGGACCTGTTCCGTTGCGGTCCAGCAGCAAGGCTGTTCCTAGGCTGTCAGATGGCAGGAAATACGCAGCTACCTTATTTTTGCTGGACACAGAGCTGTGATGCATAAATTCAGCAAAGGGAAAACTCCAAGAAAGTCCAGCTGCACACCTGCACTCTGAGCCAACTCTCCGCTCCACCACTGTCAGAAGTGACATCACATCTCACCTGTCATGATACGTCATGATACGTCATGATAGTGAAACATTTTAAAATAAAATGTACCTTCAAAATTGTACTGGGTAGACACTTCACACTCTGATTACCTTGGTTAACTTTATTCCTGGACATTGGTGGAACCACAAAGCAGCTGAGAGTGCAGCTCTGCAGCTAGACCCCTCCCAGCAAGACAGGAATTTGTGGCCAGAACCTACCTAAAAACACCCAATGACATTCAAAATAAAACAAACCAGTTTGTATTCAGCTTGACCTCAACGACAAACAGACATTTTGAGAAATTCCAAGGTAAGAAAATTGGATAAGAAAAAAACCAAGATAAGGCTTAAAAACAGAAAAACAGAACAAAACACAATACATCAAACACCCAAAAGATTTACTGCAGAACAGGATACCCTGTTTGCCTCCCTTCTTCTTTTGACACCGATACTCCATTTGTCAGGGTTTTTTTAATGACAGTATCAATAAAAACAAACGTGCACAGAGCAGCCACCATCTACTTCATCGAACCAGCATGTTTCATGCCTCCTCTTAATAAATACACACAACTGTAGTGTCACATTTCCTCTGTGATAAGCTACATTTAATTACTTCTCTCATTTCATGTCTCGTGTTTCCTGTTTTATTTTGTTACTTTACCTCGTCTGTTTTCCAAACCGCCTACTCCACTTGTAGCACCTACTATTTTGGCCTAAATCCATTATGTAGTAGTTGTGCAAAAACTTGCAAAGTCTGCAGTATGCCAAAAATCCTTGGATGTCCTACTGATCAAGGAAAATTTCTCTAAGTATGCAACGGACCAGTCTACCTGGCATACTGTTTCCCACAATGCACGACGCTGATGCTGTTTGTCAATGCAGGTGGCAGGTTTTGGTGAATCAACGCCATCTACTGGAAAGAGGCAGCAATATATTTCGACAACACAACAATATAAACGTTAGACAGTCCGTGAGATAGAAGTAAAGTGATGAGAAAGAAACACTGGTAAATCTTGTCACTTCTAGTTGTAAAATAGTTGTTTAGTTCTATGGATTCATTAAAGTCCATATAAACCAATAATTACATTTTTTAACCATATGTGGATCGTATGGAAGTGTTTTTTCCATAAGATGTAAAAATAAAAATTCAATCCCTTCCAGAATTTCTTTAATTGAACAATAAAACTTTTTGTGTTAGATTAAAAATCAAACATGATGTTTCTGCTGTGGTATTATTAACAAAACAACTTAAATGTCACAATCTAACCATAGTTTGTATTGTACATTTTCAATAATGGTAAAAAGAAAATCATCAGCTGTAGCTACGCCTTTCAAAACTTAAAACCAGAGTAGCAACAAAACAGACCCAACAGAAGAGTCATACTACATACTACATGCAAAAGCAGTAGGTTGCATGCAGTGCCTACTACATACTACATACTACATTCACACGTAGTATGAAGTATTCCCTTTTGTTTGTCCAGTGTTTGTTTTCTGGCCTATGATTCTTTCTTTTGGCATGAGGACCTCTGATCAGTGACCCTTGCACAAAATTCTATGATGCAGACTTTGAACTCTTATCCTCGCCTATGAATCTTCCATCCAGGTCTTGTTCTTGTTAAGTCTGACTGTATGTTACTAGTTTGTCCCTTTATCTTGTAGAAACATGGTGACACAAGAACTTGTTCTATGTGGAACCTGCTCTTGTGTATAAATTTAAAGGTTCATACCTTAGTTATTTTTAAAAAGAGGCGGGGTTTCATGTTCTCTCAAAAATGATCTAATTGATAATTGATACAGCCAGAACTTATCTTGGACAAAACAGATAGCGAGGGAAAACATGAAAAAATAAAACAAAGAATGTAATGGTTGATTGCAATCTTCCTCAATTAAAAGTAATTACACGTTAACATTGTTCCCTAGCTCCCTAGTTTTATTTTTGTTGCACTGTGTGGAATTATTGTAAAAGAATGTATATTTTTAATACTGATTACATCTATGTGACAAGAGTGAGACCGTATATGAAAGGTTATAGGTGCTTGCATAATCAAGTTAACTTACTGTGTGTGTGTGTGTGTGTGTGTGTGTGTGTGTGTGTGTGTGTGTGTGTGTGTGTGTGTGTATCAGCTAAACAAGAATACCCAGAATAAACAGCCCAACATGGGAAAAGGAGGACAGCGCTGGTTGGTCAGTGCCACAACATCCTTGTTGCACTAGGGGAAGACATGAGAAAGCAGAAAAACTCAGGGGGTTTACTAATGAGAAAAAAGGTCCTAAGGTTAATCTTTTGTTTGGTCTTTCCTCATATTTACAACAGTCACTGTCATAGATTTACATGCTAATATATTGCCGTGCATGCCACTTTTTGCTCTATGGAGAAGCAGCATGTGTGCATGTGTAGAGCCTAAGATATTATTTATCTGCAATTTTGGTTGAGGATATGTGTCTTTCGCTGACCAAAAGAAAAAGAAAAGAAAAGAAAAAGAAAAAGAAAAGAAAAGTTAAGTCTTTACCTCTGCTAAAACAATTGTAATTTTGAGGCCCTAAATCCCTTCTTATGTTCAGCCCAGCTTAGAGGTTTGTTGATCTAGAAAATGGAGATTAAGTTGATAAATAAGAGAAGGTTAAGCTAAAGTCACATTGTTCACTCACAGACTTGAGTATGGTAGCATCGAATAAACTGTGTTAAATTTTGACTGTTTCTGAGTGCTTTCTAATTTGTGGGTTGGTGTAGCACTGTGTCTTTGTCCAACTGATGAAGTAATTAATTACTTCATTGCTTCATTGCTTCAGTTCATCCCTAGTTTTGACAGTCTTGGTTGGTGTCTCGCTCTGACTACGTTGGACCATCAGTCTAGCAGGTAGACAAATAGGATTTTCAGAGCATGAATTCTTTTCATGTACTGCTCTCGACTCTTGTTCCTCAGCACCTGTTGGCCGTGAATACTCATTCCCCATTCTTTACTTGCTCTTGACTAGCCTGAGTGACACACTACAGATAGAATTCAAAATGGCCAGCAAATAGATTTATCTCTCATTGAGCCATTAATTGGGTGCAGTTCTTTGCCCTGACCCCTTCAGTACTGACAGCAGACCCACAGATGCCCTGCCTGTGGTACTAACCCCTCAGGCCCTCTAACTTCACTTTTTCTCTTGCTGCCCAGTGAGGTGGCAAAGGAGTATGGCATCATGCTCTCGACCTCTACATCTGCCACATCAGCCTGTTAATTAACAGCAAACATCTGCTGGCTGTGGTGGAGGGAAGTGAAGAGTGTGAATCTGCAGAGGAAAGAGACTCAGAGTGAGGGAATTAACCCAGAGAGCTGAACCACCTATGGACATATGGATCTACTGAGTCCTGCTATGAAAACGGCAGAATCCCAACACTAATGAGAGGAAAGACTGTAGATAATAAGAACTTTTTTATTTTCTACTTGAGGAACAAAACAACTATTTTATACAGTGTTATTAAAGCCTCAAATATGTGTTTTAGGAACAATATTGAATAAATCTCAATCTAAATAATATGTTTTTAATGATTGCTTTTTAAGGATATAATGACCAGAAATTTTAGCCAAACTGGTTGTAAAAGTGTATGTATTTAGTGTTGCTCAAGTGTGTTAATGTGTCGCCACAAAAGTCAAGTGATTAAAGTCGTGTTGTCGTGTGCTTCTTTCAACTGGTTTGTACCAGACAAACAGTATCACACTGTCATTTCTGTTCAAACTCAGTGGTCCTGAGGACCCACTTTTTCCAAGAGGACAGTTCTTGGACCCTTTAGTTCTTAGAACGACTCTTTGAGAAACTACAGAATTCTGGGGGTATTGTTGGCTGCACCCCACAAAGGCTCAATGTCCTGTAGGGATTATGCAAATCAGGCCTGTAAGGTAAGAAGAAGAAAAAAACAAAAGTAACTGTAATATACCATCAAACCAGATGGCAACAAATGCCATTCAGCCAAGATGACAGCATAGAAAATGGCAGACAGGCTGACATCCTGTTATCAAGCTTAAAGAATATAATTGTTTTTGAGCTTTTACACTGTGAAATCACAGCTTTGTGTGATGTTGTTTTGGTGACAGGTGAACTAAAAACACTGTGAGTGCTCTAATAATCAGAAATGTTGCAGGCTCTTCCCCAAAAGTTTTTGGACTCTTGAAGGTACTAGGGCTTTTAAGAGAAAGATCAATTGCCCCAAACTAAAACAAGAGCCCATTCTATGTGGTTCCTGAAAAAAGGTCCCTAAAAGTTTTCTGTGTGTCTTTGTGCAAGCCAGACATAGTGCAGTCTGGGACCACCTGGGATGAGAATCAATCTGATAAACAGGCATGTAGGATTACACTGAAAATTTGCCTGTAGAAAGGCATACATTATTCTATCCATTACATAAACTGTTTGATTTCAATACTGTGTGTGATCATCTTGCAGTGCACTGCTGAGGTTAACACACCAGTGTTTCTGGAGACACTCGCCTGTATAAATATATATATATATATATATATATATATATATATATATATATATATATATATATATATATATATATATATATATATATATATATATATATATATGATCTTGAGGTATTGATGGGGGACATTTTGCTTCAGTGTTGCCAAATCATGTATCACAGAGGTATAAAACTTCTTGCAGCGTTAAGTTTTTCAAGAAGTTTTCATAGGTTGTGCTGATTTATTTTATAAAACAAAAAACAAAAACAGACATGTCCCTCCCACACGAATCGATATGAATCTTTATCTATTTGTATTTTTTTCTTTATCTTTCACAACTTCAGAATCAAAATGATAAAACCAATATTAGACAAAGCCTGGGTGAGGATGTACAGACTTTCAAAGACCCTGTACTAAAGGATGTGATAGCTTGAAAAAAAAGCATGAGGAAAAGGGGGAAAGGAAGGGGAAGAGATTCAAGCTCAATCAGCTGTAATCCATGCTCAGATCAATGAGAGTGGTTTTGTTGAATGGGACTGGACAGCCTCCACCTCTGCACCAATCAGATCAGTGAACCATGACTCCACTACCCCCTGCACATCCTGTACTTTTTTATCTGCTCATTGACACTAGGATTACAGGTCACCTCAGTTCCTTTATCCCCCCAAGGTTACATTTGCATGTTTGGAGATATCCTCTTATTTTTACTTTTATTTTTTTAAGTTTTCCTTTCTTTCGTCTTTCTTTCTTTTACATTTTTTCAGTTTTCAGATTCTGGTGCTCAGGTCTCCAACACTGTATTTCTATATGATAATCAGACTAGGAATTGAAGTTTGTCAGCATATCAACTTGTTCCTTCCAGCTGTCAGATTTTGTCAGTTTACTTTTTTCCTGAAACTCATATTTTTATCACGCTGCTTGACAAACAAGGATGGATGAAATAGGTACATTGCAGCAGTTCAGAGCTCTTCAGCTCCCTTTTGACAGCATCTGAGCACTTATTATGTCCTAAACTTATGACCAACAGGGTTGCAATATATGTTTCATGCAGGAAGTCTTCAGTTAGATATCATTTAACCATTTTTTGTCTTATCCGTGCACACAACTAAACGGTACGCTGTATCTCTGTGGAAAGTAATCCAACAGCACTAAGAGTGGTAAGTTTTCCTTGAGACATACCAATAATTTCTGCTTCGAAAGAAAGACAGAGTGTTCTACCTGCAAGAGTTGGTACAAAATCACAGTTAGGGGTCCCCAGACTTTCAGCCTTCAAGTCCCAAATTATTACTCACAGTGACCCCTTGCCATTAGAATAAATTGATTGGTCAAACCAATATGATCAGTCATTAGACAATCTGAAGAAAATAGGATTATTGTGTGTACAAAGTGCTATATTTCTGAATGAATTTGCAGTTGCTCATACTGTTTTTATCCTGGATAAGTTACCTCGGGTGTCTTGTGGAATGTGGCGAACAGATCAAACACTTTCTGTTTGGATGGTGTTATATAAAATTTAAGCATTATTTTGTTCACATTTTTACATTAATTGATGAAACATGCAATCATATATTTATCAATAATTTGTGAAAGGCATTTCACAAAATCCTAATTCACCATTTTAACCCAGAGATAGAAAAATAAGCTACATTAACATATGAGGAGACACAATATTTTTTCCATGACATATCGTTGGTCAGAAAACCGAAACAGTCAAACGCCACCAAGCTGCCAGTGGCTCAACCACGCAGTTTGAAATCTAAAGGGAGAGATGAAAGCATGCCACCATATACTGTATACAGTAATTCACAGCATACATCAACTTTGATTTCACACATGAGGGTGATGTAAGTGGGAAATCAAAGTAAAGGATAATCTCAGCCGCCAGGCACCAAACCAGCACATCACATGCCCTACATTATTCGATCAGAGGTATGGGTTTAACTTGTGTCTGCATACTGTCAGCTGAAGTCCAATACTGGTCATCGCTGGTTAAGCATGAGCTAAAATAAGCAAGCCATTGTATATATATATATATATATATATATATATATATATATATATATATATATATATATATATATATATATATATATATATATACATACACACACACACACATATATATATATATATATATATATATATATATATATATATATATATATATGTTGATCTGATTGACATTTGGGGTAACAAGATAAGCATGGGAAGCATATTTATGTTGTTTGTTTTTCATGCCAGTCTGTTAAATCTGTCTCTCTTGAAATTGGTGAGCTGCAGTCCTGTCTGCTTGCAATTTGTTACCAAGAAATAAGCCTACAGTGGCAATCTTTGTCAGGTCATGCATCTGACAAATCTTTGCAGGACATCATCAATGCAAAAAGATGCAACTTGGAAAACATTGTCACTTATTCTGCATCCCTTGGCCATTTTCTCATGAGCTGATCGTAGTTTGCAATTTATTTAATTATTCATTTATTTAGTTATGCACCATGTCACTAAGAACAGGGTTTTAAATTCCAGTGTAGTTACATGTTCTTTTAACCTTTTTGACTACTTTCTTGCTTACCTGGTTTGCTCTGTCTTATTGCGGTTTGATTGTGGAAAAATAGTAGGGAAAGGAAATGGTTGTGAGCTGGTAAATACTTATAGGATAAGTTCGGTTTATACAGCTTTTACATTGTTTATAGAATGAAGTAGAACAAAATACTCACCCAGAAGGCTTTCCTGATCCAAGCAGTGCTTCGGGAGATATTTAGATCCAAAATCATGCAGCAGACGTTCGTATAATGGGATCCATCGGGGCGTAGACAGCGCGCTCCTAAAACTCCATTAATCGTCCAAAAACTTGTGTTTTTCACCAATATTCCATCATGGTCCACTCCGCATGCGCAGTACTCTCTGGAGAGCTGACTCCTCTCTTTGAGGCACAAACGTAAACAAAGTCTTTGTCAGTTCAGAGGTCAGTATAGGCACACAGCGCTGTCTGGAGTGACACAGACTGCAGCAGAGGACTAACCCGGAGCGGACCATGATGGAATATTGGTGAAAAACATGAGTTTTTGGACGATTAATGCAGTTTTAGGAGCGGCGCTGTCTATGCCCCGATGGATCCCATTATACGGACGTCCACTGCACAATTTTGGATCTAAATATCTCTCGAAGCACTGCTTGGATCAGGAAAGCCTTCTGGGTGAGCATTTCTTTCTACTTCATTCTATAAACAATGTAAAAGCTGTATAAACTGAACTTATCCTTTAAATGACAGGTATTGTCCTCTGCCATAAGTGTTAAAAGAAGAAAGGAAAATAAAAAGAAATGAAAAGAAAAAAGAAACAGAAACAACAAATTGATCTAGTCTTGTGATACAATGACTGATCTCAAGCTTTAGTATCAAACAGAGATGCAGTCAAAATGCCTTATTGTATTTTAGAACTCCAGAAATGAAGTATTACCAGTATATTGCATCCAAATGATTCTTTTTTTTTTTTTTCAAAAAGCTAAATGCATTTATCATCTGATCAGACAGATCACAGAAGTGGTTGCATCCTACAGACACTAAGCGACTCTGGCAATATGTCTGTAAGCAGCTCCACTGGTCACTGCATATAGTACAGGGTTGTATGCGGTGGCTGATTGCAGATGAGATACAGCTGGGTGAGCAGGTGATTGGACCAGATGGTCTCTTGGAGGATAAACTCACAGAGGAAAATTAGAGGGCATATGACAAATGGCAGACTAGACTGGAAAATTCCATCCAATATGGTACAACTTTTCATCTTATTTTGTATGTGACACCTAAAATCTAGTTGACACCTCTTAACAGAACATTGGAAAAACTATACATATCACATTACAATGTTCTAAGTTTGTAAACCAAACATGTCAACCCATGACTTTCTGTTACTAAGGGCTCTAATTTCGTAGACCAGGCGCAAACGCAGGCGCACCTGCCCTGCGCCGGCCTTTGCCGCAAGGACAGGGCGTGACCGCCGCACTTTGCAAGTTTCCTGCAGTGCCAAGAGAAGAGCACTATAGGCGCAGAGAGGCGCAGTGGAGCGCTCCCACGCCTCCCTCTGCGCAAATGGCAGAGAGGGAGGAGAAAAGCCGTGAGTGGGTTTGACACAGCCGAGCACTGTTTTCACCTATCAAATAAGCGCCTCTCCTCACCTTTAAATGCCCTATGGCCGAGGCGCAGCGTCTGATTGGTCTGAGTGATCCTCACGGAAACAGTGTGCTGGAAAGACCCGGTAGCGCAGACGGTCAGAGCCACTGTCCCTGCAGTGGGAGAATGGACAGCGGGGTGCATCGGAGGACACCAAGCACGTCACCGTGTGGGCCAGCTCCCGGGACAGATTTAATCTGTTCCTTTGTTATTAATAGGAGTACAAAATTAAGAGACAGTTACACAGCTGGCTTATCCATTCAGAATACTTTTGATCCACCTGCACTCCTGGTTTGTCATCGCCAAGCAGAGCCTTTGGTGATATACCGTATACTCCCCCAGTGTCTACGCCTCATCCTCCTTACAATAATGTACTCCATCTTTTCAGATCACGTTAAAAATAAAGACTAAAACAGAGAAATATGGGAAATCACGGGTAAATCCTGAGTGACATACATTTATTTTGTCTCTTTTTTCTTTGTATTTTCTCTCCCTCTTTTCTTTGAATTAAATGAAATGAGAGAAGCCAGATATATACTCAGTATCCAATGTTAAGGCTGTTTATTGTTTAATTGTAAGATGTGCATCAAACTTCCAGCTGCTGTCAGGTTAACTTTCCATTTTGACAAACGGCTTTAATCTGACATCAGATGTGACGGGACAGTTTATATAGATTCAAATGTATATGCTGGTTCAGACAGTTACATCAAATAGTGATTGCTGTGATTGTTTATTGCATTAAAATGTGGCTAACACTCTGGAAACCTGCCTCTGAGGCTTTGTTGACGTGAGCGCACATGTGTGCCTGTCACCAAATTACAGCTGTGGAGGGTGCGCTCTGCTTTGCGCCAAGAATAGACCAGGTTGGAGCTGGTGAGCTTTCAGTGCACTTTCTGCACTGTTTTTGGCATGAAATTGTCACTGCGCCAACATGAATATGCCAGCACCTCCCCCTGGTGAGCCGTCAACTCCCCCCATCACACCCATCTCTTGGCAGACGGTCTACCAAATTATCAAATTGGCAGCGCACGGCGTTGCGCCTCACAAAATTAACACTGCGCAGGGTGTGCCAGGCTTGCCCCCCCTCCGCTGCGCCACGAAATTAGAGCCTTCAGTGTTTAAGTTTTCAGTTCACAGTAAGGGTATTTTATTTACAGTCAGCATCATGGGTTTCTGAGGTTTTAGATAAATTAGTGCCTTAAAAGTGTAGTCACCGATCATCTAATCTGCACCATTTGTCAAAATCGACAAATTCCTCCTCTCCATCCACAAGTTATCATCACTGACAGTATGTTAAAAAAAAGTCAGGTTTCAATACACAGCCTTGGCTCTGAATTTCAGCAGGTAAATACTGTGGCTCGGTCCGAGCCACCAAAACAGGGTACACCCCAACACACCCAGGGGGTGGATCATGCTCATGCGCAGATCAGACAGAGGGGGGAGGGGGAGTAGTATGTTGCATAGCGTGCGCAGTCAGTGTAAGAAAGCAGTGCGATACCAACAGTAGCAATGGCCGAAAAGCAGCCCAAAAGAAAAAGGACAGAAGAGAATAAAATGAAAAAGAAGGTGTATGACTATAGAGGGAAGACCCGAGTCAAGATTGGTGTGGCTTTCTGACGGTGGAGGGAACTCCGCAATTTAACAGAGCTGATCTTTCTGCTGGACAGGTAAGCAAGATTAGCTTTGCGGTGCTTTACATAACAGTAACAGTCGTTGGGCTTTCATCTTATTGTTTCATCTGCCAAAATATACTGTTGTTGTGATGTTATCAATTATGGCAGTCAAGTTGTGGCTACTGTTGTCTGACGAGTCAGGGCTACCTTAAATTTGCAGCTTAGCAGTGTGTTAACCCAGAGTTGGCATCAGACAAAATTAAACAGGGGACATTATGACAGGTGCAGGGGGGCACACATTCTTGTTCATTACTGGATTCATAACCATTGTGTTAAGTTCTAATTTACATATACAAGGCACTGTACCACAACAAAAGCCACGTCCCTCCCTCTCTTTTCTCTCCCTCCGATGCGCACACAACCATGCGCCTGAACATCAAACACCATTCAACAATCAAAGAACCACGAAACCCAAACAATAGCGAGCTAAAGATAGAAATACCGTGTGAATGTTGCAGCTAAATCTCCTGAGGACAGCGTCCTCCCACTACGTCGTGCATCTGTGGGTCAAGTCTCTTACGAAGGCAAGCTCAACAACCTGGGCCTTGCTATTGTGGAGCATCGCACTTCTTTGATCGGAAAATATTTATATATCTAAATGTTACAATATCTTTTGCTACAATTCTACTAGAACTCGTCATACTACTTCTACTTTCGAAGCAATAAATACGGCTTCACGTATTACAGCCAAATGACCCTTGAGCGTTCTCTGATCCAGCCTTTGCCATGTTGGTAAGCTAGGCAGTTTCTACGGTCGTTTCCATGATGATGCACATCCACCATCTTTCTGGCATGGAGCCAGGGGTGGGGTATGACAGGAGAGGCGGGTGTTAATTTGTTTATCGACAACGTCTCCACTCGTTTTCACCCAGACCGATGACTTCACCTTTACGACATGAAAGTTGGCTTTATTTGACATCTTTGCATTTGAAAATCTCTTTGTCTTCTACATAATGTGTCATTCTTTTTGTTGTTGTTGTTGTTGTAAGAACCCTGAAATTTTTTATTATTATTATTATTATTAACATTAAAAAATATAATTAACAAGCGATAAACCTGCTCATATTAAATGATCAGCTGAGGGGTCACCACAGCGGACTTTATATCCACTCAAGCCCCCAGATATGAAGATGGCAGACTGTCCTCTGTCCATAGGATTTGCTTCCTCCTTGCATCCATCCAATAAAACATCCCCTCGTAAATAGTGAGATGGAAGTCGTCGGAGCACACCCACACATAAAGTGTAGCACACATACACACCTATAGCACATCACCCTCAAACACAAATCCTCTTCCTCCCTTTTTGCCATATGCAATTTGCAACATATGCAGAGTTTAAGCCTTAGCCCACACTTAACATTCTGGACTGCTCTTCATTTCGAACTCATAGATATCCTCAGACTAAAGCCCCTGAGAGCAAATACACACAGAGGCTCTTACTATCTCCTGCTGTCACGATGATGGGCAATAATTTTCCCTCCACATTACATAACTCAAATAAACCTCTTAAAAATGTTATGCCTCTCAGTGTGAAAATTACTAATCCTTGTGGATCCCTCAGCAGCAGGCCTTAGCTAGTTTAAATTTTTCAATAACAGTTAACGTTTTATCATTTTTCCAATGGTACAGTTGAGACTTTTATCCAGAGTGTCTTAGAGTGCTGTGTTTGAGCAAATCATCTGTCTGCTCTTTGCTTTCACATATGAAACAAATTCAGCGGTTCTTGTCATGGTAACTAACTTCTCAGGAGTTGAGAGTTTTTTTACATGTGTTGGTGACACTTCATGTAGACAATAAGAAAATAAGGCTTTGTTGAATTACTATTTAAATTAATACACCCAGAAAGGGGACACCTTCGCATGATCTCCTATTTCCTTTTCTTCCCCTCATACATAATACACTCCAAACACAATCTCAGCTTTCAGTTAATTGTTTTATGCCTTATTGCTCTCTTCATTCCACAGATTTGATGACATTTTCCTCATGGCATTAAAATCACATTAAAGCAGTAATGCAGAAATATATAGAGGGGAACCCAACACTTGCATGTAACAACTGCAGCCCTACTTTGCATCCAAAGAGCTGTGTCAGCCAGTTTTCACTCCCAGGTCTTTGAATAAAGAAGCTTTTAGATGGCCCAAGGCTTCAAGATATGATGCTTTAAGTACGCCTTTGTGTCTGGCACTGTGCGGTGGCTGATTATTTTGATGTGGTATTGAGTGTATTTAGGGGTGGTGGTCAGAATTTTAAATGGACCTCTGAACCAAGCTGTGACACTCAATCTTTAGGGGCTTCCAATGTAACCAGCAGGTAGACATAGAGGACTGCTTTGTTGCCTTTCCTGTCTGTGTTCAGAAGTCAAAATCAGAAAAAAAAAGAAAACAAAGTATGATAGGGCACACAGTTGAGGCCAGAACTATTAGGCTCCTAATTAATTTATTTTTTCTGTAATTGCCTAAGTGCTGTTGAATGGATCAATGAATTCTTAATACAGATTTTCCAAACAGCATACATTATTCTACTTCTCACACAGAAAAAAAAAAAAAAATCACTAAAACCGCCAAGGCCAAAATTATTAGCCTTTCTGGTGCTAACAGTCCATTGTTTCTCTTTTTTTTTTGCTATATAACAGCATTCAGTAGAAAGCTGAAGCTTGTAACAAGTCTCTGACACATCTCCTGAGGAACCCCTACCATTCTTCTTTGGCAAATCTTTCAAGCTCTTCTAGATCTGATGGTCTTCCCCACAGATTTTCAGCAGGATTCAAGTCAGGGCTTTGTTGCAGGCAAGTTAATAACGTTCACTTTGGTTTTCTTGAGGGAGTCCACCGTCAATAGAGGCGCATATTTTGGGTTGTTTGCGCGTTGGAAGACAAAGCAACAACCCAGACCCTGGTTTGGCTGCTGACTGCTTGAGATTTTCTTTCAAAATCTTCAGTATTCTTCTTTCTTCATGTTTCCCCCAACCTTGATGAGATTCTCAGTTCCACTGAAGCATCCCTACAGTGTGACACTCCCACCACCATGTCGACAGGGTGGGCCAGAAAGATTTACCCATCGTTTTTCCGCACTATCCAAAAATGCTGTCTCCAAAGCAGTGAAGCCAAGAAAGTGCTGCTTGCACCAGGTAGTTTGACATTAAGAAAAAAAAAACAATTCTTTAGACACACTTCTTATTACTAGTTTTCTTTCCAGAGTCTTGGAAGTCTTTGACTTCCTGCGTCTGCTTGACTTGTTCTGTACTGTGCGGCTCTGTTTGAATTTCATGATGATAGTCCTCACTCCACTTCTCGACTCTTGTCAGTCAAGTGACAGCTCAAACCCTTAATGAGGCTTTTATACTGTGTTTAAAGTATAGGACATCCCTCAGGTTTTACATTACTGATGACTGGTAATTTTTGTGAAATAATTTTCTTTTTGTGCAGTGATATAATGTGAGCATCCGAAATACAACTAGGATGTTTGGGAATGCTGTGTTAAGAATTATTTGATCCGTTCAACAGCGTGTAGGACATTTTTGAAAATAAATCAAAATAAATCAAAATATAATAGAATTTTGACCTCAACTGGAAGCCAGATGCCAAGGTTTGTTTGTTTTTGTTTCTCTTATTCCAAAGTGAACACAGGCTCAGTCAGCAGAGAGTGTTAATAATTATGTTTATTTTTGTAGTCGGAGCTTCTCTTCTCCTCACATTATGACATGTAAACACACACACACACACACACACACACACACACACACACACACACACACACACACACACACACACACACACACACACACACTTTTGTCAATGGTAAAGAGCCTAATCAATTCAGCTCTCTAAAAAGAGGCATTGTGACATATGCTGTGTGCTTCTCCCTCTGTCACTCACATATGCCTGCTTCAGTAAAAATAGACTGGAGCTTGATGAATGTGCCTGCTGTTGTATTGAACCCTAGCTTTCAATGGTGAAAGCCATTGTTACCACCATAAAAGCCCTGACTGTCACTGGGTGGAGGTGGGGTCTCCAGGATTGGAAAAATGGCAGGGTGAAGTCATTATCTAGTGGTGTAAAGTAATGTTTGAGGGAACTTCTACTGTCATTTGAATCTTAACTGAATAACAATGTACAATGACAAAAAAGGAGAGAGTATTAGGGTGCCACACTCGTGTTCAGACTGATTACTGACAATCTTGTGTTTACCCAATTAAACACCTTCAGAACAACAAGTGAAGTGCACCAAAGCCTTACAGAGTGATAACTAAGGCTGGTGGAGAAGTCTGAAGCGTTAGACTTCTTCAATATTGATTATTCCTGTTTGCCAAGAAGCATGCCTGATGTCGATGCTACAAACATGTTGCAATTTGTGTGTCTTGATTGGCTGAGAGAAAACCAGGTGAGGTTTTTCCACCCTACTTATTAATTAAATCATTGGATTGTCTCAGCAAAACTTGAGAATTTTTTTTTTTATGTTTCTAAATTTGAGATATTATCCAAGCTTTACTGATACCATAATCTGCAAGGAAACATGTCAGTTCACTTGAAGATTCTTTGGGAGACACTGATTGTAGTTCTCTTTAACCACATCCTCTATCCTGTCTAGGAAACATAACATGAATACAGAGGTGTAAAGGAAGGGCAAGTTTATTTTTGTTTTATATAGCACATTTCAGCATGGCAGCTCAAAGTGCTTTACTGACAGAACAAATTAAAAGAAAACAATTAAAATTCAATTAAAAGCAGACTAAGATTAGCAAGATACGGTAAAATGATAAGATTTAAAAAAAAAAAAGTTGAAATAGATTTTAAAACAGATTTTAAGAGTGGCAGTGCTGAGTTAAAGAGAAGATATTAAAATTAATTGTTAAAATGCTCTAATAAAAGACAGCTGTAAAAAGGTGGGTCTTTATTCTGGATTTGAATGAGCTCACAGTTTCAGCAGACCTGATATTTTCTGGCAGCTTTTTCCAGATATTTAGAGCATATAAGCTGAATTCTGCCTCTCCATGTGGGGACTAAAAGCAGACCCGATCCAGATGACCTTAGCAGTCTTGATGGTTCATATGGCATCAAAAGATCATTGATGTATTTTGGCCCTAGTCCATTCGGAGCTTTGTAAACCAACAGGAGTGTTTTAAACTCTATCCTCTTCCAAACAGGAAGCCTGTGTAAAGACCTCAGAAATGGACTGATGTGATCCACTTTCTTGGTCTTAGTGAGGACTCGAGCAGCAGCGTTCTGAACCAGCTGCAGCTGTCTGGCTGATTTTTTAAGGAGACCTGTAAAGACGCTGTTACAGTAATCAAGTCTACTGAAGATAAAAGCAGGTAAAGGTAGGTTTTAGATAAAAACTGATAAATTTGTGTGAACCCCTTCAGAGGATCTTCAACCTGAGTCTACAGTTAGGTCAGGTCCCGGCTCTGTGGAAAACATCTTGTATTGTACTGGTACCAAAACTCAAATGTCCAGCAGAACTTAACGACTACAGACTAGTTGCCCTCACCTCACATGTTGTGAAAACCTTTGAGAGGCTGCTTTTACGTCTGTTAAGACTTGAGGTCAAAGACACACTAGAACCTCTGCAGTTTGCATATAGAAATCATATTGGAGTGGATGATGCAGTTATATACATGCTCCACCATGCCCTGTGCTATTTCGAAGAACCTGGCACCTATGTAAGAATTATGTTATTTGATTTTTCAAGTGCATTTAACACCATCCAGCCCATGATACTGAGAGATAAGCTCAAAGACATAGGAGTGAACCCATCCTTTGTCTCCTGAATCACAGACTATCTCACAGAGAGGCCACAGTTTGTCAGGTTGGGAAACTGCGTCTCTGGAACGGTCATGAGCAGCACTGGGGCTCCGCAAGGAACTGTTCTGGCTCCATTCTTATTCACACTTTATACTGCAGGCTTCATATACAAATCTGAGTCCTGTCACATCCAAAAATACTCAGATGACACTGCTATTGTGGCGTGTATCCAAAATGGACAGGAATCTGAATACAGGGATCTGATAAAGGCTTTCTGTGACTGGAGTCATAGAAATTGTCTCCTACTGAACACCTCAAAAACAAAGGAAATGATTGTGGATTTCCGAAAGTCTGGGCTCTGCCATCAGCCAGTTAACATCCATGGGGTGGACATGGAGGTGGTGTCAACCGACAAATATCTTGGTGTACATCTGGACAACAAGTTGGACTGGTCCCTAAATACAGATGCACTCTTTAAGAAGGGGCAGAGCCGTCTCTATTTCTTAAGGAAGCTCAGATCAAGTGACATCTGTGGAAAGCTGCTGCAGATGTTTTATCAGTCTGTGGTAGCCAGTGCTTTGTTTTATGGTGCAGTCTGCTGGGGAAATAGTTTAAAGCAGAAGGACAAGAGGCGACTGGAAAAACTGGTGAAGAGAGCTAGCTCTGTGGTTGGATCCAGTTTGGACTCACTGGAGGCTGTGGTGGAAAGGTATACACAGAAGAAAGTGGAGGCCATCATTCGTCACACTGATCACCCACTTCACACCATTATTGTCCAGAGAAAAAGCAGCAGGGGACGACTTACCTCTGTGCGCTGCAGGACTGAGAGATACCGAAGATCGTTCCTCCCTGCAGCCATCAGAGTGTATAATTCTTGAATCGGAAGATGAGCCAAACAACATGAATTTCCCTTCGGGGATGAATAAAGTATATTTTATCTTTATCTTTATCTTTATCCATTCAAATGTTTGACCTTTAAGTCCCAGGAGGGCACAGAATGACTTGAAACAACCAAGTGTATTAGGTTAGTAAGTTACAGTGCTGGAAAGTGGTAAACCCAGTGTAATTTCATATACAAATACATATAACATTTGGCATACTTAACAGGTTGCAGTTGTTTTGTTGAAATCAAAATACGCATAAAAGGTATTGAATACCTACAAAGTCATCATTATGCGGTTATGCTCTATATACCATAGAACAGAGGCTTCATAAGGGGATTAAGGTCATTTTCCTGACGAGTAGCCACATTAAAAATGAGAGACTGGCCCCCTCAATTCTGGACTTCAACCCCATCAGACAGATCAGAGTTTGGAAGAAATAAAGTAGACAGATCTATTTACATATCTACATTCAAAGGAAAGCCTTTGTCTTGAGTTGCAGAAGGAACGGGATAAAATCAGTGTTGAAATTCTCAAGAAATATGTTGACACTAAGCCAGAGACGTGCTAATCATGAAAAGTAGAAAGTGGATTTGTTTGTATCACTGATGTTGGGATGCTGTAAAGCAGACATCAGATAAAACTGACGTGAACATCTGTCTCATAGATAATGAACAGATATCAAGCTATGCATGGCACTTTTCTTAAGGACATTTTTTTTCTCTCCAGTAAACTGATGTAAACTTTAGTCACTTTTGAGGACATGCACTAGAAGCACACTCATTCCCTGAAGACTTAGCTACCTAAAACCACTGACCCAAAGTCAGCTTTTAACCATTTGGGGACACAGCTTTTGCCCCCTGTTGGACAAGCAATCTCCAATTAACTGATGTTTAGTTAGAAAGTGTGCTAAATCACCCTCACACTCAGGCTTCTCTGCTGACCCTGTGACCTGTGGCTGCCTGGTAAAACAAGTGACTACACATGTAATAGCCTGAAAAGCACACTGAAGAGTGAGCACAGCTCATTAAATAATTGCTTCTTCTCAGTTTATATTTCTTACTGAAGTGTTTTACTAAAGTGAAGTGTGGTGACAAAGTTTAAAAAAAGTCATTAAATACTGTGCAACACTGCGTGTCAAACATTTCTGTCTTAAGTTATTAGTCATTTTAACTCTGCTTCGTTTTGATATCTCATCAAAAGCAGTGAAAAAGCCCCGGACGCTTAAATACATTATTTTCACTTAAAGACAAAATGGTCAGAAGCTTAAACCTGTTTTCTGAACCATTTGGAGTTCCTGTTTTTCCAAAAAAAGTTTGTATTTGTACCAGATAAATGCTTTCATATACATGAATCTGACAAATTACTGGAGGTAAGCCATTGCTGTGGTTGCTTCCTGGAGTCTCCCTATAGCACCATGCACTTTGATTGAAGCTGTCATAGAAAAGTGTGTAGTAAACTACTTTTACATTTACTTCCTATTTCACAGTATATCTCGTGACAACCTTAAGGCCATCAGACAGAACCATTTCATTTTTTTTAAATGGCATATGATTCTGCCTCTGCAGGGCAGGATTCAGACTTCCTTTACAAATAAATCAGGAAACTATGCCTGCACGTTTACAGCACTACTGCTCTTTTTTTTAACCAATGGAAATTAATTACACCTTTTAGCGTCACTCAATTATTGGAGGCTTTTTGCCTCCAATAGATCAATAAATAAATAAATAGTCATATTTTACTTTCTGAGTCCATGGATCAGTTCCAATTTTTGGTAAGAGGTACTGAAACAAAGACCCATGTTAAGTTTGTATACTTGTTGCTATTTCAAGCCTTTATCACCTCCACCAAGTAGGTTATGTTTTTGGGAGAGTTTCTCTCTTTGTTTGTTTGTTTGTCTGTGAACAACATAATTAAAAAAGTAACGCACCGATCTTCATGAAATTTTCAGGAAATGTTCAAAATGGGATAAGGAAGAAGCGATTAAATTTTGAAAGTGATCTGGATCACCATCTGGATCCAGGTTGTTTTTAAAGGATTCTTTATCATTGTTAGATAGGTATGTTTTCACCATATCTGCATAAAACTCGACAATAAATGGTCAGATTGCTTTGCAAAACAATACAAGACAAGGTCACAGTAATTTCTGCAATATTATAGATGCTAAGATCTGGAATATGAAAAATGTACTAGGTAATCATCATTTTTAACAGGTAACAAATTGTTGTACAAACCTGCAACTAACACCAAATTGTAGCAGACAGTCTGCTGAAAAGAGTATAACATTTAAGTTGAACAAAAGTGTTGCGTGACATTTACAATATGCTTGGTGGAGGTCTGCACTCTGAGTGTTTCATTATTTGTTGAAAGGAATTGACAACGGACCATGTTACTGGGTGAGAGTAACATGCAGTAAAGGGCTGCAGTACAGTAAAGAATCCAGCCCTTCTGTTTTTAAAGACTATTGCCTCTGTACATGGGGCACACACCATTAGGCAAAACCAGGGTCCCTTGGCCTACTTTTCAGTGCAATGAAGAATTGACATGGCAAATCACTCCAAGAGCTCCTTGGTGAAGTTAACAGCTCTTAACATACAAATTACATTTCAGCAGACAACAGGGTTTCCATTTGATGGACAGGTTTCTTGGAATTTTGTTGTTAAATTAGACTTGCAGTGTTCAGTTTTACCCTGTGTTATTGTAAATGGCAACAATCTCAAGTTTAAAGAAATTTCATATTAACCACAAGTGCCCAATTGGAGCTTATAAGGAACACTTCATTCATGTTAGGCCTGTATGTGAGTCAATTTGTTTGATGAATAATGAGCCTTAAAAAAAATCACTCCAATTTCCTCATGTTACTAACCGTCCTCATCTGCCAGAGCAGATTTGTGAACTCCGTGATATAATTTCACAGCTTGTAACCTCATGACTGTCTCTGACACGTCTGGTAACCCAAGTGCTGACACAGAGCAGAGCCCTCACCCTGCATGGTGCTGACACTGACATATGGCATCCTGTGAAGAAGATACCTCCACCGTCTCTGCTGCAGGTGGATCAGACATCAGCGCTTTGCTAATCGAACTAAATCTAACCGCCTCTCAGCAGCCTGACCTTGACTTTCACATGCACTGCAGGTGCTTGTAGCATGCAGCAGGAATCATAGATTTGTCATTTATTTGCTCATTAATCTTTCCTACATACTAACACAGTCAAGATATCCCTCAGAAGCTTGTGTGGCTTCATACAAGCAGGCCTGGAAAATAGTCCCCTGTGATCTATCTTCAACACCATCATCATCATCATGAAGGTACACAACCACAAGCATGTTTACCAACGCCCCCACAAGTAGAGGCATGACATAAATATACCATTCATTATAGCAACCAGAAACATGGCTTCGACATGTAATCCCAGTGTCAGGCTCTCCTGCACGCACTCCATCAACTTAAGATGATAAATAGAAGACGCTGCTGTGAGGGGGTAGGCGGGTAAACAGAATGAGGGAATACATGTATAAAGAGGTGAGAGGGTCTGGTGTAAGAGGTCAGAAGGATGGTTTTAAGAAGGGTAACCATAGGTCCTCTTTTGCCCGGACATGTCCTCCTTCTTGGTTGTAAAATTATGTCCGTGAAATTTCATGAAATTCTCCAAAATGTTTGGCTTTTGCGCACCTTTTTCTACAGACCATTAATATTTTCAATAAAGGGCTGTGCTGGGCCATTGGCATTAATCTGATGTGCCTTCCTGTCAAGATGTTGAGCAAACACATCACATGCATCACGACACAAAAGACAAAAAAGGCAGACAAAGACAGGAAAGGAAGAAAAGGAAGACAAAGAGGATGAACAAAAAAAATTAAGCTACCTCCTAGAAAACAAGACGCTGCATCTCAAGTGTTTATTTCTGTGATTTTGATTCATTATTCATATTTTTACTTTGACCAACACAAAACAAGAGTGTGTGACCTTTCTTGTTCTTTTGTTACAACATGACAAAAATGCTTCTGTTTTTCTTTTTCCTTTTGTTTCACTAAGATTTTGAGGCATTATTTTTAGTTTTCCACAAGAGAAGTATATTTTCAGCAGTAGGCTGCCTTTCTTTTTCTTTTTATTCGAGCCTGTTTTGAGGCTGGTTTATGTTTATGTTACAGTAAATGTTCTTTTCTAACAGAAAATGATTCAAAATAAATGTATGGTTTATAGAGCTTCCTAGTCATTTTTTGGGCATCTATAGTTGTTTTTGCAGCATCTACAAGAGGCTGGGTAAGGTGTCTCCTTTTTGGTTTTCAGAATATGGTCACCCTAGTTTTAAGATTAAAAAAGAGACAAAAACAAAACTGAAAACAATCTCTGGTTTTATATCAGGATTCTTTTTTCTAACATAGATCAACGCATAGGAGGCTCTGCTGATAAATGAAATACTGAAGTTCATTTTCGGCCCAAGGACTATTTAATGTGATGTGTGTCTGTAGATATGACCAAAGTTAGAAAGTCAGGCAGTTTTTCAGAATTTTCTGAAAAAGCACTTTTTGTACAAGCACTACGCATTCCATGGAAAAATAATCAACAAAAAACATCACAATTCTAATTAATGAGTGAGGTTCAAGATAACAAAACAAACCAATCAGTGAGCAACAAAGGATGGAAGAATTAACATAGGACTCAACATAGCAGGAACTGAGGAGAAGCGAAAAGGTTATCATGAGTTTGTTGAGAGGAAACACTTAAATGTTAGACTTCTAAACAGCTCTTAATAATTTTATTTTTTTCCAGAATCTGATATTTTTTAGCTGTTTCTTCACTGACTTAACTGTCCACATTCTCAGCAATAAGATCCATGAAAAGGAGCTTATTAGAGCAGCTCTTAAAGGACTCACTTTTTTTTCCTTGTGATGCCTACAAAGAAATCCAGTTTTATCTCAAAAAAGGTTGCACATCACAGAAAGTAAAAGTCAGTTGAGAAAATTTTTAAAGTTTCTCCAAAAAGCAGGTGAATAAAAACAGAGGCAGCACCAACACAACTTCTTGTCTTGCTTGTTTATTGTGCCGAATTATCCTCCTGTCTGACTTCAGGCGAGGTGTTTAAATGTGCAGGCATGAAAATTCCATTTGGATCCATCTTAAGCAATGATAAGAAGTCAGAAGAAGTTATTTCATTTCTTATCTCCGCTCAAACTTTGAAGTATCAGGTCTTACATCATGTACAAATTGCCACACGGCAATTGCATTTCTGCAGAACTTTGTGAATTTTTCAAGCTCAGTGGTCTGCAGGATAAAGCGGACCTGCAGGGGTGAAGTGAAAGGACAGGACGTGTGACGATGACCTCACTTGGGCTCTGGTCCTCCTTTTCCACCTCATTTATCGCTCCACAGTCTGACTGAGGAGGATTTATCCACCTGATTACCCAGGTAGGTATCCCACCCATCTTCACCCTGTTTCACTAAACAGGAACAGCTTGAGGTTTCAGTCTGTGACCCACAGCTTACAGAGAGAGCCCACATGTGCATGGGGACAGCATGCTTCACAAAGAAAGTCCCCAGCCAAGATCTGAACCAGCTGTGAGAGAAAGAACCTGAACCACTTCACCACTGTGCCGCCTGTAATAAAAGCACAAGTCCCTCTATTGTTTCTTTGCATAACAGTTTGTCGAATGTCTTTAGACTTTAACGTAAGAAGTCATGCGAAGAAAGAAGAAGAAAACATATTAGAGAACCATTTTATACAGAAACTTTTAGCATCAGCTTTATTGTATACTGCTTGTAAATAACTTCTAGTGTACATTATATGGTACTATCTGCAAAAAATTGTGTGTGTGTATATATATATATATATATATATTAAATATATATATATATATGAACTACTTAACCCTAACACTGAACAACACTTCTGTCAAAGTGCATAGAATGACATGTAAGACTTAAAGTGCTACTTTTCTTCAAAGCTACATACCAGAAAAGCTGTTTTAATTAGATAATAAAACATTTTTATTAGTTTAACATTTTATACCAACAACCAACATCCACTCATATGTTTGCAGGGCGACCTAACGAAACCTGCCTTACAATCTTCAGTCAGATAAAAAGGACTATAAAACATATGGTAGAGTCTTAAACACAAATGTATAAGCAGTTCTAAGGCAAACATCAATGAAATGATGCTTGTGAGTTACTTCTGAAAATGCATAATGTTTACACACTATGGAAAAACTAGTGCTGTACACACAACATTCACATTGTGTCACTTTATGGTCATTCTGTGAAATTGTTCAGTTTGCTATCTACACATCAAGCAGCATAGTAGGGACAACTAAATTGATTTGGATTCTCATTTTGTCTCCACCTGATAAATTTAAGACCAATGTTCTTCTTTTGGCTTTGCTCTTGTCTCTATCTCCTCTAGGGATAAATAGCTGGCTCCATAAGCTGCTATCTGCACCTGCAGACCTGCAAGTAATCTGAACGAAATCCTCCAAACCTAAAAGGATCCAGTTTGTGCAGGAAAACCAGACAGCGAATCAGTCCTTGTAGCTTTTTCTCACCGATCTCCTAAACTGCTGGACCAAGCAAAGCCATAGATCCAACAGAAGGATTAAAAAACAATAAATGAAAAACAGCGATCATCCAGATTCTCTCAAAACCACCAAGTTATGAAGTAATCTGTGTGGTGTGTTAGTGAAATATCCAAAGGACATGTTGGCTACATCATCTCTTTATATTCCTCTCTTAGTAACACTGCTCTGGCAAATGCGCATCCTTAATTAGTAAGCAGTCTATGTTTAAAGCAATGCAGCTGCCAGATGCTGTCCACTGATGAGCATAAAGCCAGTAATTAGGTAAATATTGGACTTGTGCTTAAAAAGTGGGGTCAAACATCAAGTCAAATAAGGTCAAAATGCAATGAATGTGCAATCTGTGAAGGAAAGATTTGCTTTTCATTCTGTTTCATTGGATGTAAATGCTAGTTTTGAATTCACATTTCATCTCTTAGCTAAAGATAT
This sequence comes from Halichoeres trimaculatus, assembly GCF_033239565.1. Classification (NCBI taxonomy): domain Eukaryota; kingdom Metazoa; phylum Chordata; class Actinopteri; order Labriformes; family Labridae; genus Halichoeres; species Halichoeres trimaculatus. The sequence goes on along the minus strand of NW_027437180.1, from coordinate 19,412,491 downwards.
CAAATCAGTGTGTAATGAATATCTAACAGAGAAATTTGATTTGAGTTTAAAAAAAAGAAAGCAAACTTGTGCATCTTCAAATGAGAGAACAGTGCTCTACTCCGTCTAACAGCCTTGATTTGTGATTTGGGAAGCTAATGTGAGTATATTGTTACACAAAATGAGTAATTCAGATGTAAATGGAAGCAGGAAGGCAAGCCGCAGCCTCGTACTGACATGTCGTCCTGCACACGCAGGGAGGACGAGGCCCCTGGAGGAGGCAGAGCTGAGAGTTAATGATCTTTCTGTATGCAAAGGCCACGGTTCAAAAGGCACTGGGATGATAGGAAGTGGCAAAACCCCATTAACTCCATGACAGAGTCTGCCACCAGTAATACCCTCTCTTCCGCTTTCTTTCTCTCCTCAACAGTTCTCTTCCTTCCTCCCTTTTTTCTCCTTTCTCAGTGTTTCTTTCTTTCACCTAAAATTCACTAAGTTGCTCCCCTATATCTGTATTTCTGTATTGTTTAACTATGTTTTTCATCTTTTCATTCCTCCCCTTGAGACTTTCATTTCATGCACACTAAATCTGATGATTAGATAATCATACTAGGGTAACTGTTAATATGTTTAATTGGTTCACAGTAAACTGATGCCCTTTTTAATAAACTTTTTTAGGGAAACCTGTTTTTTTTTTTCTATCCTAGTGCTTTCAAGGTATAACAATGAATGTATCACAATGTCAATGTAAGTATAGTTGGCAAATCTGCATATAGATGCATTGAATGTTGAGGTTTAAAGACATTTTCTAAATCTGGAGTAGAATGAAGGTTGTGTGGCAAAAGACAATTACTTCTTGTTTTAAAATATCAAAATTTGATGGTCCTCCTTTGAATGAAAACTCAATCTGAACAAAAGTACTCCATCAAGTTGTGAGGGTATTGCTGACAAATGAAGTTAATATGTAGCTAATACTGATGCTGAACGCATCTGCATGCAAATATTTGCATGCAGAATGTGTTCAGAAAAAAAAGACTGTTACAATATCTGCACATTTAAGAGAAAAGCAAACAGTGTACACTATAATGACTTTCACTTTTATGCACATAGGAGACTTTTTGTGAGTCTTGGTGAAACACATATACCATGTGGGATAAGTAGTGAAAAACCCAGTTTAAGGGCTGAACACTTGTAGGGAGCACGATGGAGCTATTTTTGCCAGGCTATTCTCAAGACCAAGAGAATCAGTCTAACTATATTATATAACTATATTTTTTTCTTTCCTAGCCTGATACCCAAGTGAATTTTGGTGAGTTTGGTCAAAGAGGTCACAATAAAACAATTGTGAGGTCTCTGTTGTGTCCCTGTTCTTAGCAGAGCACTTTAGCCCAAATAATAGCAAGATAAGATAATTAAGTTTTGGGATTTTGATTTTAAAAGAAAAAGACTGTAATTAATTTTCTGTCATGGTGAATTTCACTCCATTATAAGGTGTTCTGCTTTCACATGTAGGCAGTAGAAAAAATGTCTTGTGTTTTAATGAAGGCCAGGTCAGAGGAATCACAGGTTTTCAAAGCCTGTTTGATGTCCCTCTGTCGCTGCTCTTGATGTCTATTTATTCAGTTTCTGCCCTTTTAGTCCTACTTTGCTGTCTTCTCATTTGTACCTTCTGATTACTGTAAAGTTTTACTCGTCTTTCTAGACTTCATCTTGAATCTCACGAATTCATTTAAATTAAAAGCATATAGCCATCCCTCATGTCAGATGATTCACTGAAACTTTGTCAAACGTGTCCTGTAGACTCATTTATGGCTATATATCTCAGAAAAGACTAAGAGTCCAGACTCAAAGGCAGGGCTGCAGACAGGGCATGATATGTCAGAAGCACCCAGCAAGACACATACTAATGACCCGGACTTGCTGCCATTTAGTTTCTGTCATAGCCAGCCAGCTTCAAAATGCCACCAACTGCGTGCATATAAATCATCATACACAGAGAGAGACAGAGAGGTAGAGAAGAGATACAGTGTGCATCTTTAGTCACAAATTGCTGTTATACATGACTCAGTGAAGTCTTATTTTTGTGTAATTTGATTTTAATTGGGCTGTAAACAGCACCATTTTTGCACATTTGGCCTGAGGCATTAGCTGCAGCTCCTCATGGCATTCATCTGACTCAGTAAGAGAATACATGGACAAAGACAAATTGAAGAGATAATAAGAAGATCCAAAATAAAGGAGATACAAATCAGAGTACTTGAAAATGCATAGGTTTGCTTGTTTCCTTAAGAACAAGCCTGACCTCCTTCCTTCACAAAGACACTGGATCAATAAATGAATATGTAACTGTGATCCAGAGAGGATCCTTTCTTTCTTCAACATTTAGACTCAATTTTACCTTTGGGCAGCGGATGCTCATCGGTAAAGCTGATCATCATAAGTCAGCAAACTGGGGATTAGATCTCTGGCTTATGCACTCCACATGTTAAAGTATATTTGGACAAGTTCCTCAACCCTGGTTGCTTCTGAAGGTGTGGATACAGGTGTATAAATTGATGTGTGTATGGGATTACATCAGTCCTGATGGGCAGCTTGGCACTGTGTGGAAAATGGACAGTACAACAGCTATTCTAAGTGAAGCCATCATTTTTAGAGCTCCCCCTGGTGACCGTCTGCTTCCTCCATCATAACAGATACAGACCATAACAGAGCTTAATATGCTTTATTTCTCTAACCATACTTCTGTCATAGCAGTAGGTTTTAGCCATGCTGATTCATATGCTCATTTTCCTGAGAGGCTAAATTTGATAAGCTATTTAATATCAAAAAGCGAAATAAGTCACACATCTTTTGCTGTATCCCATCACAGGGATCACCATCACCACCAATCCAGCTCTACAAAATGTTGCTCACTGACTGTCAAATCAGCCCCAAACTGCTATCTGTCTCACTTAGGCGACCAAATCGGGGCTGTGAATCCTCATGCCTGAGGGATTTTCCTCTAAACGTGGAGTATTTTTGATCAATTTCCTCAATGTGTCATTTTTTGTGTAATGGGTAGACTGTTGAGCAGCTGATTATGACCAGAATTCCATCAGGCGCTCAGGCTGCTGTCCATGGTACTGAAAGTGACGTGATTAAAGAGGAGCTTTATTCAAGCTACAAAGACAGAAGTGGCAGCCACACCTGCACATCACAGATCTAAATTCCATATAAAAGTGAAGGCCTGTTGCGTAGGTGGAAATATGGTAAAGTGGTGCCACCTGCTGACCCAACATGGAACTACAAAACACAGAGGACTCAGGAACTCATAGGCCACTACATTTCTACTTGATTTCTACGTAGATCAAATTCAGGGAGCATTGTTGACTCTTTTAATTCTTTAGTAAAATGTGGAACACTGGTTTTACTGTCAGATTAAATTATATATAAAAATAAAACGGACAAAAGTGTAAGGACATTCACTTAAAGCATGTCACATAAAAAAATAAATACTGGGAATGCGTAGGAACCAGAGCATCCCAAAGAACCTCAGCTCAGTCTCAGCTTCAAGCAGACACTTAGGTAACATCAAATTCAACAATTCAAGTGGTTTTGTTGGAACTATCTGTCCACTGGAAGATGAAATCAAATAAGCTAGAGTGTACCAAAGGTCAAAGTATTTGCAGAATGTAGGATTTGTGGTTGAAGAGCCAAAGTAGTACCGAATGCATTCTGGAGGTGGCAGAGAAGACCTCCTGGTGACTGTAGATCAGGAGGGGCATTTGGAGTCACCTAGACACAAGTTTTTTTAACTGATCATGCGCGACATGGTCACTCAGATGCGGGTGATGATTTAAGACCCAAACACCTAACACCTTGCAGAGCAGACGGACCTGCCTGATTCAGTTTCTGAAATATTTCCATGGCAGATATATGAAACTGTCTGTCTGTCTAGTGTGTCAGGTTACCCAACACCCACTGGCTAATCAATGATGATGTGTCCATATTGCATTGATATGTCAACCTGGATCCATTTTCAGTGTGCTAGAGCAGGGAACATTCCTGCTTAGCTAAATAATCACCAGTGACAGTTTTTAGGCTTTGGCTCAGACAATATTTAGGTTCATCTTTACTGCAGTATGTGGGGTCAAGTTATCAGGGCCCTCGTTAAAACTAAGATCTAAGGAATGCAGTGCCATTATGATCTATTTTAATCAGTTAGGCATAGAAGACTAAAACCAAAAGCTTGTACTAATTATTGCTAATGGTTTATTCCAAACATTTACACTGTTCATCTCAATCAGTGGCAAACAGCACTTCACCTAGGTTTATTGAAAGCACAATTTTGGGTGCATCGTTGTAACAGAGAATTTATGTCTTCGACTTCATGCTTCACCATACATTGAACTTTTCACAAAAGTATGCACTTTTGCACAGAACACTAAGATGGTAAAACAAAACAAACAAAAAGAAATGGAAAAAAAACTCAGAAAAAAAAACTAATGGAGTTATGAATTTAATTAGCTCTTTGCTGCATAAATAGGTATTTGGAAACTTTTTTTTTTTTTTAACCTTTACACTTTGCCTTTTAGCAGAGAACTGTTGTCTTAGATTGCCCTATTTCAAAAGATTTTTATGTTTTTTTTCTCTCTAAAGTAGAGAGCCAAGGTAGGTTGTCAACTTTTTTTTTTAATCAGGAGGGTACTGATACAATGTAAACATCGTTTTTTTTTTTTTTTGTGCATGTTCTTTTTTATTATTATTGAATTGATTTTAATAACACTTCTGTCATTTCACTTGTATCACTGTAGTTGCTAACCTATGTCTAACCTTTATATTAAGTTTATATGATACAATGAAATGTTATAATCGCATCATTTTCTTTTCCTTCAGGCTCCTTTGTCTGGATTTTAATGGGTCGATAAGTGAGTCAAAAAACAAACGTTCTGTATTCAATTATAAACCAGACGAGGTTAAAGTGATCGTTAATCTGCTTTGGTCTGCCATCTTTTCAAAGTTCAGTTCAATACACTGACAGCCCTGCCTCATTATTGAACTCTTTAAACTTCTCCTGGTCGGTGAAAAAAAAAAAACTTTTGGTGCAGCAGTAACCCAGCCTCGAATAGCGGCATAATGCGGAAAAACAAGTTTGAACAACCTCAGCATTTCACTTCCTTGTGTGCTGTTGCATGCTTTCTCTTACCCTCCGCCCCTCGCACGAAACACAGGCCGGGTCCGGGACCGAGAGGGAGACCTGACTTCATATCTCCACAGGTGTTACTGCACATATCTGAAGGGGGATTAAGGTTTTCAGGGCTGCACTATGCTGGGTATTTTTGTGTAAACTTTTGTAGACTTCTTGATTTTTCTCCAATCAGATGCGGACCTCTCCTGTGCTGAGGGCGGATACCTGTGCGGACTTGCCTGCAGCACGTTAGGTGGGACTTCAGAGGGGAAGACGAGACACACCTCACTTACCTTCTGTGGCTTTACGGCACCCCCACCCCTCCCTTTTCTCGCGTCTGTCTCCCCCTCTCTCTGTGTCTCTGAAAGTAGAGGAATAAACGACCTGAGCTCTGAAATGTCGACAAATGAGAGAGCCACGCGTGCTCTGAGGGATATCCTACAAAACCCTGGAAATGACATTTGTGCGGACTGTGGCGCTCCAGGTGAGTTAAGATAACTACTAATGCTTTCCTTACTTTTGAAATACTGACCAGCATGCCCGGAGTCTGTGTTGGTACAGGAAGTTCTGAGTGACCTGTACCTACATTGTGCAGGTGATCTGACATTTTACAGGCTATCAATAAAACAAGACGTCAGTTGGAGCAGCCAGTGCTCTGTGGTGTTAGAGTTAACAGAAAGGAATAATTATGCTTGAGACGTTGTTTTCATTTTGTCATTTTAGTTCGCAGCCGTGGTAAAGTTAGTAAAGGCCAAGAAGGTAGAGCTCTTCTAAAGCACTTGGTTTCTCCAGCAGCACAGGTAGACTTTGGTATGGAGAGTTGGAAGCTGCAGGAGTGATACTTTGGGAGTTCAACAAGTCTTGACATGCTGAGTGGAGGGCTTGAACGCAGTACTAGTTCAAACCCATCTGGAGCTGTTTCATCTGGGGTTTTTTTCTTGCACTTACGCATAAATGATAGAAACCTTTTCAAGTGGCAGCTGCCTTTTATATGGATACAGACATGGTGCCCATAGCCCGTAGGCCTATAGTTTATCATCTTAATCAATACAGACCTGCGAACCTCATGTCATCAGTGTATGGAGACTGCAAGAATCAAAGACTGTACCTTCAAGCAGAGGTTGTATTGTCAAGCTTTCACCAATATATTGACATTTTGTAAACACTTCATTGTAATTTTCTCCCATAGGCCTAAAACTGGATTGAATCTAGAAGAGAATAGAAAAAAGAATTGATTCTACATAACAGCAGGGCTGCCAAATAATCAGATTTTAGATTCCTGATTAATGCATGTTATTTGCAATTCATTTGCAAATGGGTTTTTAGTATAATAGATCTGGAAAAAAAAAATACATATAGATTGACGGATAGAGGGTGATGATACTAAGTCAAATTTGGATATTACATTATGTAAGTATCAGTTGGTAATTTCAATGTGCCCATCTTTTTCTCTGTCTTTTTTTGTAATTGAGGTTAACATATACTGTTTAGCGCTATTTTAGACTGATATTTTTGATGCTTTTATTTCAAGATATTTGTCCAGGGTTCCTAATTGTTTTAGATTATTGCTATTAGATTTGTTTTGTTTTGTTTTTTTGTTTTTGTTTTTTAAGTAAGAGTTTCTATAGTTTCATCTGATTTTAGCTCTGTTCCCATACAGCAAGTTTAGCATGTTTTATCCCCAGTTCAACCAAATTGTTTTCATCAAAGTTAGAAAATATTTTAATATAGCCCCTGAGGCACTGTTTTTTTGTTTTGTTTTGTTTTGTTTTGTTTCGTAGCTGAGCAGCACAGTAAAGAAAAGTACGCCGCTCGGTCTTATCGATGCCTCCTTCAAATCTTTTATCCATCCAAGGGAGGTCAACTGGATGTACTGTTCCCATAATTTATAATAAAACTGGACTGGTGCTGCTGGTGTAAGTGGCACACTGAAAGACAGCTGTCCCTGCCAAGTGTCAAAGATTAAGCCCCATTGATGTTCCTCATGACCAGAGAAGAAAGAGATTGTGAATCTGCATTTACATGTTTGTTTATATCATGTGATCTGCAGTAATAAGAACAAGATAATTTCTCTGTCCTTTACAAACAAACATTTTTTGTTTTGTTTTGTTTTTCTTGTTCTGGCAATTGCAGAGTGTGAATCAGAGAGGTAAGACAGCTGTGGTCAAATCAGAGATCCTGTGTGGCGCATTAAAGTTTGTTTAGGAGAAGACGGCAGGAGTTCAGTGTTAGCCATGGTTATAGAAAAGTTTATACACCCTTTGTTTTTGTTTTTTTAATTAACACTAGTGGTATCTTATAGTGCCTTTTTATTTCGTAAAGTATTAGTGTTGATTTTTACAACAGCCAGAAGACAATCCTCAACTTTTCTTCCTTTGGTTTATCCCTCCCTGTATTTGTCTTTGTTGTATTTGTAAAAAAAAAAAAAAAAAATACTCCTGCTCTCTTTCATCTGGCCCGTGTTCTCATCACTGTGAATCTAAACTAGACAATCTGAAGCTGTTCTCTTCCCGAGACCTTGCCATAAATGGTTTAGTCTGTTATCTGAGCATCTGACCCGAAGACAATTGTCAAGTATGGCTATGTTTAGCAAAAGCAGCTTCTCACTCAGGCTTTAGTACACCATTTAAACATGCCAGTGTTAAATCTAGACCATTCTCAAAACCAATTTAAAACTTCTCATAACATATTGTAGGTTTGAGAAGGACAGAAAACCCAGAATTCCTCCGAAAGCAGCAAAGACTGCATTCCTGATATTCCCAATACATGGGGAGGGGATAGAAGATGATAAAGGCTGTGCCAAACACTATTGCTCTCAGTACAGCCTTAACTCATAAAACAATAACTCAGGGATCAAATAGACTGGTAACTACATACACCATGTTCTCCAGCCCAAATACAGAAAGAAACTACAACCACAGACTGCAGTAACCTAAAACATTTTGGGAAAAGATTCTGGTGAGAAAAAGAAAGGTTCTCATTCCACTAGCTCCTTTAGTGGTACTAGCATCAGGTAGAGGAGTAAGGGAGACCAGAGACCAAGTACGAGAGACCTGAGCCACAGATAACACTTCACATACTCAGTTTGTTCTTTTCCTCATCTTCCCAGATCCTACATGGGGCTCTTGTTCCCTGGGAGTGTTCATCTGTTTGGCCTGCTCCGGGATCCACCGCAACATCCCTGATGTCAGCAAGGTCAAGTCTTTGAGTCTGTCTCACTGGGAGGACCACGAGGTTCAGGTGAGACCAGAGCAGGACCCAGTGGGTTTTTTATGTGTCAATGAAAAAAAATTGATAATGTTAAGATGTCTCTATCCAGAGGGATAAAGAATCTGCCATCTGACCAACTTCAGCTCTTTGAAAACATGAGTCCCATTTCACTGTTTTCATCTACACTGACAGTTAAGTGTATAACATGACAGACGAGAGGGATATAGGAAGGACTAAAATCATAGGGGAATGTTGATTTTTGTTTTGTACATTCTGTTTTTTTTTGTTGCAAGCTTTTACACAAGTTTTCCCATAACTCCTGTAACAGTAATGCATCTATGGCATCTTGTTACAGCCAGCATTAGATAAGTACACAGCTGTTGAAAACAAAAGTCAACAGTCACTAAGTTTTTATGGAAAACTGTATCAAGTTCAGATTAAATATTTGAACTGTTTAGAAATCACATTCTTAGACTCTGAACTGTGCAGGGGAGTAACCACTTGATGGATGATGTTGGTGCTTTGCACAGCTCTAACTACAAACATGTCTCACCCCTAAGGTTACTTTGAAGTGTTTTGTAAAGCTTACAAAGATTTCATTCCTGTGAAGTTATTCTCTTGAAAAAATAAAATACAGTGTTAAAACTGTCAAATGAATTGAGCAAATCTTGTCCTTTCAAGAATAAATAAAGATTTAGACTAAAGAAATTGAGTTTTTAATATTTGTGCTGTGTGTTTGTAGTTCATGGCTGAGAACGGTAATGACCTGATGAAGAGTAAATATGAGGCTGCTGTCCCAGTGTACTACTACAAACCAACACACAAAGACTGCCAGTAAGTAACAATGGAAACTCACACTTGAAGATTTAAACAAAGTATGTGTTTTCTATGAGACCTGTTGTGTTTTTACATGAACAAATGTAAGTGTTTCAGTGTGGGATAATTTGCATGCCAAAATAATGCAGCTGTTCTGCTTTTACAAGAAAGGATCAGAGAACTGAATGGTACATTTTCTGACAAGAACTCTACAGGAGTCTTCATTTCAAGAAGGGATGCAATGTCAGTTTAGTGCACATGTGCATACTGTGAGATTATATGGTTTTATTGTTAACCTGTAAAGGTAATTTATGTTTGCCACCTGCCGCCTGCTACCTGCCAGCTCCTTATCAAGAAACTGTCAAACAGAGCCACAGACTTTTACTGGCTTTAACAGTTAAAGTTTGACCATGCAAATATGGAGTTTGGCAAGGAAGGAAAATACAAAAAAAAAAGTTTTTTAGAGTATTTTGTCTTAGGACAAATGATAAGCTTATAATAGAATTGATGTGGTAGTAAGGTTGTTGCAAGTCATCATCACAAGACTTAAAACAAAATAATGGGGTCTTTCCATAGTGACCTCCTAACCAACACACTGGAGAGGCACCACAGGGAAGTATGACGCCTGAATACAAGAACTCTATGCCCTCTTTCATTTCTTTAACATGGATTTGGACTATCACAATTGAAAGTACTGACCTGTTTGGAGTAAGAGTAGATATCTATGGAACCCCAAAAGATTCATAATTAAATAAATAAAAACAACATTTTGAAACAAATACCATTTTGATGAAATAACAGACAAATACACAATATGGGCATTTAATTGTGAAATAAGGCAATGCTATTATGAAATATGTTTTATTATTCTTTAATATCGAATTATTATGATAAAATATTTCATAATGATTATTTTAACAATTTCATACTTTTTTAAACAATTACTTTTTACTCATTTTCCAAGCTTTTATAAAAAAACGTTTTTAACAAAGTCCATTTTCATTTCATAATGTCCTTTTCCACAATGGCCTTTTTTATTTCATAATGTCCTTTTTCATCAGAATGACTTGGTCTGTCAATCAAAGCTAGAGGGTGGGACCTGTGCTGGTAGCGCCGTTGCTGGGCTGTTGTTTTGTGAACTTCCAGACACCATCTCAGTTAAAACACGTTGCTGCTGCTGAAGTCCTCTCTCAGGCTCAGGTCTTCTGCTGCTGTCCAACCGATTTGCAACTTCCCTGAGAAACTCGGAAACTGTCTTCTGCTCTGCAGCCATTCTTTCTGAAGGGTAGCATGCACTCCTAGTTTGTAAGCTTTTCCAGATTTGGCGTCTTCACATTTGAATCGATGTTGCAAGTGCTGCTGCAATGTCTATGTATAGGATCAGCCAATTACTGAACTGGCTCCGCCTTTAAGCTTTGATTGACAGACCAAGATATTATGCTGAAAAATGACATTATGAAATAAAAAGGCCGTTGTGAAAAACAACATTTTGAAATAAAATTGACTTGTAAAGAAACATTTTTTTCATTATTATTATTATTTTATAAAAGCTTGGAAAATGAATAAAAAGTAATTATCTAAAAAAGTACGAAATTGTTTAAATGATCATTATGAAATATTTAATTATAATAATTCGATATGAAAGGATAATAAAACATATTTCATAATGACATTGCCTTATTTCACAATTTAATTGCCATATTATATGCTTGTCTGTTATTTCATCAAAATGGTATTTATTTCAAAATGTTGTTTTCATTTATTTAATTATGAATCTTTTGGGGTTCCATAGATATCATGCTTCCATTTTTTTTCAAGTTTTTTTCTTTATTATGATGCCATTTTTAAGTGCCTTTAGCATCAGTGTCAGTGTTCTGGCTTTGAATTTATGAGTTATATCATTGTCAGCATATGCGACTTGCAAGGGCATTTTTTTTTATTTGCATCATCACTAATGGCTGCCATTAGAGTACCCTACAGTTAATCCACATACAAATAGACAATTCACTAAACATGATTAGCCACTTATGATAATGACTAGCAGAGGTAAACTGGGTTGTTGCCAAAGTTTTGAGAACTTTCATAGATCAACTCTCAGGATATCTCTAATGAGCCGTCTGCATTTTACAAAACTTTCTGGGCGCAGATGGACTAGAAGTCTAGGTTGTGCCCCATGAGGTTTGCCCTCGAGGCGGTGGCCCTGGTTTCAATCCAGTCTGTGGCCTGTTTCCCTCATGTCATACCTCACTCTCACCCCTTTTCCTACTCTATCCATCCATTGTCTTCTCATGTCTGATTAAAGGTATGAAAAGCCCCCCAAAAAATAACTTCAAAAAGAAATACCTCCTTTGATCAAAAGCAAGTCAAAGAGTTGAGTCTACTTGTGGGAGTCTTTTACTAGTCTGCAGCATTTCTGTCTTTTTGTCATTTTACCTGTTTGACACTCCACAGTTTTGTGTCTTATAGTGTGTATAACCACGCCTGCACCAGGCAGCTCCCAGACAGGAATGTTTGGAATTGTATGAATGTGAGGCTGGCTGTTTTATGTAGATGCAAAACTTCTCATGTGGCTTGAAATGATAGCTGCCACAGTTGCCTCTGGTTTATAGCGTCTTCGCCCGTGTGAGAATTGAAGAGTGTGTGTTGAAAAGAAGGAGAGGAAGCACACCACTGAATCTGTAAAAATTCCCTTGAGGACAGCTCAAACCTCTGCTCCATTTTTTTGTATTTCTCACACATGCACCTATCATCCTTTTTCGTCTTTCTTCCTGATGTGATGTCGTCACCCCCCTCCCCCTTTCCCCCCTCTGTATTCTTTTATTTTGTTGCCTGTATAATATCTCACCTCCCTCAGCCTGCTGTTTTTTTCTCTTATTCTGTGCCATGTTTTTATGTGTCAAAGCACTTTGTAAACATTTTTTAAAAGGTGCTATATAAATAAAGTTTATTATTATTATTATTATTATTATTATTATTATTATTATTATTATTATTATTATTATTATTATTATTATTCATAATTTTAATTTATGCTCAAACATTTCCTACTCACATACAGTAGTGTGTTAAATCATCAGGGTTAAAGGTTGGTGAAGAGGAACATTGGTACATGTGAAATGGGAGTCAAACTTACTAATTAAGGGAGAAAGAAATTATCGGAACATTGCTTGGACTAAGTTAAATGGTTAATCACAAAAAGAGCAAATGAACTTAATTGTATCTATACTTGTTTTATTTGATTCTAAAGACATTATCAAGCTCAAGAAAACAACATATTTAAAAACTGATAGTTGTTAGTCACTAATTTCATGGTTACAGTTCAATCCTGATTTATAGTTTGCTTTCAGCTAACTGTGCCAGAACTGCAAGTATTTATATCAGATACAAATATGTCGTCTCTTTACATCTTTAAAGAATCGCTGGCTAGTGCATTTGAAAAGATGGTAGCTGTTAGAGGATTGTGTGCTTTCATAATCCAGGTAAACTTGGTAAAGAGAAGTTGAGAAGTTGTACAGAATCCAAGCTGCATCATCTGTTCTTTGTGCTAGATTTCAAAGCTTAACTGATAATTACACAAAAAAGCATAATGGTATCAAAAAATTTAAGTCCCTTGATATATGGATGTTTGATTACCTTGGTCTGAAGTATTATGTTACACATTTTTCATTTTAAAGACTGATAAAAGGAACTAAAGGTTTATAGTGCTCCTGGCAAATACACTTAGTTTTTCAGTGGGTGAACTGAAGCAAAATAGAAAAAAAAAGATGATGCTCTCTCACCCTGGGTACTCTTTTAACACAGAACAGCCCAAAGCTGGGGTGTTTTTACCTTTTTACTTTTTCCAAGCTAGTCCCATAAAGTTTTCTTCTGTTTGTGCGTGTTCAGGGTGCTGAGGGAGCAGTGGATCAGAGCCAAGTATGAGAGGAAAGAGTTCACTGAGCCTGGGAAGACCTTTACGTATGAAGAAGGTGAGAGTGAACGCACACACCCAAAATGTATGCACTAAAATGTACTGATGCTAATGGATGCTTTTTGATGGTTTCCTGCAGGAATCAGGGATGGCTTGTTGATGAAAAGAGGGCGGGACAATGGGCAGTTTCTCAGCAGACGATTCGTTCTCTCTGAGAGAGAGGGAACTCTAAAGTACTTCACAAAATACGACGTAAGAGCAGCTTTAATGACATTGGTAGTACACTCAAGCATCTTAAAAGCATTTTTACTGACACTCTGCATGCAGATGACACTCAAGTTAGAGTTTTCTCTTGCATGTGAGCAACATTCACACACATTCAACCACAACCAAATTAGGTGGTACTTTCAACATAGAGAATATTCCGGGAACAACCCCTTTGCTTTATGTTCTGCCGTGTTCAGACATACACACACACACACACACACACACACACACACACACACACACACACACACACACACACACACACACACACATACACATACACATACACACATACAGTTATCTCCTGTACGTACGTATGTGTACTGTTCTCGTTCACTGACTTTGAGCGTGCTCAGACAGGCTTAGCCAGCAGTCTGTCCTCTCTGTCAGTGTAGCTGATTCTCTAAGCTGTACACCACCCAAACCAATTAGAGCTGGGTGCAATGGGAGCCTTTTGTTTGTCACAGTAAACCAGCTCAGGGAAGGTGGGAATAAAATATGAAAAAAAGGCTCCAATAAATGCTGTTTCTGGCTCTTTTTTTTGTCTCCAGTATGCACTCCCGCTGTGCTGTGGCACATCTCAGTATGCAAAAGTCATTTCATATTGTGAAGTTTTTTCTGTCCTCCAGGAGTCCTTTTACTGTGCAATATTCTACATGAATTCTCCAGGTGTCTGCTGCAGAAAACAGTAAAAGAAAAACATCCTCTTGTAGTCACAGTGGGGATAAAAGTGAAACTTTGGTTGTTGCTCAGGTGAAGCCAGTGAGCTGGATAGCTTTCACAGGAACCTTAAAATGTGCAAAATATAACAGTCTGACTCCCTTACTGCTATAAGCAAAAAATGATCTTCTTCTTTAGCTGTTGTTGTTTTTTAAATTCTGGGTTGTGTTTGAAAAATAGGCATTGGATTTTCACGGAAAAGAGAAGAGTAGAGAAGACATAGTGACACAGATCCTGTTTTTTTATAGGTACTTATTTGGGTTCATGTCAGAGAAGATCCAACTATGGATTCACAAACGGGTTTCCAGGGATTAGCTCCAGACTTACCTAATGATGGCTATCAGTGATACTGGACTAATGTTTATATAAAAGTTCAAAGAAATGTTCTCAGAGCTATAAGGCAAAAAAGAGCTCAACCCATGAACCATCCTCAGAATGTTCTTTTTCTATTAAACAGGGGCAGGAAAAAAACTCTTCCAATGAATGGTCAAAGAAATTAATCTATGAAAGGTTGATGGACTGCTTCTGGTGCATTTAATTTGTAATTCCATGTTTTCAAGTTCCAGACAGAAATAATGTGGGCATTGTACTGAACCATTATAATAATAAGAGTGCTGAGCTGCAGGAAATAATTTAATTTACCAGCTGCCCTCCTCCTTCTCCTGCAGGCTAAGGAGCCCAAAGCTGTCATCAAAGTAGACTCCATTAATGCGACCCTCCAGCCAGAGAAGATCGGAAACCCTAACGGCATGCAGATCACCTACCTCAAAGACTACAGCACACGTAACATCTTTGTCTACCATGACAACGGCAAGGTGTGCATCCCTGTACTGCTTTGTGTGTGCGTGCGTGCGTGCGTGCGTGCGTGCGTGCGTGCGTGCGTGTGTGCGTGCGTGTGTGCGTGCGTGCGTATGTGCGTGTGTGTGTCTGTGTGAGCGCCATGATCTTTACATAAAGCGTTTGTCTACTACGTCAGACTGCGGCAAAAGTTAGCTTGTAATGACTGGCTCTTTGTTGTGACTGTGCTTTCTTAAACCATCATTTCATTTTTTCCTCATTGGTCAAGGAGGTGATGACAATAATCTCCACATCAGTAGTAAAACCTTGCGTTACAAGGATACACATCAAAACAAAAAGATGCACATTTAAATTCAATGATTAAACATATTTGAGTTTGCAAAAAAACAAAATAAAATTACCATTAACTTTCTTGAGATTTTTATTAGGACACTTGCACATTAATGTCAGTCTTGGATACATTTTATAACAGCAGACATGCCAAAGTGTGTTTCTTTATAAGACACAAAATATATCTTGTTACTGCAGCAGGCACTGTTTAGGGATCCCTGGATAATGTAGCAGCATTTGCACTTTTCAGGAGTTCCACTTTGGATGCTTTCATTGCTTATTACAGGCTCTGTATGTGTGAACCTAATGTTTCCAGGGACAGTAAAGAATGTGAAGATGTCAATTAGACCAAAGTCTTCCACAATATTGACTGGTCTGCGTCAGTTGGTACCCATTTAGCAAGTGCTGCAGCCAACTTCTCCAGTTTAGCTTTATCCTCAGATCTGTGGTAATTTGCACACTCCAAAATAGTGCTCTGTCAGTGTATATGGTGCAGCTGATCACTGAGATCAGCCTGGTTAGCTGTACTCACACACTTGGTGATGACTTAATTTGGTTTGACACAAAGTAAAAACACATTTATCGTACCAACTAAGAAGCAATGGCGTTTTTTAAAGTAAAACACACCGCCAAGGTTTCATTATTTTTAAACAACCTTGCAACAGGAAGTAGGGGGGAAACTGCAGCAGCTTAACTATGATGCATCATTTTGTTAGCTTTTGAATTTTTGGGGATCAAGGATTACGAGTGTAGAATAATGTTAATAATTACAGGTCAATAAGATTTATTATCATGATGACTCATGCTGTAACTAAGTTGTTTTGTACTCTCCAAGGTACAAAGCTACTTTCTAGCTTTGTTGAAGCCTTTAATTTTTTGCTGTTGGGAAATCATTACCTCCACAGGCTTTACCTTTCTTGTTAATAAAAGAAACAATAAATAGCAAATGTAAAAACTAATTCTCTCCCTCTGTCTCTTACCAACACTTTCTGTCCATTAGGAGATAGTAGATTGGTTTAACTCAATTCGTGCGGTCCAGCTTCACTATCTCAAGGTGGCCTTTCCTGGGGCAACAGATGCTGAGGTGAGTAAAACACTGTATCCACATGAAGTTTATTTTTTATTAATGAATATGCAAATCTGTTTTTAATGGACTCTCTTTCTACTCATAGTGTTTTTTTTGTTTAATTTTTCATTACTTTTTTCTTTTTTTTCTAGCTGATCCCCAAACTCACCCGGAACTTTCTGAAAGAAGGATACATGGAAAAGACAGGACCCAGGGCAAGTAACACACTCACACGTACACACAAACACACATTCAACACATGCTGTGTTTCTCCTCTCTTCATTTCCCATTGCCAGTGAAATTTCACGGATCAGCAAATATGGATCAGTCTGTAATAAAATAATCTGCAGGAATGTGTTACTCAATCTACATAAATCTGAATACAAAGAAAGGTGGCCATCGTTAATAATTGTTGTATGAATTTAAAAACTGAATTGATTGCCTGGGGTTCTGAGGTTTTTATTACAATTTGCACGTCTTCCCCTGAAATTGTCTGAATTATTTCCTCATAGTGTCAATTAAGCAAATACCTGAGGCTGTTCTATCATTTGTGGTAGTTACAGAGATAAGCTGTAATTATCCAGGCAGTGTCGAATTTTTAATGCCATTTTTATTCCAAATGATATAACCAACTGGATTTTGCTTTATGTGCTAAATTAAAATGATAATCAAGTTGAAAATGTGACAGTTTTTTTTAGAAAGAGCCACAATCATCTGTTTTACCTTTAACTATGTCAGTCAGAGACACTTATAAAGTAGCTTTGCGTGATTTTAAACTTTTAACACTCCTTACTTTAACACTCTTCAGTCTCTGCTGGAAAAGCTTTGTGTAGTTTCCAGTAATATAAAATTATACCCAGCCTACAGTGTTATTTTTTAACACTGCTTTGTAGTCATATAATGACCCAAAAGTGACGCCTGAAAAACTCTGAGTCTGCCCATTTGTGCCCATTGTAGTGCTCAATTATATGTTCCAAGCTCTTAAATTTACCTTCTGTTTAAACGTTACGTACTGCTTGTGGTTATGAGCTTTCATGGATAGTCTATATAGATGAAACATTTCCAGGTTTCAGCAAAGTCAAGATGCAAATCCAGCTCTTACTGACCTGTGTTCACAAAGTTAGCGAAGAAGTGGTGAGATGAAACAGCTACATTGATGTCCTGAAATCATAAAAACGCCTGCTCTTGTCTGGTGCCTTTATCTCTGGAAATGGCTGTGAGGATTTTTTTTCACAGCCAAAAGACAGCTTGAGAGACATCCTAACTCAAAGCAGAGGACAATGTGCTGTGAATTAGTCTTTCAGGCAAACTGCAGGGTGAGCGTGTGCTTCAACATGTCCTTGACGTTCGAGTATGAGCCTCATCTTGGTGTTGCAAATAAACTGTTGTAATCCTTCTGTTATTCAGTGGTTATCAAAGAAAAATATATTTTAATTAGTCATAAACTCTTGATTTTTGGTTTCCTTAAATTAAAGAGAAAATGGAGTGCAACTTTTATACTCTCCAAAGTGGTTTACAGAAAACTAAAATGAATTATAACAAAAGGGATCAAATCTTGGTGTAAGTCTGAATTAATTTACAAACTTAAATTAGTTTTACCTAGTTTGGCACAGCTCCATCCTTAAATTCATCCCCCTGTAATCCTGGCTCAGTTTCACTCTTCCTTAATGGAATGGGATCCGGGCAGAGACGTTAAATCGCCAAGCTGTCAGTGTGGCTGCTCTCCAGCTGACTGACAGCTGAGGGGTCATACCTGCCTGCTCACATGTCTGTCAGTCTGTCTGCAAGGGAATAAAAGGCTTCATGTTGAGGATCTTCATAATCCTTGGGTGTCAAAACCTCAAAATATAAACAGAAATCCAGACATGTGTCGGGATTAAGCTGACACTCATGTCTCTGTTTCTATCTCCTACCAGCACCTTTGGATTAGCATATGTACAGGTACATATACGCCTAGGATTCAGACTAAAACACCTACAAAAGCAGCACAGAGCAACCTGATACTTTGCAACAATACTGCTTCATTACTCAGACAAAGACACTCTCAGTTTTATCTCTGCCTGCCATGCTGAGGCATGAAAAGACTCAAGAACTTTGTTCATTGGATTGATTTGCTAAATGGACTTCAGATGTAATTTCTCTAACACTCATTTGAGACATGTTTGTCAAAGAATTCACAGTTAAAATCAAAGGGTAGCAGCCAAATGTTCAGGGCTCTGCCACAATGAGAACATCAAATACTTTTATCAAGACAATTTGGCCGCAGTTAGGGGCCTCAAGGTTTGAATTTCTGCTTCTAGTAAAAAGAGAGGGTCTGACTGTACTTCTCAGTAAACTCTCAAATGATTTATATAGGGCTGAACGATTTTGGAAAATAATTTAAATGAGATTTTTTTAGACCAACATTGCGATTGCAAGTGAGCATACGATTTTTTTGGGGGGACGTTAATCCCTTGCATTGTTCCCTTAACACAAGTTCTAAGTCATTTTATAGTATGACTAACCAACAAAATATACTGTTGGCATTTAAACAAATCTTTTTTGCACTTCTTAACTGAAAAAGAAAAAGGAACACTGTGAAATTTTACTGACCTCCAGTTGTCAGTAAGAGTAACAAACCATACAGAAAAAAAGTGACCAAGGGGTATGGCTCTGCGATCTACTGGATGGATCTTTGTAGCCCACAGGTTTTTGGTTTTTTTTGCCAGAAAAAAACAGCATTTTGACTTTTTCTGGTTTTAAGGGAGAACAAGTACAAGTTACTACATTCCCTCCAGATCTGTGTACATGAAACTTTTTTTTCTAATTGCTGCCTTTGCAATTTGAAAATTGCATTCTATTACATTGGGATGTCGGTTTAAAATCAATTAATTGTTCAGCCCTAATTTTATGTTTATTTTATAGGGACATTTAGTTGTTAGCTATTTAAATCAGAAACTTAAGGTCTGCTCAGCTAACTAATGTGAAAGTAAGATTACACTCAAAATCTGTCAAAACTGGGCACAGTTTATTAAACAAGGGTAAATGAATTAACATTGGTCTGGTGATCACCAGAATTGCTAGTTATTTAAACAAATTATCAATACTTTTATTATTGTGGGCCCAATATGTCAGTTATGTGTCATACTCTAACAACAATATTGGTATTTTGACCTATGAATTGAGATGAACTCGTGTGTAGACTGTGTGTACCTTAACCAGAACACAACTGTTCGAATGGAGCAGTGCGTAACCAGCACAGGCACGATGGCATAAATCTGTAAGGCAGTAGTTTATGTTAGTTAATGTCAAACACCATCAGCAAATCATGTATTTGGCTGTGTTGAATACATTGTGCTAAACTTAATGAAAAGGCTCAAAGATATATTTTTGGGGTCCATATGGTTTAGGTTATAGGTTTTTGTTTTTCTTCTCATGACGAGTTATGTGATGTGAATGGTGTTCATGTGCACGCCCCAATGATGATGCTGAAACTTAATATCTTGTAGCCCTATAGCCACTATCAGCAAACTGATTTGACAGGCCCCTCAGGCTCTGTAACCATGTGTTTGCCTATGTTGAATACATTGTGCTAAACTTCACCTGTTTCCTGAGTGTTTTCTCCCAATTAGACTTATTTATGGATCAGTCTGTATTAAATTCACCCGCAGGGACTTGTTACTCAATCTGCATACGTTTAGTCAGAATGTAATTTCTCTTTAAACCACTATGAAATTAGTCACCAAGAAACATCCCTAGCTTCTACCTCTTGATCCAAAAATATCCACTTAAGGTCTATAAATAGATGTTTAAATTATGTACAGAATTCAAAGCCTTTTAATAGTAATACACTCCAACCATGTCCACTCCATGTTTGCACCAATGGTTTGTTTGAATTCCTTTTTTAAAGCAAGGCTGCTTTCAAAGTAGTAGCTGAATTCAGCTTCTGACATGCATAGGTTTGCTGCTTTTGTGTGATCAATGCCCCTTTAAATGAATATCTTTTTGGAGTTTTAATCTAAAAGAACAGATAACTTGAAGTGGCCCCCTTGTTCTTATAGATTTTATGTTTTACTGAGTATTTAAAGACTGAAGGATACATTTTAAGACTCATGATCATCAGCTACAGCCTCAGGTCCTTCAATGATTCATGGTCTTATAAAATGTATGAGAGTCTCTAATGTATAAATTCTGAACAGGAAAGAGTCCTTCAAGAGCGCAGCATGAATCATCTTTAAATTAGATACCAGAAAAACAGCAGCTTTGTTATAAACACAATGCTGCTTTGTGTCTGTTTCCCTCTCTGTCTCCTTCACCTCCTGTCTAACCGTCTCTGTCAATGTGTCTGTCTGCAGCAAACAGAAGGCTTTAAGAAACGCTGGTTCACTCTGGACCACAGACGGCTCATGTACTTCAAAGATCCACTGGTATGTAGTCTTTACACACCCACTACACACTACACAAACGTTTGGTGTAGGCATCAGTTTATGGAGTGCATTTAGATGATACCTGATCCACCATGGTTCAGATTTCTGATAAAATTCTGCTGACAGAAATGCTTTGATGGTATTTTTGTGCTTGAGCAGAATTAATTGATCACATCAGGGAGTTGGAGTTGAGGGAGTGTTTTTTCCAGTAAGCAAACAAGAGGAAGTAGATGTTGTAAGAGTACGAAGCTATGACTCATTGGGGAGAGGGTGATATATCCTGTTATTATTCACACCATTATTTTAATCTGTTATTTTTGTTTCCATTACTTTATGTATTTATCTAATAAAATGACAGTGGGATGCTAACCTGCTAAGTAGCTCTATCCTATAAGCTGTATCAGGCACCACATCAAAATTTAATGCCCCATTCAGACTCAATGTCAGGGCTTTTCAAGTGGGAAATTGTGAAAGCTAGATTCTGAGTCAGCGCATGGCTTGAGTGGAATTTTTATGGAGTTGTTATCACAGAGACTTGCCTTGAGAGGACGGGATCCTGATTTCCCAAGACTTGGCTAAAGACACATCAGATAGCCGAGCCAGTGGAGCTTATCTTTGAGGCTGATGTAATAGTTCAATGAAGAGGTGCAATAATTATTAGTGCTAAGTGACTAAGATGTCCGTTTTACCCCTTAGACTGATAAAAAGGAACAGGAAGTCTAGGGAAGTGGTGTGGACTGGGAATATGTGGTGGAAGCTCAAAGAAAATATACTTTTTATCACGCTAGTAGTTATAAAATGATGCAGGTTAGAGGTTGTGAATACAATAGCTCACCATTAATTTAAGTGCAGTTGAATACCACTTTGCTCAGAAACAGAGAAAGATTTATATTCACAGTAAAAAAACACCACTTGTTACAACAGAAAACTAAAGAACTCCATTGTGAGTTCTTGTGTTTCATTGGAGGATGCTGTTACCGGGGGTCATTGTTATTTGTTCCAACTCCTCTTCGATTTGACAGCCTTCGACTAGATAAAGGCTGTGTAAATCAGTCATCAGTGAGTCAGTAAAGCTTGATTAATTGTGCATATCATACAAATAAGTTGCAATTTAAGTGTTGTGAATAATTAGATAGGCTGTAAGCACAAATGTGTTTGTTCTTACTATTGGAACATCTATCCACCTAACAATTAGAAAAGATATTTCAGCTAAAACCAAGGTGTCCTAACTGTGTGCTGGGGTGAAAGTCATTGGATAGTTTGGGTTAGCAAAAATCATCTTAATTTTACAACAAATGAGTGAATATGGTGCAGATATTAAAAATCTGTCCATCGTGATGAACCTTTACCTGGCGGAAAGACCAACTCTTATCTTTCCCGACCAACACAATTTGCATCTTTGAAACTGCTGTTTGGTAGATCAGAGTAGCAAAGCTGAAATTTCTCAGAAATACATACTTCTCATTTGATGCTGTATTTTCATTTTCATTAATACCATGCTACCAGATTTTTCATAAATCTTTCTAGACATATTATTACACTGTCTTGGTCCCATAAGTAGAAAGATTAATATATATTTTTCACCAAGTTGATCATTTTTAACATTTTCCCTGTCCGATACAAACATGTTTGAGGCCTTATGCTCTTACCTTGACCTCAGTGTCTTCAACTCTCACTGTTTTGAAGGACGCCTTTGCCAAAGGTGAGGTGTTTTTGGGAAACAAGGACCATGGTTACAGCGTCTCCGCCGGCTTACCTGCTGGAACCTACTGCAATGGTGCTTGGCAGTATGGTATCACCATAGAAACACCTGATCGCTGCTTCCTGTTCACTTGTGAAACGGAGAACGACCAGCAGGACTGGCTGAAGCACTTTGATGATGTCTTAAGTGCTCAGATGTCTCCCCAGGAGTTCACAAGTAAGAACCAGGAACTTTGTCTGTCAGTTACCATTACTTGACGACTCACCCTTTGAAACTAATGGTGATCTCTTATGTGTTTCTTGGATTTTGTTAGAGGGCAGTGCAAACTCATTTTTTTCTTTAACGACAGAGAAAAATATCAACTTTTTATGAAGACACAATGGGCCTTCTTACTTACTTACTTTGGACTTTGTTTTCTAGTGGAGGCCCTGTTCAAGCACAGGCATTGATGGACTTGAGACCAGTGGAACCATCTCCTTCTGCCTCAGCCAACCACTGA
Source organism: Halichoeres trimaculatus (assembly GCF_033239565.1). Classification (NCBI taxonomy): domain Eukaryota; kingdom Metazoa; phylum Chordata; class Actinopteri; order Labriformes; family Labridae; genus Halichoeres; species Halichoeres trimaculatus. The sequence goes on along the minus strand of NW_027437180.1, from coordinate 19,389,621 downwards.
TCTGACACAAGGCCCACATCAGCTCACAGCACAACACACCCCTTCACTGATACCCAAGATCTCTACAGTCCCCTTTGACCTGGAGGTTACTAATGCTAACAAGGGGAACAGATTACATTCACTTGTGAATTTGTGTCATTAGTGTACAGGGATAAATGTGTTTTTATTGAGTTTTTTTTTTTTTCTGTTGTGGCATGCAAGGTCACTGATTTATTAGCAGATACGTATTCCTGGACCTTACCCCATTCATACATTGTTTCTCTTATTAAAGCAAACTTATTATAGAAATTTAAAACAATTCACCTTTATGGTAAGATAATAAGACCAGAATTTCAGAGTGTAACCAATATTTCCTGTAGTTTTGCGGTAATGTTTTCTGTCCATGTTAATCATATTGGGTTTATTGCTGAGTTGCCTTTTCATAACATTTCTTTTTACACAGAACGAAATCTTATTTACAGATTACTCTGATATAAACTTTTTAACTACTCTCATTACTTTGAAAATTAGTTGTGAGCAGGAGTATTAGCAGCTGGGTTCATGCTTCCTTACCATTTTGTGGTTTTATTTTATTCTAAGCAAATCAGTATCCCAAGACACACTACTTGTACAGTTTATATCATGAGATTAATTTTGTATTTTTATATTTTCTTTTAAAATTGACATTTTTTTATCAGTAGATATTGACAGAGATGAGTTTTTCTGTTAAAGCCAATAAAGCAGATTAACAAATGGACTGGTGTAGAAAACCTGGAATCACAGAGGGGCTTTATCACAGTCTAACAGTGCCTCCATGTGGCAAACACTACACATACAAGTCTCTGCCGGGAAATTCACATCTAAAATGTTCAGTTATCTCACGTACCTAGGTTTTATAAGTACCACAGTGATGAATTACATAGCTATTTTTTATTTACAGTTTATAAATATTACTTTCCACAAAAAATGTTGCCTGCTGCAAAATGGATTTTCTTGGTAGCCAGAAAAAAAGAACATTTCCACTACACTCTGCTTTTAAAGATGGTTAAACTATGTCAAAACTTTACTTATACAAAGAAACTTTATTCAACTCTCACAGAATTCTCTTTCACATATGGAAACCTATTGATGTGCTTTGTAACAAGACAAAGACAGAGCACAATTTTGCATGCCCAAGTATGATGTCAGTTGTTGTTCACACCACTATTTTAAAAAACAATGTGACCGTCATATATTGAAATACACAATGCTGATGGCACCAATGTTATTAATTCAGGAACAAGATAGACAGTATTTAGTACAAATTTTGTTTCAGGGTCATGCTTTAAATACAAAAGCCTCTTCAAGGTATTTTGCATTGTTTTTAATTCCAATTGTATAAAATCATTTCAAAAGTCAGTCATTTCCCATACACATTTTATTTATTTATTTTCTGTCTTGCACATTTTAAAGGGGCTGTGAGGAGTTCATAAGTGATCTTGCAAAAGTCTCCCTTCTAGATATATGCCTGATCGTAATCCACACTTAAAACAAAATCTTCAACGCCAATAAAGGTTATTTCAAAATGCTACTTCTTAGCTTCTCAGTTGGGTCCAGGACCAGATTGATTTACATCAGGTCTAAGTCTCTGTGACAACACCACACCAGCTGACAAAGTTAGAAGTAAGTAGGTAGAAACATCTGTGTTTTTCTCAGCTAAAAACAATTTCTATGATTCATTTTGTAGTGATGGTGGAAACAGGAGCCTAACTGTCAGCAGTTATTCTGCAGTGGTCTGTTCAAACTTGAGAGTCAGTCAATAAAATGAAGAGTGAGGTTATGTTTGCTCTGCTTGGTAGATGACTGGCAGGACATAGCTAACCAGGATTTACTAATGTTACAAATTACTGACATGTCTTAGAGCACTAGGCTGCCAGAAGCATTAAATATAGACGACTACTAAACTATGGTTCCAACTTAACTGTTCTGATAAATACCTTATCTCAGAGCATTGTATAGCATTATGAGACTGCAGGCCAGCGGGTGGCAAGGCAGTCCAGCTAAAACACATTGTGCTCATAGCATCTTTAATTGCATTTTTTATTAGTTCACTTTGTAAAATATAGTGATTTAATTCATCTATCAAATTCAACTGATTCAAATATCATATCCTTAACTTTAAATTTATGCACAAGCTGCAGGCATCTGAAATTTTTTGAAGACAGTGCTGTAGAGAAAAATATGTGTTATAAGAAAAGTGTAAAAGGATCAAAATGTGTTGAGCTTTGATTTACAGAAGTAAGCAGAAATAAGGTGTGTAGTCTTTATTTGGCAGATTAGAGAATTAGCTTATCTTTTGTAAAATAAGCTGAATAATTTTACACCTTTTTCTATGTTGCATATTTTAAATGTGTCAGTCATTAATTATGTATGTTTCAGCCTGGTTTTGGACACAGACAAGGATTTCTGAGTTTCTAAAACTCGCTCCAAGACAGCAGTTTGAGGCCCTACAGGAATCCCTTGTAATGTATATACACATGCTAGTTTTTCACCTTTGTGTGAAAGAGGGAAGACAGAGGGCAGATGAGAAGAGGTGGAGAGTTAGCTGCGACCAGGAGAATGGTGCTATCAGTTATTTCTTAGCAGCAGGGGAGTCAAAGGCTGAAGATCTGAGGATAAACTGTGATGCCTCAAATCATTAACGGAGGGAACTGAGGAGACAGAGGAAGACCAAACTGGATACCATACAGCCTGCTGTTTCCATGCAGGTAGAAACCAAGAGGAAAGACTTCGACTGGATGTTTTTACAGCCCTGGAGTCAACCATCACTACTGAATTTAACCCTGAGGATGTAGGAAAGAAAACAAAACTGGATTACCTCTTTCATACTCTGAAACAATGGGATTCAGGCATATCTATAACTGAACTCTTTTCAAGCCCCTCTCTACAAAGCAGGAGTCCACTATCACAGGTTTTGAAGCTGAAAAAGGTGTCCTGACTCACTGTGCCACTCTGCTGCTTCCACTGACTCTTGTCTGATCTACTTCAACCCTTGAAGCTTCACAGAGAAATCCTTGCTTTTCTGTAACTGAGAGTATCTCTCATGTCTGGGACCTCTGGGTGGCTTAAATCTTTGCTTGAGGCTTTCACAGTCCATTTGGGGAAAATATTGGATTGTAGCTGTGTGGAGGACTGTGCTTTTGGGGAAAAAGACACAAACACGGGTCTGCCGTGAAGGTCTTTAAAGTTTTAGCAATGTCAGAGTACTGCTCAGATCTTTTCTATGGATTAAAAGTGATATCTTTGTCCTTCTTGCTCATTTGCCTATCAATCAGCACCTTTCAAAAAGAAGAGCCAACTGTCTCTTGGACCTGTGAAAGCTGGCTCTTAAATATTAGAGTCTGACCTCTGACCTCTGACCTTTGTGAACTTGCAATGAACTGCACTACCAATACCACCATTGATCCTAAACTGGGACTTGTCTTAAACCCAGCGGAAGAGGATGCCGGGTACCAGGAGAGTGATGGTGGTAGTGGAAGCAGTGGGGGCCTTTGGGTGACCTCCCTGCTTGGTGCCACTCTCATGATCATGTGCGCCTTGGGTATGGTAGGCAACATTTACACTCTCATCATTACTCGTTCAGCTGCTTTACGTCGGACTGGTTCTATGTACGTCTACATCATCAATCTAGCCCTGGCTGACCTGCTCTACCTCTCCACCATCCCCTTTGTGGTCTGCACCTACTTTGCCCATGACTGGCTGTTTGGTGAGGCCGGCTGCCGCATCCTTCTGAGTCTGGACCTCCTCACCATGCATGCCAGTGTCTTCATTCTGGTCGCAATGAGCCTAGAACGCTATCGTGCCGTTGCGAAGCCCTTCAGTGCACACAGGTCCTCGTCTCACAATCGGAAGCTAGCCGCAGGAGTTATCTGGGGGTTAGCTTTTGTGTTAACGCTTCCCATGATGGTCATGATACGTCTCAGGGAGGGCAAACCATCTGCCTCTGGTTTGGTGAAGAGGATCTGCTTCCCTACCTGGACTCCTGAACCCTTCAAGGCATACATCACCGTTCTGTTTCTGACAAGTGTTTTAGTTCCTGGATTGGTAATTGTTGGGCTGTATATAGGGTTAGCTAGAGGCTACTGGGCAGCGCAAGCTAGCTTAGGAGGCAGCAGTCGCTCTGCAAGAAGAAGAGGACTCAAACAAAGAGTGGTATCGATGATCTTTAGCATCATTGTGGCTTACTGGGCTTGTTTCTTACCTTTCTGGGGATGGCAGCTAGCCAAACTGTTCTCTCCAGAGTCCCTCAGATCACTGTCTCAAGCTGCACATAATTATGTGAATTTCTTTGTCACGTGTCTGACCTATGGGAACAGCTGTATCAATCCATTTCTATACACCCTACTCACTAGGAACTACAAAGATTACTTGGCACAGAAAGGTCAGTCTGTGGGTTCAAGCAGGGCTGACCCTGGGTCAGCTGTGACTACACCATTGCACGACCTTTAATGGACAATGAAGGTTTAATGAGAACAGACCAACAAGTAAGTGGAGTAAAGGTGGAGTATGTGTTGGAGCCTGAGCATGGACGTATTTGCCTGAATGCTTCTGTACCAGACTGGATATCGGTTGTCAATTAGTGTAGCACTTCCTCTAAACTTTTTAAATTCTGCACACGTATGTGACACTACAGATCTCCAGTGCTGTTGGCATGTCCTTCAAAGATTCAGAAAACCTGAGAACAGCAGGTGGATGTTTGCCTTCAAACCACAAGACTTGAAGTCAATATTTCACATTAGAAAACAGCAAAAATGATGCAGTGGGTATCCTTTATTTTTTAGAGCATGCACCTGTTTTGTTAAAAGGGACATAATGTGACCAGATAACAGCCTCCCATTCTAGTGTCCAGCAGGTGATAATGGGTTATTCTGTAAATTTCTCATTTTACTGGATGTTTTATTTACTCGAGTTTTGGATTCAGTGTGTTATTTTGCACAGAAAATGAACGGTTTTCTTTTATTTTCTTTTTTTTTTAAATAAAGGCTCAAAATTTTCTTTTTTCTTTTCTGTTTGCTAGTTCTGAAAATGTATTAGTTAAAAAAATCGTGGTTGAAAAAAGATTGAACTTGTGTACTTCTTTCTTTACACTATCATTGCCATACACCGTCAACACACAAAAAGTTCCCCTCCAGGGAATGTGTTTGCATCTTGTCACATTCCTCACCCTCAGGCCACTGATTCCTCGAGCCCTCCCGCAAATTGCCTCTGTGGAGTGTGCTTCATCTCCCTTCTGTTACATGTTGTCCATCATTTACATTATCTTGTTATATTATCTGCTCTATCTAACATTCAGTCAATAAATTAACCACGTTTACACAGGGTACCTTGTAGCATCACATTTGGTAACAGTATAAGTCAATATAATATACAATGCAATATAATTCATTGCACATGGCATGTGTTGAACTTTTTTTAATCAAGAAAATGTAAGAATTATGTGCATTATGTAACGAATCACCAAAATGGATGTCGTAATTAGAAAAAAAAAAAAAAAACATTAGGCATTTGGTAGATATAAATTGATTTTATAACTAGAAGGCTGTTTGATTGGTTGACTCTAAATCAAATATAAATGAATTTATAGAAAATGTGTTAGACAGCTTATAGAGACAAAAAACTGCACTAAATGAGTGTTATTGGCACGATTATTAATGGTGCACTGAAATGTTGGAAGACATACACACATGCAATCTGGATTATATTATGTGAATATTATACATGACAGAGAGCAGACAAAACATGAAAACAAATATAGAACAGAACATGTAACAAATTCTGTCCTTCATATGTAGTGACAGTACTGCAGGGTGTTGCAGCCATACCAGAAAAAAAAGAATGAAAACAACAACAACAAAAAATGAAAACAGTTGTACTGAAGAAATGGAGATGGAACAATGTTTTTTTTCCTGTTTCGTTTTGGTTTTTGAGTTTTGTCTGCTTTCTGTCACATATATTTGCACAACATAAACCAGTTTGCATGAGTAAATATATATATATATATGTATATATATATATATATATATATATATATATATATATATATATATATATATATATATATAATTTTATTTTTTTTTGATTATTTCATATTTACCATTCATGCTGTTTGCTTAAGGTCAATATCTTTCTGATGGTGATTTTGTTTTTTTCTAATTAAGACATCCTTTTTTTGTGGTTTGTTACATAATGCACAAAATTCTTACATTTTCCTGGTTTAAAAAAAAAATTGTGCAAGACCTGCATTTGTACTGACTGATGCAATATGTCAGAGCATTTTACATAATGCAGCTAAGTTTATTACATATTGCATTCAATAATTTTATCACAATATGTGGCAGATTACAAACGCAACATAATATAATACATACATAATAACACAATAGACATAATGAATTGAACATTTGTTACATTATTGCATAATATGGCACTACACACCTCAATGATACTTTATATTCTTACCTCTTCCTTGGTGTTGTGCCTGGCTGCGTTTAATTGGCTGCTTTAACAATCAAGATTTATACAGAACGCAAAATTTAGTTACACTCTGAGATGATGAAGTCATTTACCGTGTTTGTTAAGCAGCCACAGTTTTCTGTTTCAATTCTCTTTGATGTATGCTGTAATGCTGCTGTGAGCCTTCTAGACATGCACTGGATTTATCATTTTATGATTTACTTGGGCTGAAGCAAATCAAACTGCTAACTCTGCCCTTCCACTAACCCTGTTTTGAGGCATTTTTGAATGCACTTTCCAAATGGATGGAGGAAAATCCCCCTGATGCATTGCACGAGTCAGTGAAACCTGAAGCAAAGCCAGTGGTGTAGGAAGAGACTTACATATTTGAAGTTTATCATAGTAAAATGTAAAAATTTAGGGGTTGAATCTACATTATTATAAGTTTTATGATTACCACAACATGTTTTAGAAAAATCACTATCACTGATTTTGATTTAACTTGGCTGAAGTCAAGTCAAGGTCAGTCAGATATGGTTTTGCCTTCAAAAGGAAAATATTTGAGACATAACTCTGCACGTATTTTTTTAACTAACTTTTTTCTTAACTTTAGTAGGAGTGATTCTATAATTAGGGGTACAACCTACACACCTACAGACAATTTAGAGAGACCAATTAACCTGATGAGCATGTTTTTGGACTGTGGGAGATCCCACGCATGCACAGGGAGAACATGCTAACTCCACACAGAAAGGCCTACCAGCCAAGCCGGGAATTGAACTTGTGATCTTCTTGCTGTGAGGCTATAGCACATTCGTTGCCCCACCGTGCAGCCCATTGTGAGTATTTTTTTCCAACATAAATCCATTTAATACTGAATTCAGCGTTATTCAACATTTCTATGCAAAACTACACTCCCTAGAAATATCCCTCATCATTTATAGTACAGTTTAAGCAAAGTTTAAAAGAATTATGGCACAAAAATCACATGTAACATGGTTGACAAAACATGGTAACATGGTTGGCAGGCTAACACAGTTGACAGGACAAACCTGTCATTACAGCATTGAAATTTTGTGACAGGTAACACAGTCAACATTTTCTCCATTTTTTGGCTCTTGTGCCTACTGCAGACCTTGAACATAGCACCACCTGCCTTGAATCACCTCATATTTCTGTGTATTTTCTTTACAGTTTTTTTTTTTTGTTTGTTTACATTTATTGTAAGAACGCCAGAAAATGTGAGTAACACAGTTGACAAACAACTAGAGCGCACCATGTACAAACGATAATTTCTATTACATATTGATGAGGAGGAGTAGACTGGAGAGGAGGAGTGACTTCAATTGATTAAAGTCATGTGACTTTGGAGCAAACCATTGCTGATTTATCGGCCTTTCTTCAATGAGTAACACAGTTGACACTGATTTCTCAGACACCTAAAAAATGAATTATTTTATCCTTATAAAGTATTGAAATAGTTTTTAAAACACTTTTGTCATATTTTAAACAAACAATACTGAAAATAGTCTTCACAAACATGCATTCTAGTGTTATTTTGAGGAGCAAACTTGACATGTGAGAAATCGGACAGCACAAAAACTGCAAATTCCAAAACATGATTTGTGTTTTTAGCTAAATGAATTATAGAACCCTTTTAACTTTCTGTATTAAATAAAAGTGAAATATCAGCCAAAGACCCACTGTAAAATTGGTCATTGCTTCAAATTAATACTTAGTAAAATTGATGAGTTTATCCCATGGACATGAAATGTACCCCTAATAATAGAATCACCCAATGCATACAGTGTCTTTGTTGTAGATTTTTTAGACGTGTGGATGTTTTATTTGGAGATAGAATACATCACTTGCTGGTTGAGGCTTACCTGGGACATTATCTCTTCATATGCTGATTTCTGTCTCACAGATTAAGAGATTGAAAAAAGAGAGAGAGACGTGGAAAGTTCTTTCACAGTATTTATTAACAAGCCCAGGGACTAATGAGAGATACAGTACAGTGGGAACACTGAGGTGTGATGTGCTTTGGCTCCCTCTGTAAGCCATTGCCTTGTATTACAATATCAGCGCTCCACATCAGTATGAAATTCTCAGGTTGTCTCCAGATCTGGGCTTAGTATTGTAAAAGAAACTATTTCAGCAACAAACATTGAGGTGAATGGGTCAAGAGTTGAGGAGAGTTGATCGTTTATTTGATCTTGATGCCAACAATCCTCGCGTCACCATTAACACAGAAAAACTTGTACTTGACGTCACCCAGGCGGTTGGGGAAGTCAACCATTGTGCCATCAGGGAGCTTGATGTAAAAGTTTTCCATGTTAAGGTTGATGTAAAACTGTGGGGAAAGTAAGAAATAGAAAACACACAAGTGATCTGTCAGTGTCAATGTTGATATGATCATCCATGGGAAAAAAATGTAAAATCCATAGCTTGAATTAATTGTTGAATTTTCCTCATAAGGACTGTCTCCTTCTTGCAAAGCCTGTCAAGTTTTATGAGTCTGTAAGGCCCCTTTATGATAAACAAGCTCAGTGTCTATTGACTTTACTGTCTCAAAGCAAAGATAGCAATCTCACGTACAGCCTCTTAATGGCAATGAAACTCAAACTACATGACTATATAGAGCAAATATACCTTAACATCTACAAAACATGTTCTTTCAACAGGTTATATTTGTGAGCACAGCTAACACAGCTTTGAGCTTTTGTTGCCTAAACAAACATAAAATCCCAAGAGTTCAACTAATCAACAGAATACAGAAGTAATGACTAAAACTTTTTCGCTACATTTTCCCACCTTAACCCTGTGTTGAAATGAAAACAATAGGTGGTCTTATTATTTGAGGAAGCACAGAAAACAGGGCACCTTGCATTCTTCCCCTTGCACAAAGGGGAAGTTCCCATCTCGATGTTCGTCACCCCAGCATCCCCCAGACTTGGAGTTGAAGACGATGGTATTGGTGTCACCACATGAGTCAAAACGAGGATTGAAGTGCAGGGCGATGTTATCAGGATCATGACCAATGTTGATGGAAAAGCTGAAGTGGAGGCAGAAACAGAAAGATGGGAGTCAGTGGATGAAATATTAACCTGCCCCACAGTACACCAACCTACTCTTTATCAAGCATCAGTAATTGCATATTTAACCAAATTAACCTTTTTTTGTAACTAAATTTGAGGGGAACATACCTGGCACAGTCATCTGAGGGCTTGACGCGGATCTTGAACTCCTGCCCCTCCTTGAACGTCATGTCTGTGACTTTCTGCAAAGGGAAAGAACAAGCTTTGTTACAGCTATGCCACGGGTCAAGATGATAGCCCATCTGTCTGGGCTGTGAGGGGAGATTTTACCATGTACCAAAAAAACTTCTGTAACACCAGGGATTGGAGACAACTTGGACACTTGGGTGGGCAAACTGTTGCACTAACTTTTGCAGGGGGAGGCATGTTTGCACAATGAATAGTGTTTTTACCACACTTTATGTTATTTTACTGTAGACTTTTATGATTTGACTTAAAAAATCAATTAATAAAAAGCTGCTTGCATCTTGCTACAACACAGCTACAAACATCTTTTTTTCCCATTAGCCCTGCTTTGTACAAGGTAAATGCCCAATCATTGTTTAAGATTTTGGGTTGGCCATCCAGATTTTAAGACACCCATGGCCCTGCCAGGAAACACATCTGGTTCTATGCCCATCATCTCATTTCAAAACACCTTTGTTTTGGTCTCACACAGTTTTTCATTTACAGTCAGAATAAATTTCCTTTTAGCCTCCTTATCTTTAAGTTTCTTAACAGTTGGGCTAATAAGTTTCTTTGATTCATGAGTGCAGAGATATCGAACAGTTTTACAGTTTCTTTTAGTGAGAAAATCAATGCTCCCAGGTGTTCTTATCTTTGCTTTTAATGATCAACCAGGGTGGAACTGAGGCCCCCTGGGAACAGGAAGGTGCCACATTTAGTCGATGCATGTGGTCATTATTCAGAGACAATAAAGCCATAAAACATGGCCATTATATGGTAGACACTAAAAAGATACTCGGTACATAATGTAATGTAAAGTCTGGGGGGTTGCCTTTGTTACAAGAAGATAAGTAAAAACAGTATAAATCTAGAGGTATTCTGTGAAAAAAAACTCAACATGTTTTCTTTAGTTGAAGAACTCACTCAGCTTATTAATAATGTCATACAGTCTGTTCACATTTGTTCTTTTTATCTACACACTCTGAATCGCACGACACTACACATGAACTTCAGCATCCTGAACCCTCTGTACCCTAACCACTCCCAAAGATACCTCAGCCCACAGCTTCCACTATACAGTCCTTGAAGTTATCCTATCTCATCACAACTCTGGTTTATAATTGACAACACAGGTAAAGTGCTAGAAAATAGTTAACTCTTACAATTCATTAATCCCTGTGAAAATTTTAGCTCATGTTCCGCATCTGTTCCGACTCCTTTGAAGAATTTTAAACTTGTATTGGTTCATCTCAGAGAGGTTTTCTTGATTTTGAAGAATAAAAGAGTGTTTCCTGGTCAAAAATGCAATAAATAAATAAATAAATAAATAAATAGATTGTGGGCTAGCTATGTTTTGATTAATTCCTTTTTTTTAATACTGGTAAAAATTAAAGTGTATCACCTCACTAATTTCTGTGATTTAAAAAAGATGCATAAGCAGGGACTATAATATCAAAATTGAAATTACAGCTGGTCAAAAAGAAAATCAACAGTTAAATATGGTCATAAAATGTAGTAAATAGATTTTTGTTTTGATCTTGGTTTGTCATAACTGAGATGTAAAATCAGAGAGGATTATGACAGAAACATGCCCTGGAGAGGAGTCAATTCTAACTGTAGTTAAAGGTAGAGCACATACATTTTCAGGACAATACTGACCAACCTCTCTTCAACTAATTAATTCATACAACCAAACAAGTATGCAACTTTCCAACTCCAATAACATTCATTACAGCAATTAGAGAGCATGTGTTCTCTGAATTAAACTATTTTCACCACTCACCATCTTGGCTGTCCTCTGGTGGGATCGTCTAGTGACAGAGCTCTGCAGTCAGGTGACTGCTTTATATAACCTTGCTGACACTGGGAGCAGGAAGCAACCAACTGCCGAAGGGTTATAACGAAGACTAATCCCACGTGACAATATTTGCTCCAGAATGACAAGTCACTGACATCATTCTGCTTGATGTTTGAGATTCTTTACTGCAGTTTTGCACACTGGTGACCTTATTAGGTACACCTGTTTAGCTGCTTGTTAATGCAAATATCTAATCAGCCAATCACATGGCAGCAAATTAATGCATTTGGGCATACATATGACTTGTTGAAGTTAAAACTGAGCATCAGAATGTATAAGAAAGGGGAATTAAGTGACTCTAAACATGGCATTGTTGTTGACGCCAGATGGGCTGGTCTAAGTGTTTAGAAACTGTCTATCTATGGAATTTTCACCCACTACCAGTTTTAGTTCACACTGTTCATTGAAAATGCTAGAATAACTCACTGTAAGATTACTTGTTACCAGTTTCACATGGTCCTGTGCATGTCAACTGCCTTTTACATACTTCTTAGAGATAGATGTGCGCTAGCTTCAATATCTATGTACCTGAGATATTCTTTTAAAGTGACTTGCTCCAGGTAAACATTTTCTCATGTACATGATCTTTTTGACAGCACTGTATGCTATGCATGGTCACATTTCACACTACTGACCGTTGCCCTACAGAAGAGAGACTGGATTGTAACAGCAAACCTCAGTTTTACTTATAAACAATTGTTAGATGTTAACACTGGCTTAGATAAATGCCTGTTAGCAAAATATACGACTCCAGGAGCAGATTTGGTGTAAAATAAATACCTTATCAGCGGAAAAATTAGAAAACCAATGCATAATTGCACTTACAGCAAATACAATGTAAAACATAATGATTATGTGAGACGGGATTGTACTATTTTAGAATAGTATACAATAGGATAGAATATACAATGGGTCTAAGACACTAAGTTTGATTGTCTCTTATTGGGAATTCCACATACCAGCTGAATATACTGTGAGTGAAGGATTGCCAACTGCATTTAGAAAGCAAAGTGCTATTTTGATGTTTAGTATTCTAGGTGACCCCAAAATAATGTGGATATATGCAGAGGTTGGTGTTATGACCACATAACATAAAATGCTGTTCAATTTCTATTTTATTAAACGGACAGATGTAGTCTTTACAAGCATGTTGACAAATGTGACTCTCCGAAGTTTTTACAGGCATAATCTTAACAGAGTGTGTAGCTAATGTTCGTTTTCAGAAAAATTATTATGCCATTGTTTTTGTCATTATATGTGAGACAGAGAACGAGGGTGAGAGCCCAAGTCAAACAATCTGGCCAGGACTGCACAGAGCTAACTGAAGAGGGCGGGACTTGTGGACTGCAGCAAATCAAATTTCTCTATTTTGCGGTGGGCGTGGCTAAATAGCAGCGACCAGTCACCGAAGCTAACACGAGTAAACAACTAAGTTAGCTTGTGAGATAGCTAGCAACACCCGGTAGGACTACTTTTAAAATGGGCTTTCATTTGAATTCTCACTTTTAATTTGGAATCTGAACGTTTGGCGATGTAGTTGACATGACTACGGCAATGATAATATGTTTAGAGTTACTTTTTTATTGAAAAGTGACAGATATAATTTTAGCAAGTTCGATAAGTGTTTAGCATACGCTAGCTGTGATACCAACCTAACTTTCTGTCTGTGTCAAAGAATAGAGGCAGGTTAAAGAGCTAAGTAGACGAGAAAAATTTGGTCATTTATTTGCTGATTGCCTCTTTTGTCTCTAGAAATGGCGTCGTTACCGGCGACAGAACCAGCAGTATGCCCGGTTGCAGGACCAGCAACTGAGTCCATAGTGCCCGCTTGCATGTTTGCACCGGCCCAGGGATGTGGCGAGGACCCAACCGGTGGAGACGGCTTTGAAGACGGCGAGGGTACTTACGGCGAGTCCGCGGATCATTTAAACCTTAGCAGCAAGGTGGGCCTCACTGAAAATTACACATAGTAACTAAAAGTTATAAGATATCCCACTCTTGGCGCTCTGATTCTGCAAACGACTGTTGAACAGTAGCATTGCAAAATGCCAGATGCATGTAAAATGCGGATAGTAGTTTTTTGCTGGCTGTGCAAAACTCCAAAGAGATTGACACGTATATATGCATGCATGTGGGACGACGTCCAGCTGGCAGGCTATCAATCCAAGGGGTATATTTATTGCACTTTGCAGGAGCAGACAAGGACATGAGATTCCATTGACAAATACTTAACATATGTTTCGACTGATATGCAAAGCACACTGCCCCAAAATAAAAGCTAATACTTCCAATTAACTTGTCAGTGTCTTTTTACTTCGTTTTCTTTTTACTGTAGATGGTCCTTGTGAGTCCCACTGGGGAGCAGTATGATTCATTACTGAAGCGCCTGCGGGAGCAGATAGATGAGGGCTGTGGAGAGACAATCTATGTGGTTGGGATGGGCTCAGGTAAGAGTGACTAACTAAAGAGTAATCTTCATAAACAGATATCTTTGTATGAGTACATAACAATGGCAAGGAGCAAGGTACTCTGTGTCAGAAGTGCTTTGGAGTGGTATAAATCAATCACAGGCTCCATTCAGTGTATGCTTAGAGCAAAAGTGGAGGGATGAGATGGCCTCATAACTGTAAAATCTTTTGTCTAGATTAAGCTTCATGTTTTTTAGTGGTCAGGTGTATATAAAAAAGCCTGTAAATATCAGTATGATTTTAATGGTTAATGCTGAGGGAGCTAAGAAGTCACATACCTTGTATGTGAAAACATACCTGGACAATACTTCTGACTCAGTCCATGTGTAATTTCTCCACAAACTGTAAACAGTAACTAACGGATAGAAGAAGTAGTATTGGCAAAGATGAACACACAAATAAATATGTGGTACAGTGACTGCGTTATTGGTCCAAATTCTTCAAAAGACAGTTGCTGGTTTCTAGAACCTATTCTGAAATTCTTGGAGCATAATTATGCCATGTGCTGTATGTCTAGAGCAATAATCGATCTAATGTTTAACTGTAGGTATTGTTTCACTTCCCTACCCCCTACTGACTCAGATACCTTCAAAGATTCAGCAGTAAATAATGTTGTCCTTAAACAACCCCTCCTATGTGATCACCTCTGAGCAGACCTCTACTGATAGTCAACTGACCTCTAGACTCTCAGGAAGCTTACCTGAGGTGTAAGCCCCCCACAGTCCCAAGAAGTACAATATTCACAGGTTTTCTAGTGACGGTAATTAAATATGAATCTTATTGGAGAACATAAAACAGAGTATTACATCAACACAAACTGTTGATATTTATTTTATCATAGAAAAAAAGCTGGAAAGTTGCACATTAGTTAACAACTTGACAAGTCAGATCCTCCATGTAAAGGTCCCAGATTCAGATAAAAAGGCTTCATGACATCTACATCTTGCATCTAAAAAACCTTTAAAGGAGGCTCATGATAGAACACATGTATACTAAATCACACAGGCCCAAACAAAAGCCAATAGACAGCCAAAACTACATTCTGTACAATAGTTCTTATTTGATTCAACAGTAAAAAGAGAAGAAAAAAAGAAAAATAAATCACTGATGGTCTGAAAATTTAGGTTTGATAGCATCTTGAAAAACATTACCCACTGACGTGATGAGGGAGATGGGTGAGTCTGAGGTTAAGAATATGCCTTGGTGATGCTCTAAGAGAGACAACAGTTGTTTATGTTTTCATTAGGTGTTGCTAAACTTCCCATTGGGAAGCCAGGTCCTTAATAATTTCAGTAGTCTGGTGTTCAATTTATATTTCCAATAGATGGCACCAAAATCTTTTTTAAAAATGTACCCAATGCAAAGGAAAACTAAGGGGATGTTCCATGAGACGTTTGGGATGATTGGATACTGTTGACTGCAGCTCAAATATAAAATGAAATTGACTTAATACAGGTAAAAAAGGACATCCCTTGGGATCTTTGTGGCTGGTGAATACAGTCTTTTTGGTACATTTAGGAGCTGTGTGCCCTCCCAGACATCTGACCCTGATTGTGTGCTGCTCACTTTCATTCTGAAACCTCCACTACACACCAGTACCAGAGCTTTTGTCAGCCCCCAGAGTTATTTCTGCCTGTTGCAGCAACATGTGTGACCTGTGTGGCCTGTTACTAGGTCAAAGTGCATTCTGTGAAAAGGGTATCAGTTTTCCTTACTCAGCACTAGACCAGACTGTTACTAGTTTATGTCTGTATGTTTGTCTGGCAGGAGGTGCAGTTTGCTGACCGGCCTACTGACCCAACCAGTTGTTTCTGTTAGCTCTGACTTGCGCCTAAACCTTTGTGGCAAGTCTAGGAGAGAGTATTTTGTCTGTTTGGTGTTTGTATTGAAAGATAGCAGTGAGTTACTTGCAGTGAAGTAATGAAACAAATGGCAAGTGCTGACCCAATATCAGTTTCCCTTGGAAACATATTGCAGTGTGTTTAAACATTCACATTTACATAAGAGATACATATCTCTGTGTATCTATGAAAAGTAGAACTGAAATCCTGCATTTCTGCAATCCTTGGCACCACTTGAAATAAATTAGCCTGATATTAGGCAGGAGGTGTGTAAGATTACAGCACTCTCTGTCTTTGTTACTCTACAGTAAGTCATCATCTCCCCTCCTCTCTGTTTAGATGGAGGTGACTATGGTTTGAATGAAAAAGACATGGAAGCGTCAGTGGCCACTGTGAGGTCCCTGTGTGAGCAGATTGAGGCTGACCTGATCCTTCTTAGGGAGAGGACAGACAGCGGTGGCAAGCTTCGAGACTACCTCATCCGCAGGCGTGTGGGGGAGCAGGATTTCCTGGAAGTCAGGTAACATTAAGAGAACAGCCAGTTATTTACTGTTGAGGTGCTCGTGAGCTTTCTCTTGTGATGCACCATAACATTTCAAATGCGTCAGCCAAAGCCTAAATCAGAACGTCTTCATAGCTCTATTAATGTATTTCAGTTGTCTGCACTTTTTCATTTTACCATCATTCAGAAAGTCACTTATTCTCATTCACTATGATGTACCTCATCTTCCCTCCAGGGTGGCAGTGGTGGGGAATGTGGACGCAGGGAAGAGCACTCTGCTGGGGGTATTGACCCATGGAGAGCTGGACAATGGCAGAGGCTTTGCTCGCCAGAAGCTTTTCAGACACAAACATGAGATGGAGAGCGGTAGGACCAGCAGTGTGGGCAATGACATCCTGGGTTTTGACCAGGAGGGGCAGGTAAGCTTTAGTTTTTAAACTAAAATACTGTGTGAGATAACTTCATCGCCATCTAACTCCTTATGTTCTTTTAGGTTGTGAACAAGCCAGACAGCCATGGTGGCGGTCTAGACTGGACCAAGATCTGTGAGAAATCATCAAAAGTCATCACCTTCATTGACCTGGCTGGCCACGAAAAGTACCTCAAGACCACTGTATTTGGCATGACGGGGCACCTGCCTGACTTCTGCATGCTCATGGTGAGAGAAGGGAGGGACTTGATTGTACCAGTCCTTTTGAAGTTCAGGCTAACTTAGGGGAAATTATTCGCTTCTTGTTTCCCATCTGCTTTGTCACAGGTTGGCAGTAACGCTGGCATCGTTGGCATGACCAAAGAGCATCTGGGTCTGGCACTTGCCCTCAATGTGCCGGTGTTTGTCGTGGTTACAAAGATAGACATGTGTCCAGCCAATATCCTGCAAGGTAAACAGTACATTAGTTTCACTCCTTAAACCTTGACCTTAAACTTGTTGTGATATCCCAGTAGAGATGGTATTACACCAGAACTTTATATCCTGTGACCAGCACTTAGTATTTCCCCCTTAGAAAGAGATGAATTACTGTTTAAATTCCCATCATTAAGATTTAAAACGCATTATGTCACATACAGTTTTTGTGCTGTAGAGTGGGGATACTGAACACTCACTCACTGTAAAAGTCTCTGAAGGAAGGTTAGTGATTCTACCCACAAACAGTTTTTGTAAACCAAAGGAAAAGTAGGTTTTTCCTCAACCCAGAATACAGAAGAGGTGAAAATGATAACACTAGTGGGCACAGATTAGCTTATGATAAGACTTCTACTCAGTGCAGCCCCTTTTTTTTAAGGAAGCATGTTGTTGTACCTTATATCTGCATCCTTTTAACAAGCATAATGTTTACATTGTCATACATTGTATCACATTTTATTTGGGTTGAAAAATACTTGTGTTAAATTATCCAATGAACTTGTTTTATTCTGTGTTTCTGCAGAGACGCTTAAATTATTACAGAGGTTATTAAAGTCACCAGGCTGCAGGAAAATCCCTGTGTTGGTCCAGAACAAGGACGACGTCATCATTACAGCATGCAACTTCAGCTCAGAGAGGTAAAAACGCTGTCTGAAAAAAACTGAGCAGTTAGGAATGGAGCTCAGACATTAGAGAAAATTACACTATTTTCCTACGAGTATTAACAAATACTTCCCTTCAAGTTCTGGCCACAACTATTCTGAAGTGCATTGCATTTAATTGTTGCTATTTTTATATATCCCTTTATTTGATTATTAAAAAAAAAAAAGATTACCAAAAGAGTCTAAGCAGAGTGTGAGTTGATAAATCTCAGGTATTGTGATTTGGTAAAACAATAACATTTCCTGAGGCTTACGCTTGTATTCTAGGCACATTAGATACAACTTGAATATATTTCCTTTTAAAGCTCACATTTAGTTACAATTTTTAGCACAAACTTGCAAATTTGTCCACGTATCCAAGAACTTGTTTGGTATTCCTCATAGACAATTTCTAAACACAAAAGTTAGATGCCAGGGTTTTTGAAGCTGGGAAAGCTTAAATGTTTTGAATTTCTTTAAAGGTGCAGAGCAGATGCTTGCAGACACTTTGGTTTCAGGTTGATGTTTTGTGTTTTAAGTCTCGTACTTACTATCATACTGTAATAGAAAGTCACTTTTACTTCTCATTCCTCTCTGCAGGATGTGTCCAATCTTTCAGATCTCCAACGTGACAGGGGAGAACATGGACCTGCTGAAGATGTTCCTCAACCTCCTCTCCTCCAGGACAAACTTCAACAACGATGAGCCTGCTGAGTTCCAAATAGATGACACATACTCAGTACCGGTATGAAAACAAACTCACACAGGGCTACACATGTGGATTTCTTCCCCTCTAGCTGATTCAGTCCTTTCTTTTCTGTTCCCCTTGTCTTCTTCATCGCATTAAAGTGTTTACCAACAGTTGTCCAGATGTTATAGTCAGGTCCTGAAGGGAGGCAACTGCAGAGTCTCAGCAAGTCAAACAGATACAAAAACCAATGTGTGCCTCAGCAGCAGTGTTTCATGTGAAAATGTATTCGAGCAAAACATTGAGCTGAATGTGTACTGTCACAGTCAGAGGTCTCTCTGAAAAGATACATCAACAGCAGAGCTGAATGTAAAGTGAGCATCATTGGTACTCTACTACTACTCATTAAAGGTTTCCTGTTTTTCCCCATGAAAACAAATTTCTCCAGGGCAGCAGCAGGATATCAGTGTTTGCATAATCCTGGCTACACTAATCTAAAATCAAAACTTCAAAAGCCAGAGCACACTTTCTTCATTCAGAGAAAAGCTAAAGCCTCTATCTGTAGCATCTTTAGGTTTGATGTTTTTTAAAATACACAAGGTGTTAGAAAGAGTTTCACATTGGGCTGGATCACATTTGAATAGTTTAGAATATGCTTGTTTTCTTGTTAGGATGATCATTGTTTTGGCAATAAAAAAAAGATTCTTCTATTTATTTGCACATTTTGTAATGCTTCCTCTAGATTTTTTCAAACAGAATTTTGCATAAAGAGTTGTTTTGGATGACGGATGTTTGGTTATTTAGCAAACTTAAATGAAAAATGTGATTTAATTTTTTTATGGTTCAGTGGCTTGAACTCATCCAAAAAACTGCAGCACCACTGTAAACTTGATTAGCTGTTGGCAGTGGTGAAGTAGTTTTCTGCCAGATACATCAGGTTCAAATGCTACATGACATAAAAAGGAACAGTGGCTGTTGACATGGTTGTAAAATAAGCAGATGAAGTGTTTCTCACTGAACTTTGAAATACAAACGTGAAAGTGCTTAACAGTTTCTTAGTCTGACTTGTCTAGACCCTCAAGTTTTAAATTGAAAAGTGTACTGATGTGTCATGAAGAAAATAAGTTATTTAAAGAGGGGGTATTGTTTTTTTTTTTAAATAAATTTATCAACATGCAGTGGGTTGACATTTTGCACATGTTTTCTTTGGACATCCAGCATTGTTATTTTGTATTCATGATTTGAATATGAGAAAGCATAATACCCACTCTTCAATGGTTTCAGATAACTTTCTTAGTACAAAGTTGCTTTGAATTTTAATGGTTTGTTTTGCTGAGTTTTCAATATTGTCTTCAAATAACTTTTACATTTTTTCTCTTTGAGTGTTTCTTCTGAAAACTACAATTAATAACCTTTTGTCTTGTGTGAAGTACTTCAAAATCCCCTGTTGCTGACCATGCTTTCAATAACCTGCTTCACCTAGTATTGCTTTTCTTAAAGTAAGTGTAAAATCTTTGTCTCTTGACAGGGCGTTGGAACAGTAGTATCTGGAACTACGTTACGTGGAATGATTAGACTTAACGACACGCTGCTCTTAGGCCCTGACCCGCTAGGCACCTTCATCCCCATCGCTGTCAAATCCATCCATCGCAAGAGAATGCCTGTCAGAGAGGTCCGTGGTGGACAGACGGCGTCCTTTGCTCTCAAAAAGGTATTTGAGAAACCAATTAAAGTCTGAATTAGTGTTGTTTTCAACCACACAAAGACAATTAAAGGAGTTTCTGAAATCCCTCGAAGTGATTAATTCTTCTGAAACATTTTGGATGTGATGTGCATATGAAGAAAGGCCCAACTTTCAACTTTTATAATTATGTTAATCCTCAAGTGTGGGAGCAGGCAGGGTTCTGTCTGTGGTTCTGGTAAAGCATCCTTCAAAAACCAGAGCCCCTCAGTAATTTATTTTTTTATTTTTCCCCAAACAATCTGTCTTAGGTCAAACGTTCATCTATAAGGAAAGGAATGGTGATGGTTTCCCCAAAGTTGATGCCACAAGCCACCTGGGAATTTGAGGCTGAGATTTTGGTTCTTCACCATCCCACAACGATATCTCCAAGATACCAGGCCATGGGTAAGAGTCATCTGGGTCAAAGACTTTGATGTGCACTAGTTTATTTTTGTCCCATTCTTGCCTTTTTGTTACGTCCTTAAAGCGGGTTTATCTGATTTGTTTCCATTTTACCAGTGCACTGTGGCAGCATTCGGCAGACAGCCACCATCCTGACCATGAACAGAGACTGTTTACGGACAGGAGACAAGGCCTTAGTTCACTTTCGCTTCATCAAGACTCCTGAGTACCTGCACTGTGACCAGAAACTGGTGTTCAGGGAAGGACGCACAAAAGCTGTGGGCACTGTCACTAAGGTAATGTAGTGTTGAAACTCCTGTCTTTGAATGTGTGTTCAGAATAGCAGCACTGAGGCTGATTCTTGCTTTGCCTTTCTATTTCAGCTCCTCCAATCAGTGAACACGCAGGCAGCTAAGGCACAACAGGCTAAGATGCAGGCCAGTAAGAAGACTTTTAAAGATGGCACAGCAGCCAGCGAGGAGGCTGGATCATCAGCACGGCCGCCGAGTCCAAACACAGCACAGCTACCAGTGAGTTAATCCATATGTGCCACAACCTTTTAAAGCATGCAGTCCGTTTCTGAGATGAAAAACTGTTTTTGTGCTGGCTTTCATTTCATTTTAAAATATTATTTATAAAGCTTTGCAATCTTTTGATTTTTAAGTGATAAAATCATGACAGTGCACACTACTAACTATGTGTTAAAGATAGTGCCACTGATTTCTAGAGAAAGAAACAAATCTCCATGAATTAGATAAACTTATAGTGGCAATATTTTTGTCCCTTTTTTCTTTCATACTTCATATCATATAAAAAAGGCTAGACTACATGCAGAGGTATTTTATAATGCAGCTAAAATTGAGCTCATTTTTTTTTGCAGCACACTCAGTAGTTTGTTTTTTGTTCATGCCCTCCTGGATGCCTTTTATAAGCTACTTGTTTCCTTTTATTTCTGGTCTTGACTGTCTAGCTGCTTAATAATCTTTTTTTTCCTCACACCCCTCAATGATGTTTATTTTTCTCCCTCCTATATTAATTCTTTTTGTTCTCAAATCACCTGTCATATGCCTTCTTACCCTGCCCATTAAATCCTCCTTTCATCCCCATGTATGGATACACCTGTCGTCCCACATCCTTCTTTTTCATTTGCTCGCATCCTCATTTCCATCCCCTCCTCTCTGCCCTTACTCACCCTTCACGCTCTTTCCTTCAACTTTAACGCTTTACTTTTTTCTGCTCCCCTCTCTTTTTCTCTTGTGCTTCCCCTCTCTCCCTCTCTTACTGTCTTGGCACGCTGCGTCAGACAGTGGCAGAGGAGGAAGCTCTGTGCAAAGAAGGCAACAAAGAGAACAAGGTAAAGAAGTTTCTGCAGCCTGCAGGAGTCATGACGAGGTCCCTGTCTTCTTAAGCTTTTGAGTTTTTTTTTTCTGTTGTTGGTTTCTTCCCTTTCTAAACTTTGGAAACAATGTTTTCTGAGCATGCTTACTCCTTTCACGTATAGTCACAGTTCTGCAGAGTGGCACACGGAAAGAGCTGCAGCTAAAACACAGTCCTTTACTACTGCCCTTTGAGAAGCTTCACTTTTAGCTATTAAGAGTTTAATTGCTAAAGTGGCTTCTGAACTGGACCCCAGTGGGTTTGAGTTAGAAACTGTTGACGTACTTTTCTGTAAAAGAGAAAAACGGAAAGCTCTGCTTTCCAAGTTTAAAAATGTGTACATAATTTAGAGTTCACCCTGGTCCAGGAAATTAAAAATTTATATGTTTTTTTTTTTTTTTTGAGTATGCACTCAAAAAGTGCTGCAATTAAGTATAACGAGAAGATCAAGTGCTTCATCAAGGCTGCATTTGAAGGATTTTCTGCAGTGTATTCCTGGAGAGGTTGGCAACCCAGCCCGAAATGATGACACCTACTGTTGGTTTGTAGGCCTGCACAGTTAAATCTGTTTTTTTACTGTTCATTAAGAAGATTAGACTTTGCATTAACAATTTTAAGTGCAGCGTTGATCCTCTTAACTCACATCCTCCGACATGACATTGATCTCTGTCCCGTTAGCACAAGGCCAGAGTGTTCCAACACCTGTGAAACAGATTACAGTGAACTATAACTCAGGGTATCATAACTAAAAAACTATAGAAGGATCTTTGGAAGGAAGGACAACAAAGAGGAATTCTGAGACTGTGTGTAGTTTACAGTCTGCTCTCCCTCCATCACTCCGAGCAAAATACTCAGGCTTAACAGAAAAGTCAAGAGATTTATGTGACAGTGTAGGTCAACTCAGGGTTCACTGGATTGATGGTTTGAGTTTTAGATATTTAAGAGTTAGTCCTGGTAGTTATTAAACTTTAATTTTATATAACAATGACCCCCAGGAAAATCAAAGTGCTTCATCACAGAGGAGATCTGCATATTTAATGAATGACAGAGTTGTAAAGGGCTCTCTCCCACCTCTTAACATCTCCTAGAGGAAACCCTGAGCTGTTGTGATTTACTGTTTTCATTTGATTCTTTCCCTAATTTAGAAAAACTTTAACTAAGTCTTTACCCTCTTAACCTCTCCAAGTGTGAAGCCCAAATTAATAATGCATTTTGTCTCTGAAATGCACCAACAGTTCGAAGTTCCCGTGTTCAGTAAGCTTCAAACCACGGTTTATGTAACCACCAACTCACTGTGGTGTTTCTGTCTGTCTGCAGCTTAAGTCTGGAGGCGGGGGACGCAGGAGAGGTGGTCAGAGACATCGAGGGAAAGGCCTGAACGCTGCGACAATCTCAACAGCCGTTCCTGCGGGAACAGCAGGCACAGCCTAAAAACACAAACCTGTCTTTTCTCCTCATCTCGTTTTTTTTTTTTTTTTTTTTCCCTTCTCAGGGAGGGAAAGTGACTGCATCAGCCTTCTAGTGAGAGAACACAAAGACTGATGCACATTTCACAGTATAATGACACTCAAATGTTCCATCTGGAAGCTTTATCATTGAAGTTAGGTTTTAATTGAGTTTTCTACAATCTGGAGATAGCATAAAGGCCTTTTCTTTTCATTTTTAATTCTTGAACCCATCTTGTTTTTGGTTCATCAGAGCTTCTTTGAAAGCATTAAGAGCGTGTCTAGCCTGCATTGGCTGTCACTTTCTCTCCCTCTGCAATCTTCTTTTCTCCTCTCCTTCTCTCCGTCTTCATTCTTTTGTTCTCTCAGACATAACTTTCCTGTTTACTTGTGCCACATCATTCGCTCCAAGAAATCAGCTGCATTCTGTAGTGAAAGTTGACCAGGATTTTATTTTACAATGATACTCATCATTTAGATTGGCAGTTTGAATACACATGGGGATTGGTTGGAGTGAAAGGGAAATACATTATGTTGGTTTATCTTACCCCTCTGTTTGATGATGTCTTCATCCACCTTAAAATAATACTTTTGCTAAGATTCATGTTACTGGGGTTTTTGGATTTTGATACTACAGTAAAAAAAAAGATACAATTTGTGTTGATTCAACATTTAAAACTATGATAACATCAAGTTAAAAAAATCATTTCAATACTCTACAGTAAGATTATCATCAGGACATAAAGTATACAAGCAAAGGCAGTGATATAATTGCTGTAAAAACAATTAACTAAGCCAGGCAGCAAGCACAAAGTGATGAATCAGAGACTTTGAAAAGCAAACATCTATTTTTTCACAGCAGTGTCGACAAAGCAGCTGAAGCATCCTGCCTGCTGCGTGTTGTCTCGACAGCCACCATGCAGCCGAAAGTTTTTCCTCCCAGGATGGCAAATACTGACACATTGTCACAAGCCTCATATCAACCAAGGCTGCACAAGTTGCTTTTTTTATTCCAGCATCTTACTGGTTTTTAAAATGTTGGTGTCATGACAGCCTGCTGTAACGGAGCTAGGGTTCAGTGGCTTTTATTCACAGAAAAGTTATTTTTCTATCCAAGACTTGTGGCCGTGATAACACCCCATTCATCTCAACAAATGTTGAGGGCACAGTCATTTTGCTTTCAAACTCAGCAAGCCCAAAAAAAAGGGAGCCAAGAGAGGTTACTTTTCCTTTCAGCCAGAGGAGAAGAGATCCAAAATATCTTAGAATTATATTTCTAACCACAAGGTCTTATCAGGTCAACTAAATAACTACAGCCATGAGCACAAGCTCCTGTTTTTATTGTTAAAACATCAATAATTCAGAACCTCGCACAAACTGATCCGTTTTTACTGCTTTTATAAAAAAAATGAAGTTCAGCAGTGTCTCAAAACTTGAATGTCTAATGCCAAGAAGAACATATTTGATTAAAAAAGAAAGTTTTGTACTCCTTTTAAATCAGACTGGGGCTGTGCAGAAAACATAAACCTTTAATACATGACCTCCAGAGTAAAATAAAAATGTGTAAGGCACACAATGATTTTTATGTTCATTTAAGAAGAGACACAATCTTTTATGTTTTATTAGTTTAAAAAAGCAAGCCAGCCAGGTAAACTGTGAGGAGGGCATGTTTGGCCCCTTAGTTAAAAAAAAAAAAAGTTTATTTAATTTTGTTACCTCTCAGATTGTAAAATCAAAGTGAAGTTGTTGATCACATTAAGTAAAGTTTGTAATTCAACTGTGGTTTACAACCTGTTTCCTAACCTTCAGTTGTTTAGTGGTTCCATCCCTGGTTTATGTTGGGAAGTCAATCTTTTTGGTTTTAACTTTGAGGTCTTTATCTTCCCGTCATACACAACACCATTATTGGATTTCAATAAATTCACTTTTTCCAGGGGTAACTCCATTTTCAAATAAATGAAACAACAGATGTGCTGGAGAGCAAGAAAGTTAATTTTCTTTATAGTTTTTCCTTAAAAAGATCTCACAGGTTCATATTTTGGAAGAGACACGTATTTGTGTTTATGTTTGTACTTAAGCCGTTCAGAAGAACTGAGGATGAAAAAGATGCCATTTAACTTAAATGCTGCCACTTTGTGTTGTAAATCCTTTCAAATAAAGATGTTTTAAACTATGATTTGGGTAATTTATTCTTCTATCAAAATGACCCAGCTTATGTTATTATGCTGACATTTTGATTCTGTCAGGATTTATTTGACTGGAGGCCCTTCAGCTTCTCTGACAGTTTGATGAATGCCTCCAATATCAGCCTCCATTACCACACTTGTGTCCTAGATTACTTTTAAATGCCATTTTATCCACATTACAGGTTCACATATTGTCTGATCTGAAGCAACAACCTCTGTTCAAAAAATATGAAGTCTTTGAGGAAGTGCCATTTTTTAAGAGTCTAGAGTTGCATAAAATAAAAGAAAAAAACTTAAAAGAAGCTCTTCCTTCTCCCTTATAAACCTCTTTTTAATAAACTTCTTCGAGCAGTAAATCAAAATGTGAACTGCGACATGAAAGTGAGTGTATGTGAGCATCACCTCACAACCTCCTCTTTAGTTATTATCCAAGCAGTTTTTGATCGGTCTGGGGCACTTTGCATGACAGTCAGCTTTTGATACAAATGACTTCCAATCAAATTTGTTCAATAGATCACAGCCCCCCAGCCTAATTGTCTTCTTAATACGGTGGAGTGTAACAGCTGATTGCTTTGGTAGCATTTCAATCAGTCTCCCTCTGAACCCTGAAGCTAATTTTCACAGGTGGTGTCTCCCCAAATGGTATAAAATGAATAAAGGAATAGTCTCTGATGCAGAGCCTGGGGTCATTGGAGGACTTGATGAATTGAAGTGGGGTGAGCTCCTCAACAGTTTATTTAAAACAACCTCCTGCGTCGTGTCTCTTGGCTTACTCTGTTTTCTTTTAATTTAACCTGAATGCAATTGAAAAAAAAAAAACCTTGCATGAGCCTGTAGGACTCCAACAGCACTCACTCCCTGTGTCCCTCTCTGATTTTACTTTCACAACATGCAGCGACCTCATCATGGGCCGTACTGCTGTCAGAATATGTAGACTCATTGTTTTGTTTCAAGCATGACATAAAGACATTTCATTTATTTACGGGGGATTCTGAAGGAACCTTACACACACATTTTGTACAACTCAGACTGAGCAGTCAGCAACTTGAGTGTAATCAGTAGCTCTGTAATTTACAATATACTGTATGCATTTAATGTTCCTACAGCAGTGAACAATAAGTAGCCTTGACTCATTTGATGAATGTATAAGTGAATACAATAGCAAGCAGGGGCAGAGAGTCACAACAACGCTGACAATAACACCATGACTGTAGCATACTTACTTCAGAGATAGGTCGTATTTTTTTTTTTTTTTTTTTTTTTTGTAGCTACTAAATTTTGCTTCTAATTCATCTTAAACGCAGACTGCATGAAAATGAATGATTTATTACCTTGCTCCCTTCCATTGTGCAAAATATCCATCCATCCATCCATTTTCTATACCGCTTATCCTGTTACAGGGTCGCGGGTGGCTGGAGCCTATCCCAGCAATCATTGGGCGAGAGGCAGGGTACACCCTGGACTGGTCGCCAGTCAATGGCAGGGCTGACACATAGAGTGTGGCACGCACACACTCACACCTAGGGACAATTTTGGTGTGACCAATTAACCTGGTAAGCATGTTTTTAGACTGTGGGAGGAAGCCGGAGTACCCGGAGAGAACCCACGCATGCACGGGGAGAACATGCAAACTCCACACAGAAAGACCCACCGGCTGAGGTGGGGATTTGAACCGGTGACCTTCTTGCTGTGAGGCTGCAGCGCTAACCGTTGCACCACCGTGCAGCCCTGTGCAAAATATGAAGCAAAAATATCTCTGCAACAGGCACTAACATCTTGCAAAGAGTGCAGCAGAAATCAGTAGTTAATAATAATCTAATTTCTTTCCCAAACCAAAACACACTTCAAACTCACTAGTAAATCAGCAAAAATGCCACAGGTGGGCACAGTCTCCATCATAGCAGGTTTTTAAGTCGATTCAGACAGAAACCATGTTGTGGTGTTTCTGTGTGTCTGCAGGCAGTCAGTTAGGTTATAAATGAACATGCTTATTCTCACCCATGCTATCCACTGGCTCAATAGCAAAGATTTCCGCTCAATATTCGGGAGCAAGGACTTGTTTGTTTATCCCTTACTTCAACATGGCCGCCTCTGGACGCCTCTGGCTAAGTGACAACACAGACGCCAAGTTCACACCATTATTCATGAGAGCCAATTAACTGGTGGACACCACAGCCCGCAGAGAGCAGATAGTGCATGAGTGGAATTCACTCTTCAGACCATGAACTGAAACTTTTCAAATGTCTTCATGAATCTTATTAGTTAAATGCTGTGGCAAGAAAGGTGATTTAGATCAAGGTTAAAGATATTAGTCTGAAAAAATATATATATATTTTGTGTTATAAACCATTTTTCACAGTAGTTTTGCACAAGCATAGAGAGTAAACAGTTCCTCAGCTATCTGATACATCTGTGCATTAAACTGCTATTAATGTAATTTTCCTCCTGCTGCAGGAAAACTAAATTTCAGTTAGAAACACTCTCGTCATACATCGAACCATTTATTGCCAAATGGATACAGTTAGAACTGGCGTTACAGCTCTGCTTTTCAGAATACTCCCTGGGTTAGCCAAGCAGCCTGCTCAAGCTTTCCAGGGAGTGCATAGCAAAACCCCCATACATACATACAGTTCAAAAGGATGCATACATATCAATAGGATACATACAGAGTTTTAATGGGAGGAGGCTGGGGTGTAGGAGGAATTATTAAGACAGCAGCAGCTGGGTAGTAAAACGGTAGCAGAGATAAGACGGAGTGATGACGTGAATAAATACACCGCCTTGTTGTTAGACACGCTGTGATTGGTTGAGAGGGGTTAGAGCTTGAACATCAGCCTGTCAGCTGATCGCAGCTTGGCATATAACTTCAGTGTCCTGCATGAACTTACGCTAACTCAATTTTTTATTGATACAACCCAAAATTAAAATAATAATGATAATAATAATAATACAATTTAGAATAGCCAACCCTGTTAAACATATTTCGGGGGCACATCAGAATGCCTCTCTTATAAATTATGTTATATTATACATAAGGATGTCACTGTCCGTGTATCATTGGTTGGCAGTAAAATCTTCAAGTTACAAGTAAACCTTTAAAATTGAATAAACATCATCAAATACAGAAGCAGCAGTGGGCAACATAAATGAGATTCACTGAACTATCTGCTGATTTCATCACTGCGAGGCCATCCATCAGATGTGCCATCTGTGTGTTTTTATAATTGTCACTTGTTTGTAGCAGAATCTGTTTCTGCATCATTGTGTATTGGGTAAAAAGAATTAGTTTCATGGTGAGCTGTAGGAGCCTGGTTAATATTTGGTGCAACTTTTTTGGAAAATGACTAGGCAGATTTTGATAGATTTCACAAGTCAAATTGGATGAATAAGTTGATGTTGCCATGGCCCTGTGGTTGAAATAGGCCCATCTAGATGAGAATGATGTGTTTATGGAAGTCTGAGCTCCTGAAACACAGGACTAGTTCATCTATTCTGCTCTTGGTCATCCTGATCAAGTTACTCTTCAAGATTAATGGTCTGTATGCAACACATTGTGTCCATAGGGGGCACCAAAATCCCCACAAATCAAAGTTCCTACTCTTTTTAAAGTAAATAAAAATCAACAAAAAAATCAACTTTTTGATGGATAATTTTTTGTGGACAAGATTTTTTTAACAGCTAATATGTCAGATTGATCAACTATGTCACTGCAAGAGTCCAGTAACTGAAGAGTAAAGTATTAAAATTGTCTCCTGTTAAAAACAAACTATATTGTTTGACCCATTTCAAAGTTTCATTGTGATCATACAGTTAGAATCCAGCTGGAAAATGTCTCAACAACTGGGCCAAAACCAATTTATGTACTGGCAAATAGTTTGCCAAAGTTATGAAAGGTTTGCTCTGCTTATAACTTGAGCCCTGTTTCCACCAAGCGGTTCAGTTTGGCTCGTCTCGGCACAGTGTGTGTTTTACGTTGTTTCAACTGACTAATCCCTGAACAGATCCCCAAATGACCAAAGTCCCACTTTTTGGGACCTTTCCGTAGGAGTGCCAGGCTAAACCAAACCGATTTCGGAAGGTGGAGCTACAACACTGCAGACCGTTGATTGGTTGAAAGAATCATCACTTGCCATGCAACGGCGGCTGCATTTCTCCTGGTGGCACACAGTCTTTGCTGGAACAAAGCTTGATTCCACTTTGTACCAAAGGGCCACATGACAATCACAAGAGGACAAAATGCTGGATGTCTTCCATTGTCACTCTTTGTTTATTGTGTTGCGTTTTTCTTCTTCGTTGGATTTATTAGCGGGGTACATTTTGTTGCACTGCTATGGTGTCACGTTATTATGTGACTGCAACCCGTACCAAACCATACTGATCTACACTGGACTGACTGCTTGGTGGAAACAGGGCTCAAGTCTGTGCAGCAAGTCCTTTGTAAACTTAAGACATTATCAACCTCTCACAGTGCCTTTAAATAGAGCTCAGATAGACATTGAACATATTAATTGTAATAAATAGGGTTGGAGCTACATAATAAAGAAGTAATGGGTGATGGCAGACAGGTTTTGTAGTTAATAAAAAGGACTTCAAAAAGTGTCATTGATTAGAGCATAAAGCAGAAATGACAGAGTCTGATTTACTGAGTGTTTTGGAGTAAAACAGTTTAAGCTCATTTAATATAAAACCTCCCTTTAGAAATATACATAGATTAATGTCCTTTAAGTTGACTTGTTCACTGCTTTTGCCTTAAACATCATGAAAGATTTGGTCTTTGGATTGCAGATTTTCTGTGTTCACCACTTTACTCAGACTTCACAAACCTTGCTTCCAGCTGGTTTCTAGCATTTTTTGTAGGGTTTCAGAGAATAATTTATTCACCATTTTCCTAAAGTGGAATCCAATTTCACTCCAGATTGAAGCAAATTTGGGAGTCTGCAGATTGTTGGTGAGGCATATTCAACATGTAAAAAGTAATGAGCAATTCTTTTTCAGGTATCCCTAAATAACTGCCAAACCGTGCCTCACATTTTGCTGATTTGTGAATATAGAGTAGTTTTTAGTCTCAACGAATGATTTGTGTCTATCAAGTGAGACTACAAATGGTTTTTGTGGATTGAAGTTTTCAAAAGATCCGTCCCAGGGTGTTTGGGTCATCTGGCTCATGATGCTGACAGAAATGTACAGATGAAAAATTCGTGTTTTTTTCTGAATTTGGTTTTGCTCAAATCACAAATCAGATTTACTATTTATGTATTTTTGTGTGGTATTCACTCACAAACTTAATATTGTTAAAAGGGGATGCAGAAAGCAGAGAAGTGGTGTTACTTGGGTTGGTACTCACTTCTATCCTGTTTTCACAGTTAAAATTGAGAGGGAGTTGTCATCCTAGAGGCTCTTTGTTCATCCAATACTCATGTTCACTCGCCATCCTCTAGTCTTTCCCTTTAGACCATGAAACCACAGAGACTTTGATCTCTTTTTCTTATCTCTCCCCATGTTGTATTGACCATTTTTTCTTGAATTTTTATTCAGTTATATTTTGTATGCTTCTTGCTTTGTTTATTGAATCTAAAACATTCTCATCCAGGGAAGCTTGTGAAAGGGTCTGGTGGATTTAAATTCCAGTTTTATGTATTTTTTTCAATCCCTTGTTTACAACATGTAGCCATGATTTGCACTCATACGCACAGAGCATTCCAGAGAAAGAATTTGTTTTCTGTCCCCTGCGGCTGTCCAGGGGGACAAACAATCACATCGACTGAGTCACTCAGCCTGGTATTGATCTTCAATGTGTACCTCGAGCCCTCAGATCTAGCTCCAGGGATTTTACACCAGTTCTTGTCATATTGTTGTGCTTGATTTTGATTAAGTAGGAAACTTCTCTCTTACATGTTTAAAGCCTTTTTCCAACAAGTAAAATGGTTAAAGAATCACTTTTTGTTGAAGGGCAGTAAGTTTAAGAGTAAACTTGTCAATAAATTAGAAACCCTCCCAAACCAAAAGAGCACACAGACTGCTGAGTCTGAGACCTCATTCGTTATAAAAGAACCAGAAAAATACATCCAGAGAACTGCACCAAATCACAGTATTAATGATTGGTTGATCATTTATTAATATTACGCAATTTACTTTGGTCATAAAATCTGTTTATGTTTATCATTTGGGTGCACTTATTATATACTGTCTATATTGAGCCCACGTTTAGTCATAACCTCAGCCCCAAACCAACTTTTTCATTAAATAGGCAAAGTCAAATCTGTATTTTGAGTAATTAATTAATATTGCTTGTTTGCAGTTTAACCTCGTTAACCGGAGTTGGATAAAGAAGACACAATTAATTACACACCTGCAGATGTCGCTGGTGTCACGGTGAAAATGCCTCATGGCCAGCAAGACCTGCAAAGCTGGCTTCCACCTCCGCCATTTACTCCTCATTTGGGAAATGAATCACTTGGTGAAGCATGTCCAGCATTTTGTCAATGGTGCTTCATGTTGTCCAACTTGGTTTGACTTTGTTTTTGCAGAGAAACAGAGTCAGAGACACACTGCTTCTCTGCTG
Organism: Halichoeres trimaculatus; assembly: GCF_033239565.1. Lineage (NCBI taxonomy): Eukaryota > Metazoa > Chordata > Actinopteri > Labriformes > Labridae > Halichoeres > Halichoeres trimaculatus. The sequence goes on along the minus strand of NW_027437180.1, from coordinate 19,357,290 downwards.
TCAGCTGAGCAGAAAGGGTCTCCACCTGTTCTTTGTGGAGGCGCTGGGCACCCTCCAGCTGCTGCTGAAGGCTTCGAATTGTGTCATCAGCTCTATCCAGGGCTTGAGTGAGCTCTTGCACCCTGGCTGATGTTGCTCCATTTAAGTCAGCATTTTGCTGAATGTTAGAGTCCATATTTCCTCTATCCTTGTCTGAATTGAAGTGCTGATGATTAAAAACTTTGCAGTGGATTGTGGACTGGTATGGCCACACCAGACACAAATTGGCGTCGAGTTTACATTTCAATGCAAAGAAGCATTTGGACGCAGATTTGTGGATCCATTTGGCACGGCGCATTTGGGGCGTAAGACGCCTCTTTGTTGAATTGAAAATATCAAACTTTTGACGCAAATTTGCATGAGGATGTGCCACGGCAGCCATGCAGCGATGACATTCCTCCACAGCATCATCGATTTGATGATGTGTGATGCTCCCGCCACCTGCTCTGACTCCAACCCCGCCGAAAGATGGAGAAGAAAGTAATCCGTGTGGTGTGTCATTATCCAGAGCTACACGATATGATGTGTGTTCTCTACAGAGACCAGGAAAAAAAGGAGCAGGCTTGGGTGAAAGTTGCTGAAGAGACAGGTTTTGAAGGTAAGTTCTGTAAATATTCGTTCGTTTCCAGCTGGATTTGCCTGCACGGGTCATCACTGAGTCCGACTGATGGGAGGGCCTGAAAGAGAGGAGGACGGAGCGGGGCAGGGGCACAGCCAGGGAAAAGATGGAAGTTCTCTGTGGTCCTCTCTTTCCTCGACCCCTTCGGTATCCCCAGGGAGACCTCCGGGAACATAGGTCAGGGGGTCTAGGATGAGGTCGAAGGGAACAGCCGGGCAGGGCCAGTGGAGGTGGATTACCAGGGAGAGGCGGCAGGCCTTGATTGTGATCTCCAAGGCTTTCACACACTCTCCTGTCATGCTTCTGAAACCACAGCTCATTGTTTTTCAGATTCTCTTTTGGGCTTTCAGTCTTTAAATGAGCAGGCTCTCTACTCCGCCTGCACAGTGACGCGTCAGCTCTTCAGCTTGTCAAAATAGTCGAGCGCCCAGCCTTGGGCATGACGCACGTTTAAATTCACCAATTAACTTTTGTTCTTAGGGTAACACTGTTAACTTTAGCTAGTAATTATTGGACATAGGAAGTGATCACTTCTCATCTTTATTCTGATTTTCATTTAGAGTGCTCTAATTTCCCTTCAAGTGTTTAGACATCGCTGGTGTTTCTGTGTAAAGTGTGACCCTGTTAACTGGTGACTCACTGATACCTTTAGCTGAGAGTCAACAGTTAGCATGGTTGCTATTAACTCCAAACACTGGTTGCTCTATAACCGTCCAAACTTGACTTACATTGCCTCTGTTGTATAGTATCGTTTCTGACAGCTGACCACCGAAAAAACGTACATTTTGATGCTGCTAACAGGTTGAATTTTGCGTAAAAAAAAAAAAAAAAAAAAAAAAGCTAACTCATCTGAACGAATGGAGCTAAACGCTGCTTATGCAGTCAAAATGCATGCACATCTGCCCTGCGCAGATGTCTTTAACTTATGATGACCATGTCTTTTGTTTAATCAGTAGAAGCAGAAAATGAGCCAGCAGCTTTTGGGTTTGCCTCTGTCCACTGGTAATTACAGTCACTTAACTCCAACCATAGAGTTTGTTTTAGCCAGTTCAGTACTTTTTGGCTCATGAAGTGCTTTCAGAAAGTGCTTGTATGGGAAACAAGACAATCTGCTGGAGAAGTGCTACAGAACTGGAAGAGGGGCAAGCCAAATATGGAATATACTGTACAGAGAGGAAGAACGAACAGACTGATGGACAGATGGAGAGAAATGGACTGGCAGCAAAGCAGGCAGAAGGAAAAGTGTATTGATTTAGAACATGGGTGGGTGAAGAGGGAGACAATAAGATTGAGAATGAGTCAGAGACAAGAGAACATTGGAGAACACTGCGTGACTGTAAAAAGACAATGATGCAATGCACTCAAGCTAAGGATAAGGTTAGATGATTAATCCATAAGGCCAGATGAAACATGACAACTTGAAAAAAATATTAAATATAACATGTAATACTTCTTAAACTTCTTGGAGTGGAGTAGAAATGATCAATTTTTAACCCTTATGTGTTTTCATTCTGAAAGAATTAACGCTGGACCTGTTTTTCTTTGCCTAACCCAAACACTTTCAGCAAGGGGCTTCATTGTATTTTCTTATGGATGCTGATTAATAAAGGATTTCGCTGTGCTGGGCGTAAACACCTCAAGACAAAACAAAGACCCACTACCCAAAATCATATTGCCAGTTAAAGTTATTCCACAGACTCTATGAAACATAGATGTCTGCCAGTAGAGAGGCATTTTGTAGCCATCATCATTTGGAAACGCTGACCCCATCTTGATAAACCTGGATTTTATTGTTGAAGCAATTTAGTTAATGCTTCAAGGTTAAGAGGTACAGTTAACCATGTAATAGTTGAAGTACAATACAGGTAAAACAAAAGAAAACAAAACGGGGGGGGGGGGGGGGTCATTTCCTTCTTTTTTTTTTATTTTTGGCATTTACAACTTTTTTGATTTCACAATGAAAACCAAGCTTTCCTGAATGGTTTAATCTGAGATTATTACACGAAAGTTTCAAAGACCTCTTTTGGGCAGCCTCTATTAAAATTCAATGATACTTCACAATGTGCTTCATTGAATACTCAGGCATCACGTTCCTCCATTTCATTTGTTCTTAAGAAAATTAACAAAAAAAAACTTAATGATGAAATATGTTGTATGAAAATGTAGGAAAAAAAAGTAGGGGATTATGTCTGTCATCTGATTTTTTTTCCTTTGATGTTGAGCCAATCTGTTGCTTCAGTCAATAAAACTAAATTTGCTGATTTGTCTGAAAGAGTTCATGAAAGGGATAATGGCTGGTGAAATGAGCAGCTCAGCACAAAAGCCAGTCGGAGTCACATTCACACTGTCAAGGACAGAGACTTGGTTCTTAACAGCAAGCAGAGTTTCACAAGCATTTATTCACTTAAGCTCTCACACTTTAAGCAGCTTTATTGCAGAATCGAGACATCTGGACGTCTGTTAACCTGAGATGAAATTCATTGGGTTGGCTTTTACTTAGTGTCCCATTATAGTCCAAATCCTTCTTTAGCAGCTTTTCCACGCTGAGTTGGATTTAACTCTGAGAGGAAATTTAAAGTTTGGTACCAAATATCAACAGTTTGGAAATAAACCCAAAACCCTGTAAATCCCAGAAGTTCCCAGAGATAGACTCATCCAATTTGCCTCCGCAGAGTTGCTTTAAGGAGCTTACGGAAAGTGAAACTGGGAGGACAACTTAGTGACGGCTCAAATAATGTAATCATTTCTTCTTTTTCTTTCAATCTTTGATGCAAAAGTAAAATCCATGGGATGATTCTACCTTTATGAATTTACCTTAATCATAGTGCTCAAGCTGTACCTTATACTACAGCCTTGGAAACTGGAAAGCAATACTTGTCTGACTTTGAATTATTTACACAGCTCAGAGCTCCTGGCACAGCAGCTGACAGCTAACACAGACATCTTTGTCAATGTCCTCATGAGAACTTCTGACCAGGGGTTATGTCTGCTGTGTATAAAGATGTCCATCTATCTGGACTACATTTCCCAAACGATCCCTTTTAGTCCAGATGTACCTGATGGGTTAACTGACTGTTATTTTGAGCCTCTGCAGGGGTATATAAACAAAAATAGACTGTGCCTTCTCTGGTTTCTTAATTTGCAAGCATTTAAGACTGCTGCATCACAAATGAGGTTCAGACATTTAGAATTAGGCAAAGAGGTTCAGTTTTAATTAGTCAGGAGCTGCAGGAGTAAACAAGATGAGACAGAACCACAGGGTGATTCAGACTCAACAGGGCACAGCATAGCTTTGGTAATAAATAAAGATAAGTATAATTTTCTATCTCTGCATATGAGGCTTTCATTCAAAACTGTATCACTGGAGCATGGTTACAGATAAAAAATGATGACACCTGAATTAACAGCTACAGGTTTATTCTCACATCTTATTTGACCGCGTGGAACACTGTTCAGTTACTTCCCCATGTGTCCTCAGATGTCCAGAAGGTGTCATTGTTGTGTAAGGATTTATTCAAATGCAGGCAGTCACGGTTTGCTGGATGTTTCTGCGGGAAGGCACACAGCAGTACGGCATATTTCCAAGGAATATGTTGTTATCCACATTAAAGCTGTTAAGGCAGCTATTCAATGCAGAGTTTTTATAACATTGTGTGTTTGTGTATGCTGTTGCAAAAGGAGTTGGCAAAGACAGAGGAAAAGACTCAGGGGATGGAAAAAGAGGGAAGGGATGTCTGTCGTGTTTACGGTGCCTCATTAGATGAGGGCGGCTCCCACTTCTGGCCCCAATTCTTCCTGATTCAGCTGTTCTCGACTCAGCCCGCTGCTCTCTGGCTGTCTCTCACTTTATCTCTCCTTTTCTCTCTTTTTCTCTCTCTATCCTGTCTGAAGGGTGCATCCAGTGACAGAGGACCAGGAGCAGCTACACACATGCCAGGATGTGACTCTGGCTCTGCTGTCTAGCTCTCTCAAAGTTTTCTCAAACCAAAGTCTGATTTCTTTTCTTCTCATCCCTAGTGTCTCTGCATCTGTCACTGTATCTGTCACCCCTTCTCCCCAAATGTCCAGAGCTTTGATTTTGTTTAACTGAAGTTTCTTCTTGAACTCCCTTTCAAGATTCCTGTACTTCAAACTCATATTAACATGATGGGCCGTTTCTGCTTAATGTTCATGCTTTCACATTTCCCTGATTGCAGCCACGCATGGGCACGCACACACATACACGCATACACATACACACACACTCACACAGATGAACACACTCCATATGGCAGACGGACAGGAAAAATAATGTAACACAAAGCTCTGCTTATTTGTAAGTGCTCCAAGTGCCAACTTTGTTGCCATGCTCTGCCCTAAGCATCCACAGCTGATGCTACCTCCCCCTGCAGTGATGAATGACGTGGCTCTAGATTGGCTCTTTGTTGATGGAAAACAAAACCAGTTCTTAGGAAGACTGTGATTTGAACCAACTAAGCACCAGCACCAAACAAACACTGGTGGAAAGGGGTAACCTTGAAACTGAAAATCTACATCAATTCCTGGAAGTGAACTACAGTTGTCCATTCCTGTGACTCTGACCTTCACAGTGACACCTGCCAGGAATCTTTTTTTTGATGTTTGTTTCTTTTTTTTTTTTACTTGTAAAACAGAAGTTAGACTGGATCACTAGGTGTGTGTGTGTGTGTGTGTGTGTGTGTGTGTGTGTGTGTGTGTGTGTGTGTGTGTGTGTGTGTGTGTGTGTGTGTGTGTGTGTGTTTTGCTCTTGTGCTCCCATAACACCAAAACACACTATGAAATCTTACATGAGGAGCGTAGATTCCACAGACGAGGTGTCTGTGACATCACCCGTTTGTTTCAAAGCACTGAATTGCACGTTTACCTGCCAGGACCCCGCCACATGCCTAAGGACACCTGGGTAGGGTTGTGATGGCTTATTTTAATCAGGATGTTGTGTCTGATCAAGTCTGTAACCGATTTCTGACCACGTGATCTGATCTGGACATCCCTAGTTCAGTGAATATTAAGATCACGAGCTCACCAATCAGAAGCACAGCTCAGGTCACATGAGTGACAGCATCTTTTTTTGTACTCAAAGCCCTTGCCACTTCCAATATGGCTGCGATAGCTGATGTGCTTCAAAATCCGGGGAAACTACATCCATTACTTATACACTCTATGGTAATAATAAAGAAGAACTGCCTTAATGACAGTCTTATAACCAAAACAGCAGAGCAGACATGAATGTCAATTCTTTACTTGCCACTCCTGGTTTCATTGAAACAAAAAGGCAAAAAGGCCAAGGTGATCTGGCCCAAAAGAAAATTCTGCTATTTCACTTTAACTCTGTATACAGTCATGGGTAAAGTCTGACCTGTTAACATGGTGGTGGAAGCCTAGATGTCCTTTTTGTGTGTCCAGTACAGTGGGGATTGCTCTAAGACTGCAAGGGAAGCTCAGCTTCCCCTAAAATGTCCCCCCAAAAAGTGGTGATATGTACTGCTGTGTGTACATTTCATTGACAAAATCTGCGCAAGAATTCCTTCAACTTTTGTTCAGAATCAGCTACCTATCAGAGCTAACTGGCTCAACCTCCTTCCCATTCATCCCCGCAGCGTCTCGGTGCTTTAACACAGTCGGATGCTGAGCGTCTTCTAACTTCAGCGGGAAGCGTAGAGTGGGTTGTTTCACTGTGGGAACTGGACGGTCAAACGCTGGGCTTTGTCTCGTCCATCAGATGCTCAGCGTCTCTGGGGGTCTATGAGGCGGTGGGCTGGCCTGGACGCTGGGCTTCTGCATGATGATTGGATGATCTGTCAGATTTTGAATCCCTTTTTGATTGACAGTGAAATGAGCCAGTCAGTGATATTAAGCATCTTCTGAGTTCTACAGTCAGTTGTTCTGGACTGATCCGGAGGCTTTATCGATCCCCAGCGAGTTTACCTTCCTTAAAAACTATGAGCGTTGTGTTTAAAGATTCTCTCTCTTTTCACCAATAAGCAGCTACAGCTACAGCTGTGGAGCTTCTCCCCCTGTCACTCACACTTACAGCCTGTCGTAGTCTCACGTAGCAGCTCCAGCTGCGAGCAAGCTGACATGGAGGGTAGAATTTAGGTTTAAATAAATAAACAAATTTATGATGTAGGCCAGAAAAAATGAGCTTCCCCTCCTTGACTGACCAGTAGCCGCCACTGGTCCAGTGTCTTTCTTGCATAATAATGGAGTGTGACACAGTTTTCCTCTGTGTATCTGTAACAAGAAATGAAGTAATCTCTTTGGCAGCAATGTTTATGTCTTCCTCATTAAAACAAATTTAATAAGAGACTTATTCATTCTTACAATTTTTTTGCCTCTATATTAAATTCAGTCATTTGTTTATTTCTTTTCAGTTTTTAACTAGGACATTTTCTAGCAGTCAGAGTTTGTTAAATGTTCATGTGTTGGACTAAATTTTAGCAACTTTTTTAAGAGCAGCAAAGTAATGACTTTCCCAGAATTCAGTCTGCTTTAAGCCCAAAACATCAATACATGACAGAACTGGCAATGCACTGCAAAAAATTTAGTTGATTTTCTTTTTCCTAGTGTGCTCAAAGATCTACTCAAGCAAGGTACTGTGAGGGAAGTTGCCAATTTTCAACAAGTTTTCCATTAAAATCTTGGTAGCACATGCAAATTACCTCCCTACATGTGGCCACCACCAAAAGCTGTCACTCAGTCTCTGACAATTTTGTCAGCTCTTGTCCTGTTGGTGCTACAAATTTTACTTCTCCAATTTCTGTGTCTCTTACTCAATGGACAGTCACTTTCTATCTAGTCCTGACACCTCCAGAATCAAACTTTATGATTTGATTATTGAAATGCTGGAACCAGACGTAAAAGGCTACTTTTGTAGGACTGCAGTGTGGAGTAATTGCTGGTAGATGACGGAGGAAGAGGCCACCGGGGCCGAGTCAAGCATACTCAGATAGACACAATAGTAGTGTTGAAGTTATGAGGATAGATTTTTAGGAGCTGGATTTCTAACTTTAAAAGTGACGTGTACATGTTTAAAAAATGTTTTCTTCCAAAAATACCATCCTGCTGGCTTTTACAGTCCTGGGTGTGAATTTATGCTATGGGAAAAGTAATTAAGGAGTTGTTAAAGACGGTAAGGAATTACAAAACTGAAAAAGTTAACATTGTTGCCATGGCCATGTGAGCTTTTATAGGTCACAGAAAGACATCACAGTTTAGTCTGTTTCAGAGCCACCTAAAAACTCCTCAGAGGGTCTCTAAGACGCTAGATATCATTCAAAGAGAGGGTATTGTACCACTTTTAGTCCTCCTGGTATCCCAAAGTCATGTGTAGATCTTGTGAAGATCTCTTGTTCTTTTTACAGCAGACTGGATACTTTATCTGTGTTTGAAATATAGACAAACTGGTCAGCAAGCAAGGAATAATGTATAGTTTTCAAAGAGTTATTCCAAATAAAATCTTTGGATCAGCTGTAATGGTTTAATCAAATTAGATGAAGGTTGTAGTTAAAATGAGAGGTTCAGATTCACATTAACCCACAAATATTTTCCCTTGCTCACAGTTATTTACTCTTCAATCATGAAGCCAAACTCATCATACACTTGCGTTCACTTGTGACTGACTGAAAGGCTTTTTAATGCTAAACAAAAGAGTCATTTTATAGGTATTGCATCAGTGTGAATACAAATGAGTGGATAAAAGCCCTGACTAAATTGGATGTGCATTATTTTCTGTGACATGTAGAAACTGCTGAGTGGGAAAAGCTCTTCAGGAGTCATTAATAATCACACTAACACACTAAACTCTGCTGACAGCAGTGAATGCTCACAGCAGTTTGCCTCTGATTAATAAATAAAGTCATTTCAGAGGCAGGATCTCTTCCTTCAGATACTTCCGTAGTTAAACTGTGAAATAAATAAGGCATGAGTTGCTTGTAACCAACAAGTGATGTGTCAGCTTGTAAAACAAAGGGTTCTACCTTTAAGACCTACACTATGAAGAGTCTGGCTTGTTTATTAGTGATATAAAGGTCTAGTAATCCAGTGTATGAGTCACTCAACATGCCCCCTTACACCATCCCACCAGTTGTTTGTTCCTAAATCAACAGAAATGCCTCACTAAAACCCCTCACAGTTCTGAGGGCATTTTTGGTTGAAAAACTGGAGGTAATGAACATCAATAAACTTACCACTCATTCACCTAAGATCTAAATTTAAAGTTGCCTTTTTTTTTTTGCTAGCTGTTTACGAGGCATGCTTTCAAATTACATGGTACACCTTGCAAATCTTTTAGGCCACTGATGGCTAAACAACAATTCCAAATCAATAAGTTAGTACAACACAAAAAGTTGAGCTGGAGGAGAGAAGAAGTATTTGGAGATTAAAGGTAGGGTCTGTAAGAAAAAAGAGAGTGTCAATTTATACAGGAATAATCCTGCTCAGTTGTCTCCCAAGGACCTTTGTACGTGTGTTAGTGACTGTCTGCCTCAAACCCTCTCCTCTGCCTGTATGTTGCTATTTTGGTTGTTTTGTGATGTTTCTGGGCAGAGATTAAAGCCCTGTTTCCACAGTGGTTCACTTCAGCTTGTGGCTTTTCCACTGATTAAACAAAGAATGGATCCCCAAATAAGTGAAACGAGCTGTCCCACTTATGGGACCCTTCCATTGGGGTGCTGGACTTAATTGATCCAATCCTGGTAGGTGGAGCTGCAAAACTGCAGTCAGTTGATTGGTTGAAAGAATCATCACTTACTGTGCGACAGCGGCTGTATCCCTCCTCGCAGTACACAGTCTTCCCTGAAACAAAACTTTATTGCACTTTGTAAAATATGGCCACATGGCAATCAAAAAGAAGAAGAATTTCTGTCTCCAATAGTTGCTTTTCGTTTACTTTGTCATGTTTTTCTTCTTCGTTGGATCTATGGCGTCACCCGATTATTCAACTGATGTGACCATCAGCATCCTGCTTGGTTGTCTGAGGAAACATAAACAGGACCAGGCTTAATCGAACCAACTCCTACCAAACCGTAATGACCTAAACCAGACTGCTTGGTGGAAACAGAGCTTCGGCGTGGTCAGCCAATCACAGCACACCCAGTGTGCAACTGACTTTGCCTATTGATAATTGTGAGTGAAAGAAGCTATCCTGAGTGGCTATGATAGTGGAAGTAGCATGGAGAAAGGAAAAACAAGACCAAAGTGACATAAAGTGCCAAACAAATAAAGCTTTTTCATGAGGGTGAAGCTTGGCACGATTTTCACTCACTTTCAGTGCTTAGAGAGCCGATTGGGACGAAGAGCGACACAAGTTGGCTTTCTGCTGAGCAAGTATGTGTCAAATACTTGTGCTTAGCTTGTGCTAACAAGCCAAGTCAGGTGCACAGCTCTTGAATCTCTCTTATGTAGAAACCCAATGCTAAAGGTGGTTGCTGGGCCAGTGAGTGTGTTCGGGCGGAGGCTGTGGGTGTCCGCTGCATATAGCACTGATCCAAGGAGAAGGTGCCCAGTTTGAATGTTGTGTTAACTAACAAGTAAAAAATCCTGCAGACTCTACCTTTGAAGTGACAAATTTGTGGGAGTAAAGAAGTCACAAAGTTGTCACTTTGATAACAAAAGGTGTCAAAAGTGTGAGAAAAAGTCAAAGATTTGTCAGGGGGAACTGCATTTAGTTTAGAGTCACATTTGCATGGGTTTTTAAATGTTTTCCCTAACTGTGCACACTACAAATGTTGTGCTGAATTGCGTTATGATATGTTACATTGCATCATACTGTTACGTTACCGTTACATAAAGTGTAATTGGCTTCAAGAAATTTCCCTTTGCGTCACAATGCTCCCTACATTAAACATTACCATTAGTTTACGTTTCATAGATGAAGAAAACACCGTCAAAGTCCCGTTGGGTGTTTTATTATGACTCTAGGATCTCTTTCTTATCAGGTCACTTGGTGTTTACCTGCCAGAAGGAGTGTCAAAGAGGAGGCCCCAGGATTCAGCCTCTGCTTGGATTGCTTACACTCCCTGGAGGTTAGAAAAATCTCAATGGCCCTGTGGGTACTCACAATATGGGAGATGCAAGTTGTTGCCAACAACTCAAGACACTTGTTTGGTGAAGGATGCTACAAAGTGTGCTAAGCCCTGAGGGGCCTGATAGCACACCTCAGAGGAGGTGTCTGAATCATCTTAAGCTGTCACATTTCATCAATCAGGCAGAGGGATTTTACATTTTGATGAGGGCTGTTTTGGTCCTATTTGTTTACTAATCGTGCTGCCAAATATTTGTTCCTCTGGTGTAACATGCTGTGTAGGTTTACACCAGTTGGGATCAGATAAATATGCAAGACCTTCTCCCTTGTCTTCTCCTTTTTATCCCTCAAGGATACTTTGTATCTCTGGAAATAATTGCCACCAGCTCCGTTTCACCCGGGTGGATACCCCTGCTGTACACTCACTCATTTCACTTCATTCAGGCAGGAGAACCTGGTCATAGTTCATCAACACCCAATCAGCTTTCTGTGTTCAGTGTTTCTGCACTGAGGTGATTTAGTTTCATTAACTAAAGTTCTTATCAAACAGAGGCTTTAAAAGGCTGTAATCAACCTCCAGAGCTCTCTGCAGCTCTTGTAGCAGAAATTAACATCTCCAAAACAGTGCTCGGAGCCTCATAAAGTACATGACTGTGGATATTGCTAAACTCTGAAGTAATTTTTGTTAAGAGAATTGTTCCTCTTCCTTCTCCTTAAGCTAGCTAACTCATACATTTTTAACAAGGAAAAACAAAGCAGTGAATAATAGATGCAGTAGCTTTGAATGAATAATTATAAGTTATTAACCAGACTTTGGCAAAAGTTCAAGACTAAGGATTTCTTCTCTGCAATTCAACATTCACCCATGAATGTCTGCTTTTTACTGCAGTTCTTTCTTTTGACATTTGTGATTTCCAATGCTGGCATAATCTCAGCAAGAACAGTCTTCACTTCATCACGCTTGAACTTGCCACTTTAGCTTTTGAGCTCATGTCTGATTGGCTCTGACAGATATGAGAACAGGGGCTGAGCTGATTCAGATATCTGTTTGTTGGGATTTTTCTGACAGCCACAGAGTCTAAAACCTAAACAGAGACACTTTCATTTTCCTGCACAGCCGTGTGTATAGGCTCATAGTTCAGTTTGATTTTTCATCAGAGCACCTTTACATCAGGCCTGTACCCAGTGTTTGTGTTTGCTAGTTTCACTATGGCTACATTATTTGTCTGTTTGTCAATGGGTGAATGAAATTGAACAGCCCTACTCGTCCTTCTATCCTTGGGATTTCACAGAAGAAACATACCCTCAACTTTACTAGTCTTCCACCCCTGCAAGACTAGAGCAACAAAAAGCAATATCAAAGCATTCTCAGTCAAGTACAACTGAAAAATATCATCTCAGCTTTGCAAACATGTTTCACCATTTGTCTTTGCCTAACCCTGCTCCTGGCAAGTTGCTGTTGTCAATACTACTTATCGATTGCTGTTTCAAGCCATCAAAAAAATCCCTGACAGTAGGGGAGACCGGGTAGAGTTGTAACAGTTTGACATGTCTGTCTCTGACTTTGAGCCCAGTGACTTCAAACTGCTGTACAAACTGGCTTCAAGTGATTGCTATTAAATAACCGAGAAAATGCTTGTGTAACACATACAAAAAATGCATGACTTGCTCTCAAAAACAAGAAGTGAAATGTTACAATTAACCCCACAGTCTGGGTCAGCTGTAACATACCTTGACATGAAATGTAACATGATGAAATAATGACCATGACAATGACTTGAGATATCAATTAGTGCTGTCAGGCAATTGAAAAAATAATCTTATTGACTTCAGGATTTGTAATTAATTAATCTAATCCATCACATTTCAATCTCATATCTGCTTGAGGTCTCTGAATAAAGAATTTGAATTCTAGGACATAACAAACAATGAATGAATACACAAAGAAGACAAGATTTGTTATTCCACATTTTATTGGTAATTGAGTAAAACCTAAGTCAGGGCAGCTTGTCAAAAAAAATTCTATATTCCGTAATGATATGTCAGGCTGGCGCAGCTTTAGTGATGCTACAAAATAACTGTGTTTGTAAATAAACTTGCTGTTCAAAGGTCCTAGCAAAACTTTACTAGCCTCACTCGCATTCTTCATTTCCATTCCTGTTGTCACCTCGGCTTTGTTTGGTTTCATTAGCAGTGCATGTGTAAAGTGTCGTGCCACTGCCATGTACTGGTCCTTCAACATGCCAATATTAAACTGTCTGTGTTTGCTGCCATTGGCGTCTATAGAGGCAGGGTCTGGTGGAGCTTGCCAATCAAAATCATGTTTGCAATTGACTGTGGGAGACAGCGGTGCGCTCTTTGGATGAGAGATCAGCATGTGCATGAGGAAAAGAAAAGTTCAGGCAGCTCACTCTCGAGGACGTGTCGTGGTAGTTCAGAGAGAAGGACCGGTGGGATCTGAGAAAAGACGATGGAGATCATGGAGAGGATCAAAGGATGGAGGACCCGAGGTGAGCACGACCTAAAAAAGTATGTTTTGTCTGTTTTTTTTGGATAAAAAAACAGGAAGAGAGACATAAGAGGGTCCATTCTTCTTAGGTAGTTTTGGTGTTTATATAGTCAGAGAAAAAAAAAAAAAATTGCTTCTTGAAAGATCGACAGTCCTAAAATCTTTTTTTGTTGTTGTTCAAAATTCAGCCAGTTTCCAACAAAGCTTTGTTGGATCTGCTTTACAATACTGCAGTTAGAACACTTATCAACCAAAAAAAAACATGTGACAACGAATCATCTCATCACATATAAAGGGCACCAAACAAACAGGATATATGTACAACAGTACCTAAAGTTTGGGTGAGATCTGTATTCAGAAATATTTTCCCCCATAAAATGTCTTTGGCTGAACAAACTGTTGTAGCTTAGTCTTCTCACAGAGGATTTATCCAAATTAAAATTAAAAATTGAGCTACAATGGCCACTGGTCAAATGACCTGAAGTCATGGAGGACTGCACCCTCAAATGAGACGACTGTTGGTTGAGGATTCCTCTAAGAAGGCACAGATTAGGAGTGGTAGCCTGTTTCATTTCCTACTGCAAAAAGCATGAGCGTGAAGCTTTGTGTGCTTCATTTGTTTTTATGTAATCCATCTTAAAAAGCTGTCTCCAATCTGAGAGTTTTATTTAGTGACTGAGGGTTCACTGTCTTCCCAAGGAGAAATTAATGAGAGTTCAAGTAGCAGTTCCTGTACTCATTAGTTCCTTTAGGGGATTGAACCAGTGACCCAATCATTACTGCTTCTGTCTCTTTATCCCTACTTAATTCCTGAGTTTGAGTTGATGCTGTGAGACAAAGTGATGCATTGACATTATTTAAAGGAAATCATATTTTCTCCAAGCATTTAGAAGGCATCGCTTTTCTCCAGTACTGACTGAAAGCCTGAACAAAGTGGAGAATAACAGTTACATGAAACAAAAAGCAAAAGCTGCCTTTTTATCATAAAGCTCAAGCTCTCTGTATTGATCTGCAAGTATTTAATTTCCACAACAAACTGTGAGAACAGCTCAACATTAAGGCCATAAGTTAAACTTCTTCTAAATCTGTTTTGTAGCTCAGCTATGTAAAAAATAATTGAACGTTATGATGGAGACCCATCATAAAAAGCATCACAGAAATTACTGAATGTGATTTTAGAGAAGATGAAAACAGCCTCCTGTGAATTTTTGCAGGATGCTGATCTTTTTGTGTGTATGTGCGTGGTCTACTTTCCTGTGTTTCTCTATCCACAGCTTTAGCAAAATAGCTCATCAGTAGCTTGACCTATTTTCAATATTTCAGTCACTCCTTTTTAATAAGGACATTTTTAGCTTCTGGGAATATGTTAAGTACCAGAAACAGCATTACATGCGTCACAACATCAGTGTTGAATTCAATTCAGTCTCTCTCAAATGTAGAGCATGTCATCATACCAGTTACTCAGACATTTATGGTGACAATCCAGACTGTCTGAAAAAGTGTTAAGGTGTTCAGAGTTTAAGGGGAGTTAATTTTTAAACTCTTTTTATTCATATATCCTTTTTTTGTTATTTGTCATTTGCATGTTACATATACAGACCATAGACTGTAGAGTGGACAGCGTGGCTCCACCATTTACAATTGTATGGTTTTGAAGCCAAAATACCCCCGTCACAGGCGCATCCATTGGTAGCAGTTGTGCAGCCAGGGTCTGAGCAGTAGAGACTGTGAGGGACTCTGGGAGAATCTGAGTGGAGCTGGATGACAAAAATAATATCCATGTTTTTTTCTTTCCAGAGTCTTACCTCCTCTTGACTCTATCTCCCAACATATTTTTAAAACCCCTGAAAAAATACACAAGAATGGCCACTGTGAATCATCGTTAAATATGATGTAAAACGTCGTTTTTAACCTGTTATACCTAAAGGAAATGAAAATGTTCAGAAAAAAGAGGACTTGAATACAAGGCAGCCAAATTATATCTTCAAATCACCACAACAAACGGACGGGATAAACATTTCTACAAGGTGAATTAATTTTTAAGTTTGACCACAGCCCATCTGCAATGACTGCAAACCCAGATTTTTTGACCTATACAGCAGCCAGTCACCAGGGGGAGCAGTTTTTGTGGCGATCTCACTTCAAGCCGAGCAAGATGACGTCAATTTTTTTTTACAGCCTATGATACAGACCTTCACACTTCTCACTTCTGGTGCTGTCAGCCCTTACAGTGCATGTTATCCTGGATAAACTATTCATACATTACTGTTTTTCCATTGCTGGAAATTCCTTTATATTATGTTCTTGCCTCAGTGTAGCCTTTTCTGCTCTCAAAAAAAGTTTTCAGTCTCTCATATTCAACAAGAGGTTGCTTCTGCCTACTATGGACACTTGGTTTGGTTGGTTGATTGAAATAAGTGAAATAAGCATGAAATAAGTGCTCAGCATTAATCAGGTGAGAAAAAGTCACAGGAAATCAGAAGTAAACGTGTCTGTAGCTGCATCTGGTACTCCACCCCATGCCCCATTGAAAAGCAGAAGGATGCAAAAAATACAGTTCAGTCAGACAACTCACGTTTGAATAGTTTATTTAGCAGCAAATATATTTTATGTTTGGCGTCCAGGCTCCGGTCTCATCACCCCTCACAATAAATTTACATGGTGACATTGAGGAGTGATGAGCAAAACATACTGAACATAATCCCCCCGGAGCCTGCAGGTGGTTGCTGGGGTGGTGGTGGGGGCAAAGAAACATGCAGCATTACAAACGCAGGGCAGCCAAGGCATTGACAGGCAGAGAGGGATGAGAGACTCCCGGTTTAAATAGACCGCCCAATTGAGAGAGTGTGATTGCAAGATGGTTATGACGTGTGAGACACGTGGTATGTGTATAGCAGTGCTGCTCGAGTTGACTGCCTGAACTAGCTCGCGGGCTCGCCTCATATGTGAGTGGAAAAATTCAAATGACTGGCTTGACAGCGTCAGTAAAATGAATTCAAAGGACACGGCAAAATCCGTTGCTGGGTGCTTTCTGTGGTGTATGGTGGTGTGTTGGATGTGCAACCGTGTGCTGCTGGAAAGCAATATTACAGCAACAGGACAAACAAAAACCAAATGGCAGTCTCACAGTTCTTCATACCTGAAGCATCTACAAATACAGGTGGACTGATGCAACCTTCTCAATGTGTTGCTGCGTGATCCCTGGATGAAAATCTGGGCCTGCAGTTTTTTGTTTGTTTTTTCTTCTCTCTTTGCAGTGAGGAGGTTCAAGCCTTGGAAATTCAAATGTGATGAGATTCATGTTTTTACCAGTAGGGAAGTGTCTTAGAGGATCAAAGAATTCACAACACATTGGGTGTGGAACCTTTGCAAACAGCTTTTTCTCAGTTATAAAAATCTGACACAACATGAGTAATGACTTACAATTTGTTATAGGAAGATACAATCTTAAAGGAAGTCATTGTTTAAACTGTGAATATGTGTATCAAGCAGAAACCAGCTTTAGCTTACACATGGTTGAAGTGTTTCTTCTGGAAAATACCATTAACTCTCTTCACTGATTCATCAATATCCACAATGAGCATGAAATGCAAAAAGTGGAGAACTTTTCAGGTAAGAGCTATGGCCACTGTCTCCTCTCTTTGTATAACATGAAATGTGCTAGAAACATAACTGCTAATTGCCAAAATGAGTCTAATCCTAGCTCTATTATAGTTTGGAAAGTTTTAACAGCAGCTGCAGAAATTTGTTAATGTTTGTATGACCCTACCACGCCTTTTAGCTTTATTTTTTACATTTTATGTGCAGAAAACTAAAAGTGATGAGTTATCTTAAGCCCCGTGGTCTGGATGTGGAGGCTGCAGAGAAGGTTGGACTGAAAGTTTAAGTGGAGGTTAGCAGTGGCACTGACAAAGGAAGAGCCATGAAACTGTTCGCCAGAGGAACAAGTGGTTTGGTTCAGCTCAGTGTGAAATCAGTCCAGCTTGTTGTCTGCCTCAATTCATGCAGGTATCCTGTTGATGAAAAAAAGATATTACTGTACTTCTCATTGGATCATAAAATGCTCCTTTATGATATCAAACTGTGGTACCTTTCCTGCATGGCACGCGAAACTCTCACCCTGTTTCCTGCTCTATCCACTGTCCTGTCCTTTCCAATTAATGGCATAAAAATACCAGCTAAAATAAAAATAATAACAATAAAAACAAAATCCATCTCCTAGTAATGTGAGAATTATAATAACTTGATCATAACTGCCTTGATTACGTTATTTAGAGGACCTTATTCATCTAATGTGTGTGAGAATACAGTACAATATTGGTTAGTATAAAGTGCTATAACTAGTGAAAGCAAGGGAAGACTAACAAGTTAGAACTTAAACCAGGATGCAAAGTGACATGAGATCGTCTTTATCTTTCTGCAAAGAAGAATCCCATTATTTTAATGACACAACTACAAGGGCTCATGTAATATAAAACATCTCATTAGGGAGGATTGGAAACGTGTTGCTGCTGCCTGCAGGCACACAGATTGTACTCATAAAGTGTAATCCTCTTTGTATTCCCTTCATGTCCAACAGTACACAATCTGTTTTACATAGTCACTCCCAGGGGTGAGTACAAAGATTGAACCATTTGAAACAATTTATGGTACATATGTTCACTTAAGTTTTTTGGCTAAATTCTAATTTGCTTGTTATTGTAGCTTTTTTTTTTCCTTTTTTTTTTTTTTACTGTTTACACCAATTCTTTTTCAATTTTTTATGTAACTGAAGTGGCGCCTTCTAACCCTTAAAAGAGTCCAACTAGAACTGACAATGAAAGAAAAATGTAAATGAATGAAAAAACAAACGGACCTTTGCCTTGGCTACAGATCCACTGCCTGACTTCTACATCAATTTGAATTATGTTGGGGAACTTAGAGTCACGGCAGCTTGATAGAGAAATGATTAACATGTATTTTTTGATTCCATCACAAAGCTGCTGTGTAACTGCTATAATGCAGAAGCTAAAGCCCCATTTCCACTGACCAGTCCGGATTAAATCAGTCAGAAGTTTTGTTTTTGATCACTTTAATAAGTTCTTTTCTTTCCATGTCCACCACCAGTGATATAAACTTGAATTATATGACATTTCACTTAAAATAACTCGGGATTAAAATAGAGAGATGCTTACTGCATATCCCACTTTTAAGATAACTGTAATTGTAAATTTGATGCTCAAGACTTAGATGTTTTATGTTTTTTTCATCTTACTACAAAACTTGAATGTATAATCATTCTCGTCGATGATTGTTTAATTGTCTTTTGTAGAAAAACAAACAGTTTCAGTATCAATATCCAATACTTAATAACCAATGAAAAACTCCTAATAGGAGCTTTAGAATTTAATTAGATCAAATCAAATTTTTAATTATTGTATAGATAATTCTAGATAATACAAATAAATGCTACAGCACCTGATTAATATTGAATGCCTGCTGTAGCTCTGATGGAGATAAAGTCAGTGAAAACAAAGACTGTAAATCTGTAAAATTGGGGCAAAACTAAGCCATGACACAGCAAAGCTTTAGGAAGGTGTGTTTGATGTTTTATTGTTGCAAAGCAACAGGAATGTAACACAAACAGTTTAAAATCTTAATGTTTTTGCCCCTGTACTGTCAGCAGCAGATTTTATGAGGTAGGAGAGTTTGTCCGTATATATGAAGAGATTTAATTCTCTCTGTCCTCCCACCTTTATTTTAAACCACTTTCATTGCTCTGCAACTAATAAGACCCCAAGTCCTACAGCCTTGCACACAGTGATGACCTTATGAACTCAGTATTGATGATGGAATAAATCATACGATCCACTGTTAGGGTCAGAGCTGTCTGTGGGTCATAGTCAATAATTTATCAAACCAAAATACAAAGACACTCTTAAGATCAAAATACACTCAAAGCCTTATTGAATGTACATGCAGTGATGTAAAAATATGCATACACAATCACATGTAAGCATATATCGATGCATGGAGTATATTACTTCAGATTAGTTACTCATACAAGAGAAATCATTCCCCTCACCCGAGGAATCATAATTACACCATCAAGTTATAGCATAGAAGAATTTTTCAACACATATGAACCGGACACTCTCTTATTTTTTTTTGTGAAATACTAGTAACTATTATTAGAAGGGTTTAAATAAAGCCAAAACTAAGTGGAGGGGAAAATATCTCCTGCACAGAGATGTGCATCAGTGAGTTGTCATAGGGGATCACTTTGCTTCAGTTTAAAGCCAGAAAGGTTTTGAATGTTTGAGCTAAATGGTTGTACAAATATTTACTGTAACTGTCTGTCAAACTCAGTCATGGTTACCCATAAAAGCACCACCAAAAACACACACACACACACACACACACACACACACACACACACACACACACACACACACACACACACACACACACGTCAAGGGGGATAAACACAGACTTACAAGTAGAGCCCATGCAAGGAAACACACACCACACCTGCCAGCAGCATCTGCTAATACCCACAGTTTCTATGGGGGGAAACAATACATTACTATTCTCACATGCCCATAAGTAAAAGAAAGTCTTCAGCTCCCTTGGGTGATTTTTTTCCATTTCCTCCTAATATGACATTAATGTATGTGCAGCCTCAGGCTCTGGCAGGAATCATTATGAGGCAGTGACGTCTCACCCTCACGTAGTAGTGGCTTGGTAGTCAACTTGTCTGGGTGTTTGCAACAAAAGATTTGTGTTATCAGTGGTGTGAAGTGTAATGAGTGAATGATGGAAAAGATTTGAAAATGAGGTTACATTTTTTTCAACCCACTATGGTGTTAAAATACGAACAAATGTATTTATGTGGTATTTGTGGATGTGTGTGTTAATACGGGTGGTCTGCCAGGGTGCTGTGAGTGCTGAATTATTTACAGCTAAAGCCTTAGAGAGACAGAGAGAAAGGCATCATAAAACCAGCTTTCTATCATCTGCCACAGTTGTAAGACACCGAAGATAAATTTTAATCCCATCGTGTTGTCTCAAAGCCTCTCAAGCAGGTGGTATGTTTCAAACTTTCATTAAACGCTGCAGACCTCCATCCGCAATCAAAATTAGTGTACATGGGATCCTGGGTTCCAAGTGGCAATATTTATTTTTATTGAATAGCAATGTAGCATATATCAAGCAGTGAAAATGTATGGCAACATCCTGCATTTACATTCACTGGACAATGTATTGTGTACTCCCAAATTCTTTGTGACATGGATTCAACAAGGTGCCAGAAACCTTCTTCCAATGCTCATCAGACACAGTTGTGTTTGTCTTATCTTTTTGCTGAGTCTGTGTGAATTGTAGCCTCAGTTTACTGTTCTAAGACAGGAGTGACACCCAGTGTGGTTTTTTGTTGCTGCAGCCCAGCTGCTCCAAGGTTGGAGGTGCTGTGTGTTCAAAGATCATCTTCTGCATATCTTGCATACGAGTGGTTTTTTTTAAGTCACTGTTGCCTTTCTATCATCTTCATCCAGTTTGGCCATTGTCCGCTAACCTATGGCATTAACAGGCTAACCCACAAACCCAAGCTCTTTTCTCTTGATTTAGTTACATCCACAAATCTGTGATTTTCAGGCTCCAGCAGTGTTCTTCAGTGGTTTATATAGATCATAAAAATTAAATCAATGGCACCAAAGTTTAAGGTCCTAAACCTTGTGTTTTAAAAATAATTTTTTACTCCTACTGACACAAACCAGACATTAACCTGTTTCTTGTATAAATGCATTTGTTAAATGCACATTTACTGTTTCAAACATAGAGTTAAATTTTTTAATAATTTTGTGTCTTTTTGAGCTTCTGAAATAACAGAAAGCAAACTGGTGTGATGTGAACAAACAAACAGCTAGATAACTAGCAACAACATGATTCTAACTTTGTTGTACATCCTCCTTGTTTGGCTGTTTCTAAACTGAAGCAGAGAGCCTGGTCAGTTTCTTTTGCAGTACTGAGATGATGAGTAGTAACTCAGTGTGAACAGCATATTTTTACCGTTGGTTTGGTGCAAACAATACCTCCATTAAAGCCTCTCATGTCACACCATGTAGAAGTGGCTGACAGCAACAAAAAAAGGAAGAAAATGGTAAATTTTAAAGCTATTTGGCTCATTCTTTAACCTAAAGGAAAACAACTTTTGCATGAGATTTGAATCTGTTTTTAAGCAATCATAAATGAAAATATACTACAGGAGCCCTGTCAAAGGACATAAATATTTCATTTTATGTGTTGGTTGTAAAATTTTTATGTCTTCTTGAGAGATATGTTCAATATTTCATGGAAGTATAAATAATTATTTTAATTTGTGTCATACTACAAATATGGCACAGTCCTTATAGAAATTCATTATGACATTAAAAAAATACCAAGGCTTCGGGCTGATGGAATTTACAAGTAAACTCTTGACTTTTTCCTGCATTTTCAGAGGGAAAAAAGGAAAGTGGACACCTTTTTCTTTCTGTCCTCACGTCATATGAAAAATCTAAGCACGTTATCTGATTGAGACTTCCATACGTATGAAGACTGAGCACATTTTTTGCTGGAAAGCAGAACTGCAGCTTAAGAAACAACACTGAGATTGAAGGTAGAAGCTCCTTCATGGGTGACTGCTCCGCTGGTAGGAAGGACAGATGTGAAGTGGCAGATTTAGAGAGAGGAGACAATATTAATGTGATGCTCCCTTCACCTAAGGGTGGTACATTAGGGAGGCTGTGTAAATCAGAGAAGGTTGAGTAATGCTGCCTATGCCTACGTGGTGATGGGGATAATATTGGGCTTTCTGGATGGCTTGGTTGGGCACATATTGAGTCTCTCTCTCACACACTCTTCATTAGCACTCCTAGAGATTTACATTAGCCTTCATCGGAAAATCTGATCCATTAGCCTCAGTCTGCACCCAAAAATAACTCCTTGAAAAGTGGAGATTGTTATGACGGGTGTCATAAAAATGTCCCCTCTCTGAAGGTCTGAAATCATCTCAATCATCATCGTCTGAAGTATGTGTGCTCATTCATGTGACATCGATAATTTACTTATTCTTTGTTACTCGCCTATCTCTGTATTTTTGAGCATTTTCAAGTCCTCAAACTAAAGCCATCTTCCTTAACATTAATCCCACTCTTCTACATCTCCCTCACACCTTTTGCGATCTCGCTCCGCCTTTTCGCTCTCTCATGTTTAATCAGTCCACCAGGCGGTTGTCTCTGCAGGGGGCTGTGAATTATTGATGCAAGGGCCATGAGGAAAAGGAGCAGAAACTGCAGGAAGGAGCATGGAGGGTAAATGAGAGATGGGGGGAACAGAACATTTCCCTTAGTTAGGCTGGGCTGGTTTGGACGGACAGATGAAGAGATGAGAGGAATGAAAGAAAAGAGAGAGACAGACGCTGGGAGGATGCTTGATTGGAGGTTTCAGGTATAGCTTGACAAGAGATTTCAGCTCTGCTTTTAGTCAGAGATCTGACATGTTTAGTCATACTGAGGCTGCAGAACTTCAGGTACAAAATTGGAACCTCTATAATATAACAAAGGGATAATAGCCTTATTTAATTTATTGTTTATTATTGTTATGTACATTTGAAAAAGGGTGTTTCTTGCATTTTCTGCCTGTCCATCTGTCAGGAGTAGTCCCACTTAATCAAGTCTTAAGTCAGGTAAGATCTAGTTACCGAGAGCTTTATGAACCCCAAAACAAACATTTTTGGTTTTTAGTGCACTACAAACAAAACAAGAATACCAAAATCAGCCACTTCATGATCCATGTTTGCTAGAAGTACAAGTTCTGCAGTTATGAAAGTGTGAAAAAAAGGTCTAATGGCTGAGTCTTTTTATTGTTGCATCATGATTAATATTCTGGCATAAAATTTTAGAGTTGCAATTTTGACTCATATATTTGGTCTGTTTTGGGAGCTAGTAAGCTATTAAAGACCATAGTATGAGTCCTTATACCAGTGATATGCCAGCCTGTCAGAAATTGTTACAGAACCTTAGTCATATTCTATAATTTAAGTAAGTTAAGAATGCTCTAATGTTGATGATAGCATGTTTTACCTGAGTAGACATAATCCACCTCTGATTGGTGAAAGCCACTTGCAGTGATGCAGCTATGATGTAAAACTCACCAATTTAGTTTGAACAAGAAAAAAAACAAAACAAAACAAAAAAACTCTGTATTTGACTCACTGAAGAATTACCTCTAAAGTTGTCTTCGACTTGAAGCCATGGTTTCAGATCTCACTAGTGATGTAGTACAGCTCCTATTTGATTACAGTTTTTCTCCATTGGTTTGGCTCATTTCTTGAATCAGAAATTACATTCTCAAAACTCTAAGATCATCTAGCAAAACAGTCTTACAGTGCAGAACAACACCATGGATCACCTGCAAAAGCTCATATCTCTCCTAAAACTGTTCGGCTATGTGTCAAAACTAAATTTATTTCTCAAATAAATGGTCATTGCCCCAAAAATGCACCGTTCTTCAGCATTGTGTCAGCACTGCAAGTCAAAACGTTTAGATGTTTTGTCACTGTGGCAGAGGCCCATGAATCAGCCTTGGCCTGGTCCTTCATTGACAAATATAATACAATTATATGAAAAAGTGTTATATGTAAAAATGTGAAAACAACAACCCCCCAAAAAAGTAAGAGTAGCCTCAAAGGTTTGACATCACCCATTGGTCCCATACTGCCATGGAAATTGTAACCTTTATTTTTTACACACACACACACACACACACACACACACACACACACACACACACACACACACACACACACACACACACACACACACACACATCACAGCAAAAAGAAAATGTAAAAAGCCTAATATGCGCTAATATGAACACATACATGTAGCCTATGTGTAGCCTACAGTGCTTTAAATAAAGCTGGAGTTTCACAACTAACACTTCTTCACTGGTAGCTGTTCTCACCCTCCCTCTTGTGGCCACCGTCCTCGCTCTCCTGGCCGTCCACACACGACCACTTGTCTGGCCACAGATTCTCATTCACATCACAGCACATACTCACAGTCATAGACAGAACCTGTCACCTGGACATCAAAGATGTGTGAAACTCCTCCTTTAAGTTCTAGCTTCACCTGACTTTCGGTTTATCAATTTGTCAAATTTTCCTTGATGCCCTTATATGGTATTCATGTCATTATGTTGCTGACTTATCTTGACAGTTGAACAAACTATTGTTCATGTGGTGACTTATACAATGAAATGATGCTGAGAGAATGATCATTAGATAGATAGATAGATAGATAGATAGATAGATAGATAGATAGATAGATAGATAGATAGATAGATAGATAGATAGATAGATAGATAGATAGATAGATAGATGTTTATTTGTCACCACAGGGAAATCGGTTTGCTGCAGAAAAAACTCAAATGGCGTTTCATTTCACACTTTAGATAGCCAAGCCATTACACTGAGAATCAATTAAATCAGCAAGATCTATTCACTTGATAATTGTACTAAATCTAGACTAACTGTGCTAAATGTGGCTACCTGTACTTTGTCATTTGCAAAAATGTACTAAAACATTTGCAATTTGATTAAATGAATGTGGAATTCAATTATGCTGCGAACAATTGCCAAGTAGTTTTGAGGTTTGTCTAAGTTATTTTGAGAATTTAGTTTCTGTTTCAAGAAATGAGCCAAACCAATGGAGAAAAACTGTAAGATACACACAAGGCTAGATCACTTTATTTTATTCATTTTATCCTTGAATAAATAAATGTCTAAGAACTGCTTTACATTGTTGATACAAAAACTGTGTTTGAAAAATAATGGACATTTCATGTAGACTTTTAAATTTGAATTCATTGTAAAATTGTGACTTATTGTGATTAGCAAAAGACATTCAGCGATTAATTGTGATTGAAACCATGTATTCAGGATTCAGTTTCTTCAATGAACCACAGTGAAGTGCATTGGTTAGGAAGCATCCATTAGGACTCCTCCATACTCTGTGAAGGTTTGTCTGTTTTAATGATCTTCCCTCCATGTAGGGTGCCACAGACACTCCATGAGACTCTTAATAATTAAATAAATTTTACCTGGAGCTCCTCAACTCAGGATAAATGTAGATTTTTAGGAAGACATAATGAGACCTGGGGTGGGTTCAATGTGGAAACTACTACATTATCTCACTCACACTATCAGACTCGCACCATTATATTGCTCATTTAAAAAGAAAACGCAGCACATAGGGGTACTGGGATTTTGAAGGGATTGTATTAAGTTGTGCTCTGTAAGCAGCACAGTTAATACCAAGAACAATAAACAGACCAATCAAAAAAGATATTGTGGTCCTTTAATAGAATCCTGCTTACTTATTAAAAATGGACTTAATGACAGCAACAGCAAACCAGCCTTGAATATAGCTTTGCTTTATTTTTATTGAAAAAAACAAAAGAAGAAAACTAATTAAAATCCAAATGATAAGACAATGTTAACAGCTTTGGACAAACAGAAATCATATCTGTCATTCCCCAGACAGCAGAATAAGCAAAACAAACTACAGCTGAAAAGCAAATAACTGAATGACATGCATATTTTTTTATTTCATTTTTTAAGAGACTAACTAGGAATCTTGTAAAGAATGTCTGACATCTATCCCTTGAGGCTACATTATGATATAAAAGTTGGACAATATCAGCAAGAGCTGCAACATCACCTAACCTGGTGACAAAAGCAATATAGTGCTTCCAACAATAACTGTCATGTGTGTGAGAGTAATGGAGGTAATTCTGTTCATTTTTGAGGCTGTTTTAACCTCGATGGAGCCATCAATCTAGGTCTGAAAGACTTTGATAATAAGAGATATAGACAAACCCCTAAACTTTTATTTGAGCTTTTGTATTTTTCTTTATTAAAACAAGCTCAAGTGGCCTTGTGCACAGGACTCTGAGGAACATGTGTAATGAGCAGCTGCTGCTTTGACAGTCTTTAAAAGTCACTGTAATGGGAATCACAGCAGTTTGTTTACATTGCTTACTTTTTACACTCCCAAGATCCCAAATGTCCTAGACTGGGTTAGGTTTATTCAGGATAGTTCAGTAGGGATGTTTCCCAGACAAGGATTACTCCCAATCTTATTTCAAGGATTTTTTAAAAGGGTTTCTGTATATGATTTTCTAATCTGGGATTAGCTTAAACCCTGCCTAGAAGACAGAGCCCTTGGGCTTTCCTTCTTATGAGAACAGTGTGATGATAATGTAAAGCTATAGCGGTATTTCTGCTGCATTTAGAATGCCTAATCCAAAGTATGACACAGCTTTTGAATGAACTTACCCAAGCACTAAAGAGACTGGGTAGGATCCTCTGGGACCTGACCTTATATGGCTCCCACAAAGAACCATCCATTGTATATGTCACAGTTGGCAGGAAGAAAATCAGACTCCCAAAGTAAGCTGGTACATTATAGCCATGCAGGAAACGGAAGTCATTCACCCAGCTTTTATTAGATGGCATGCTGATGTTCGAATCATAGCTCCCAACCCCACTCATCCAATCACAGCTCTTTAGAACAATAAGGCCTGCTACAGCTATGCTTCTCACATGCCGCTGCTGCTGGTTAGACTTCTATTCTTCCACCCAGGCCCCTCCTGTTAAGTCTAAATGTATCTATTTACCCATATTGGGGGCTTTTGCAATGTACTCCTTGGAAAGACAAAGCAGGCTGCTAGGCTAACCCAGGGAGCATTCTGAAAAGCAGAGCCTGCTCCATTTTTAGAAGTAAGTGGCTGAAATCTATAATGGCAACATCCCTGACTGAACTGTGTTTATTAAAGTACAACTACATTTTGTGTCACTTGGCTGTATATTCCTCCACATTCTGTTTGTAAGATAGATGCTCTAGTAAAAACAATGTTCAGAGTTCTTCAGATAGGGTTCAGAGTGGGCGAAAACTCAACAAGGCATCAAATTCTGAAACATTAGCAGCTACTTCTGATACCAGCACAGAAAGATCCTTGCACTGGGAGCTTTAGGTTTTTCCTGCTATAGAAAGATGGTCTAGTACCAGCTAGTCTAGTGCTCAACCAAACTTTGTACAAGGGAACATTAGGGAACCTTTTGCATCAGAATAACACGCCCAAACAAAAATGAGTTATGGCTAAATCCACTGCATGTGCGTTCAGTTTCTCTACCTACTGTCCCAGCACCAGAGCTGATCATTTTTAACTCTGGTCATTGTGTTAACTTCCACTGTTTCCTATCCCTCTAGTTTTTGCTTCAACTCCAGCAATGAGGAGCCCTCAGCAGCAGATACACAAGACTTCTTTATATGCTATAGATGCTAGGCACGCTGAAAAAGCATTCAAATAAGTGGTTGATTGTCAGAATAAAACTCTAATCTTTTGACACTAGATTGCATTTGATTTAGCTGACCTGACAATGAGTGACTAATTTACCAACCTTAAGACTTCCACTTCTTTCAGCTTCTCCCTTTAAGGGATTGTCATAGCGGTTAACTGGTCTCCAACACATATAAATATGTGGAAAAACTTACAAAATGTGACTTAGTTGCTATGACCCCTTCCGTTTATGATCTTAGTTTTTGAAGCTGTAGCATACAAGACAACGCACAAATGATCTGACTGATTGCATCTTCTTTCTTTTGGTGAATGTTTTCACTGTTACACTGTGTTGTGCTGTTGATGTTTGAGGGATTGTTTTGTTCTGTGGGAGGCTGAATTTGCACAACCCTCTAATGCTGTTGCTGTAACTGTGCAGGTTTAGAGCAGATACTGTGGCGACTGCTAGAAATTCTGCATTCTGGTGACATAACAGCAGCAGAGACCCTGCAGTCTCTCCCCACTGATGTGCTCTTGTTTTACATCAGTGGGAGCAACTCGTTAAAAACCTTCACATAGACTCCTTACAATCAATAGCTTCGTTACATGTATGACAACAGATTGTGTGTCTGTGGGACTGTGACTGCCTTGCGTATGTGGTCGTATGAATGGTTGCATTAGCTCACAGTTCCCCATGGCTTGGTCACTGAAGCAGACCAGAGCAGACTGGGATCGATGGGGTTGTAATGAGTGTGTGGGGGAGGAGCACAAAGCTCCTCAACAGGCAGCAAGCAGCCAGCAGTGGTGGAAAAAGGCTGCAGCTGTGATAATTCACTCTCACTGGTTTAAGTGGGAAACAAGCCGAGCCAATGATAAAGGACTGTTGTGGAAGAAAGGAGGGGTTGAAAGCAAGATAGATGGATAATCAGTCAGTCAAAAAGCGTTATTGAACATTTGTGCATCGACCTGCTCGTTAGCTTCCTCTCAAGCGTATTACACACTGAAGGTAACACTTTAAACAGCACATTTATCAGCTACATATGTGTTGTGTAGATTTGTCAAGAGTGAAGCAATACAAGCTGTTGGTAGGGGACATATTGGAGACACACAACTGTTGCATAGATTGGTAAGAATAGACTAACAAATTAAATAACAGCCCTCAGACTCAACGTTGTTGCCTCCTTTTCTTTCTTTTTCCCTCCTTGATTAGTTGTGTCTGAGAGTTACAGCTTTCCCAATACTGATTTGAGTATGAAGTTAAATGTTTAAATTACATTTATTGTTCCAATTAAATTTAAAAATGACCATCTAATTGGAACCCACTGATGGCATAGTCCCTGCTTGTGGGGCCAGTCTTTATGAAGGTGGTTGTCATCTCTTAGCATGACATGTACACATATGTTGAGTTGCTGATGATTCGGCAGCCACTCTCTGTGGACCTCCGTGAAGTGTGTCCTCCAGATGAAGGATGTGTCTGGCTGCCCGGCAGGATTTCCCGGCCTTGTTACTTTGATTAATGCTCTGCAGCTAATCAGTCAAGTGAACTCCCATGGGTGTCAAATGAAACCAGGCACTGTGAGGAGAGAAACAGTTGTGCATCGCATACAAACATCTGTGAGTCTCTGTGCAAACATGCATGTATGTAAACGTGAACAGTAATTAACTTGGTAGCAGAGTCTTTCACTTTAAAAACTTTAATTAATGTTTCTCTTTACTTATAAAAGCCCATGAATGTTCTACAAAAATGAAGAGAAATTGTTTGCATTATAAACAACAACAAAAAAACGCTCTTATCATCTTGGTACACATGCTGGTCAACATTTTTTTTTCCAAGGTATCTTTTCATACATTCCATGCATTTTTGTTCCCTTATCACGTCTTTCTTGACATTTCCAGTAATGTTTCAGGGGTTTTTTTGGCAGTTTTGGACAGTCCTGCAACACTCTGTGCAGTTTGTCCTAGTTTTTTCAGCTGATTGCGACTGAGAGGAGCTGCCACATCTCTGCTCTGCTGTGTAAAGCTGACAGTGCTAAATTGCACCTACATGCTGTAAGGAAAGGGTAAAGGACAATTGATGCTCAACGTTAAATACAGATACAGACTGAGGCCTTCTGTCTGTGCTCTGCTTTCATTTCCTCTGTGTTTCAGCACATTTCCATAAAGCTTAAGGATTCAGACCAGACGGAGCAGTACCACCAGAAACTTGGGGGGCAGTGATGCTGTTACAATCCAATGCCTAGCTCTAGCTAGACATGAAGAAGAAATAACAAGTTTGAGTTTGTGAGGAACTTCTGCCTCCACTTTTGTCTTTTGTGCAAGAAGTACATTAGCAATACCTCCCCCACAGTCACCATGGTTGTTTTTGAGTTTGTTGTTCTCATAAACTTATGACTCTGGGCTGTCCCCCCCAGCCCCTGGTGTATGTATTGGTTAACAACAATGCCAATGTAAAGGAAGTATGTGAGCAGTGATGGTGACATAATTTGCAAAGGACATTTACTTTTGTACGTAGAGGGAGTATAAATACATTTCAGTTAAGGAAAAAACACATGAGCACAGAGATGCACATTCCTGTCATGATTTAGGCCTTCAGTCTACACTGTTGAGTTGAGAGAAGTATTCACTCAAGCTGCTGCCTCCCTAACATAACAACTGAAAAGGGACAGTATATTTCTGTTTTAGGGTCCATTTTTTCTGAAACTTATAAACTTTCACAAATTTGTTAAAATCAGCACAAACTTTGAAATCTTCATCACTAACAAAGGCTTCTTTTTGCGTTAGACACTGACCTTCGATTACCGTTTTGATTGTGCTTTCACTCAAGACCACAGGTCCTTTTAGAAAATTTGATACTATATAAGCTACTTTTTGTGCAAATAAATATTACATTTTAAACACATCTGGCTATCCAGCAAGTCTTGGATAAAACCTTTGATTCTCTCACTGATGAGAAACCTCTAAGGTCCTCATTAAACAGACTCATGATGCAGAGTAAAGAGGCTCCTCTGAGGAAACGTTCACATGTGAAGTATGAAGATGGCTCTATGATCAGAGTGAATATTCTCTGCACACTTCAGATAAAGTTGAAATTTTTATCCTTATGATTTTTGCAGGTATGTTGTGTTCAAAGTCATGATGTAAAGTACAACTTTGAGGAAACTTTTTTTTTAATGATGCTGCCTCTGCAGTTTTTTTTTCTACATGTATAAACTTAAAAGAAAGTTCACAAAAAAGAACACTGGGCTGCCAATAATCCTTTGTTATCCGTGCTGCTTGAGCAGTAATAATCAAGGATTGTAAACAGAGGGACTAAGTTTTAATTTATTTATTTATTTTAATAGAAATGACATTTAATTGAAGTTATGGATGGATGACCAGGATTTTAAAGCTATAAATGGAAATAAAACCCCGCTGTAGAGGTCAGATTTGAGGAAGCCTATTTAAAATTAAGCTGTATCTAATTATAAGGTATTATATGTGATCTAGCTGCAATATAATTCTGTATTTACATTTAATATTCTTTTTCCATTATAGTCAGTGAGCTGCAATTTGGTGTAATGACTTCTGGTCATGTGCACACCCTGAGGAATCCCCTTCTCATGATGTGTTCTGTAATTACTTGGGATAGTTTCCACTTCATGGGAGAGATTAAATAGATTTGTGCAAATGTGTGTGGGTTTCTTATCAGCTTTAAATGTAATTATAACCCCGTTACCCTAATTGTGTTGTGTATATTATGTGCTGCATGGTGATGTTTCAATTCCAAAGCAATTTTAGCATTTTGATGGTGCTATGATGTCCATAAAGATGAACACGTATTCAAGGGAGCTTTTAAACTTTGAAGCATCTCACATCTGCTCTTATTTTGGATACTCAGCAATACAGTGTCTCATTGTATTAGCTGTGCAGGACGCATCCCTCCCATCCTCTCTGCTTTATGTTTTCTCTCCTCCAGTCTGCATTTCAAGAAAGTCCAATTTAAAGGTATAATTGGTAGTTTGATTTAGATAAACTTTTTGCTATACTGGTTAAAATGATCTATATGTCCCGATGGCAAGCAATACATGGTATGTTCTTAAATGAGAGCGAATAATATCCGCTATCTACAGCAGGAGAAAACCCAGGAAAACATCTGACAATCACATCGACTCGGATCTGATCTGTTAAACCAATCAAATCCTGTCCTGTCGTTTTGCCCTCCTCCTGTGCGTACATTTCAGCGGCGCGCACTGCCCCTGACTCAATGCGTGTCCCTGAGTTTAGTGGTGTACAGGTTCGCACTCAGCAGAAGAATGGCAGAGAAACTACCCATACCCCGATTACTGGTAACCGCTCCTCCAGCTAAACAGAGCAAGAAAAGAAGAGAAGAAATTAGGCTGGTGAGAAAGACAAGCCAGAAGAATAAGAAGAGTGGAGGGAAGCAGGGAGAAAAGAATAAGAAGAAGAAGAAGAAGCTACAGAGAAAGAAAAAGTATATCAGATAAAGAAAATCAGGTGAGCAAGGAAAAGAACAAAGAGAAAAGAGAAGCACAAAATAATTCTGAGAAGATGTTGGTGAAAACCAGAGTAAGAGATGGATGATGCAAAGTAAGAACTAGGGAAGCATGGTAAAAGGAAGTGTGGGAAGAAGCTGAAAAAAAGCTGGACAGGAAGAAGCTTAAGCAGAAAGAAAAAAGCAAATGAAAAGGAATATTAGATAGAAGAAGCGGGAGATGCGGTGGAAGAAGAAAAGCAAAATTAAACAGGGACTATGGTGACTGAGCTGTCAGGGCGTGAACAACCACAAGAAGGTGATCATAAGATCTAAACCTAAGCATCACATACATGCTTCATGACATCCATCCTGGTCTGTTGAACTGGCTTGGTGCTCCAGTGATCCAGAGGATTAAATGTTGCTTCACTGCCTGAGGAATAAAAATCTGTATCTGTTTCTTTTCTAAGCAATGTCAAGACATTTTCTATCAGCACCATCTCTGTGGAGGCCTGATTGTCAGCTGAGGTAGTAACACAGACTGTACTGACACACATGGTAGAGGAAGCATATAATGAAGTCTGTGCTAGGTGATACACTTAAAACATACAGCTACTCAAGGTGGGTTCCCATGAGGAAAGTACAGTGGGGATGATGAATGGTTTATTGCTGGTGACTGTTACATATTTCAGCCTATTCTCACACTTCTTTTCATGACCTACTACCTTTCTCTCCCCTCTTTTCCTGTGCATCCTTCCCCCCCCTCTTCTTCTTTGCTCCCCTGTCATTTCCACTTTACCTCTGTCTGATCTCTACATACTGTTCCTCCTCTGCCTCTCTGTTTTACCCCATCTTTTGTTCCTCTCTGCCTCACCCTTCTCTTCCTCCTGCAGCTGTCACTTTACATATAACCATCAGGAACTCCTCTTTCTTTTGTCTTCTCTCCTTTTTCTCTCTCATCTCCTCCGAAAACGCTCTTGGCTGTACCGAGCCTCACCATCCTTCTTTCTTTCTCATTATCTCTTCCACTCTGGTCTCTCTTTTAGTAATTACAACCAGCGATGAGGATAGGATTACTGTGCGGTAAAAACCAGTCCAAGTGTAATGACATTTTGTCTTTTTAATGGCCGAGCTTTGGCCCCTCATCTGCATTATTCTCAGCTCGTCTGCACATATTTAGCATAATGTAATATCCAAGCCCTTTTCTTCTTTGGGGATGTTTAAAGCAACTGGAGAGAAGGACTGAAAGTTGGGAAAATACACAAGAGGAAAAAAAACATTCACTGTTAATTAGAATTTAGCCATTGGGACCTAAAATGTCCTTAGTACTAGGTTGCAAGTATCTACAGTTCTACTGTCAGAATTGTACACTTTAACATGGCTCTGGCCACAACTCTGGCTTTTGCAGCCAGCCTCAATTGGATACTCAAGGAACTGCATGTTTTTTTTTCACTTTGCAAATTAAAAAAACAATTCAGTCTTTTTTTTTTTTTAAGAATTATGATATTGAGCTGGATTATTTTGTGAACTCAACAGCTGGGTTGTGAAATGTTTCACCCATAATGGATAAATTATATGGGTTTTGGGTTGTTTTTCTGCAACTCAAGCATCAAGTTAAAATCCATCAACCCAACAAACATCAGTTCATGCAGCACTTGGATTGGCTGTAATTTGAACGTCATCATGTCATTACATCTATAGACGAGCTCCACACATCAGGCACCGCGTCAGGCTCCATGTACCAAACAGTCATGCATATCACCACCTTTTCAGTAAAATACTAAATGTTAATCATAAAACTGCTCCTTCACAATTTTAGACATCGGATTTACCAAAGTAATTTTTGCTGTGATTGCATTTTGTAACTGTGAGTCAGGAAGATACAGAGAGGATACGAGACCCTGCTGTACGTTACATTAGTGTGTGTGGGGGAACTCATGCTATATCTGCCACTAGTGTGATGGATTAACTGTCTGAACACCTCGCCACAGATCGATTGTCTGAGATCCACAGCACAGACTGGCTGTCTGTGCTTTACGGCACTGACCTGTTGTCTATGTTCCACAGCATGGACTGGCTGTCAGTGCTCCATGGGTTTATGTCTGAAATGAAGTTGAATTATACCACCCTCTTTTAATACCTGTATCAGTTCAAATATGAGTAGCAAAAACAACCCAGAGTTGTAATTAATTTAACCTCGAATTGTGAATAATTTGACCCAGAATATTGGTAAAATATTGAAATACTCTGCTGGGTTAAAATGGACCAATCCATCTTGTCAAATTAGATTGGTGCTATAATGACCTAGGGGTTAGATTATAAAAACAACCCAAATTGGATTATTTTTAACCTTACTGTCTAAGTGTGCATCTTTCTACTTGTGTTCATATCCTCCAAACGTGGAAATTTAAGCAACTGTTTCTGCCTTACTTTTTTGTTATGCTTAGTATAAGCAAATCACCTAACAAGTCCAGAAAAAAAAACCTTCTAATTTCAAAATATCAAAAGATAAAAATAATACCTGAATTATTTACAAAGTAAACAAATCTACCATGGAAAAGAAAAAAAATGTACTTGATTACTTTCTGATATTAACACATCATTCTTGTTTCAAGAAGCTGGACAAGCTGATTGTCTAAGCAATTTAGGTATCATGTTTATTTTTTTTATATCTTAAGATAAGACATTTTCTTCTGGACTTTTTGGTGAATGTAGTCAATATTACAGTATACAGTAATTTCAAAGTTGTCAACCGATACACCTACTACCTCATAAATCTTGTACTCCTTGTGACCATGACAATCTTGCAAATATATTTATATACATATCTGAAGAGGCTCTGTGTCAGAGCTGCACACTTTCCATCATAGATAAGTGACAATATCATGGTCCCAGCAGTTCAAGCTTCCTCAGGCAAGATACTACACTCAGAGTCACTCACAGGCAGTGCCTTCAGCATATGAGTGTCAGTACTGAAGGAATGTCTCACACTTTCATTACTGCCACATTCTCCCTTTCACACACATTCATACACCAATGACAGAGGCTGCTGTGCAAAGTGCTTCGAGAGACTGGAGGACTGGAAAAGTGCTCTGTCAGCACAGTTTATTTACTGTTTATCATCACCGTTCACCAAATTTAGATCTGGTTCTCTTGGTTTAAAGTCTCATTAGTGGATCCATTGCAACATACTAACAGAAACCCTGGGAGAAACACAAAAAAAAAATATTTGAGATTATTTGTCATTACAGAAATTGGAAATGGAGGGTGTACCTGAATATGCCATCAAGTATCAGACCTTCAATTCCTGGGTGAGGGATATGCTCACCCCTACAAATGAAAAGGGGGGGGGGATACATTTAAAATTTACCACAGAGAAAACCTCAGGGAGAAGCAACAGAGGAAGGTTCTGTCTTTCAGATGGACGAAGATAAATCTAGTTTGGAAGAGGAAGGTTTTATCTCTAAGGGTGTATTCACACCTGGATCGTTTGTGTAAAGAAATAAAGTGCCTTATTGAAGTGCCTTAATGCAGTCAGAACTCTCAAAAACTACACATGTTGATCATATAGCACACATTGTTACATGAGCCATAAATGCTATAACGCTAATTAGCCACACACGTTGTTGATGCTCCATTAAGATAAGGGAAACTTCCCACCTTCCGGTGTGATTTCTGACCAATGAGAGAGAAAAATAGATTGCATGTGGCATTTGTTTGCAACTTTGGACCGCAACAAACTATTGCCTTGTGAACACAAACAAACCAAGTGACAACCACTGAAATTGTATCATTTTTGCCCCTGAATCGGAACAAAGGAAACGAGCCACAGGTATGAAGACACCCTAAATCTCAGCTGTCACACAAACATATACAGACTATTCACACACACAAATTAAATGTTACTAAAGCTAATGACTGTTCAGTGTGACATTACAACAACTGCACAAATGGCAAACAAATGAATTCTAAATTAAAAGACTCAGGAGGCGATTCTTCATTTAAAACACAAGTTTCATGTTGTAGGTCAAAATAGCAGCAAAAAGTTATTAACGGTAGAGCTTTCTCTTAAGGTGACTTAATGTTGTGGGCACTTTAAAAACCCAAAGTAAAGTAAACTGAAGACTACAGGCACCTATCTATCTGCGTTACTTAATTAAATGCTCCTAAAACGTGTTTCTGATTTAAAAATCAAATGTAGTACTGGTGTGTGTATTAAGCAGACTGTATATTATGTTTTGAACTTGGGCAAACATTTTGAGCTCCTTTTCTCATCAGACTGCACAAACTTTATCTCCACTCTTGCAATTTCACAGGTTTGAGCGTGGGGGATAAATGTATTAGATATTATCCAGCAGAGCAACTTTGGAACAGTGAAATCTTACCGTGCTTGGGGAGACTGTGGCACTGTGAAAACATTTATGAACAGATCAATTTGTATATATCAGAGACCCTGGTTTAGTCTTACATAAACATTATTCAGTCACTCAGTAATGGTTCTCAGTTCAGTCTTTAGTGGATGCTGAACACATCATCATCATCATCATTCATCACTTTGAAAAGACCTGGTGATTGTTGTGCTGCTGAGTATGTTACCTTTGTAGTCTACTGAGGGCTGTCTTCCTCTTCTTTGCCTGCCTGAATAAAACTTGACAACTCTTCATTTGTTTGTTAACCTTGGTTTAGTAAACAGAGTTTTGATGAGCTTGAATGCACTTTTTCAGCATTACTTTTCAACAGCCACTTACATCAGGGAGCTGCCAAAGTGCAGACAGGCTGCTGATATCTTCCAAGAGCATTTCTGTAAATCTGAAATCATGAATGTGACAAGTTTGTGATGGTTGTATCTCCCAAAACACACACAATCTCTGCCTGTCTGTTGAAAGTGACTAACAAAACATGATCAGTGAGGTTCATAGTGACGTCTAGTGTTTGCCGAGATGAACCATCCAGGTGAGACACTTGTCAAGGCTACTCAAGTTGTTTCTCATCGTTTTCAAAGAATGAACAGCTCCAGGTGGCTTTGCAAGTGGGGTGAAAAACAAAAGCCTATTCCTCAAGGACAGCTGGTTTTATCATGGAGTGTCTTCTTGAATGGCATGTTGATGATAGTGGAGAGTGAATTCTTTATCTATGCCCAAGTAGCTCAAGTATGGCCACTTTCAGTTTGCTAAAAAGAGCAACAGCCATGGGTAACTGTCAAATTTATTAACTCTAAATGGTTTTCAGCATACAGGAGAGAATCTAAAAAGAAGTCTGCAAGAGTGCCAGTTTGTTTTAGTGGTTAAAGACCATGCCTGTTCTGCAGCATATAGTCCTCAATGCAATGGTATACCTGACATGACTCTTTGTAGACCTGTGTGCTGGGAAGGCAGTCATCTTGACTGATAATACAGCACATTGAGCTCTTTTCTGGCTCCGTTCACACTGCAGGTCTTAATGCTCTATTTCATTTTTTCTCCATGCACTCTTCTCTAGGCCCCTTCCAATTCCATCTCTGTTTTTACCATGTCTGTGCTCACTGAGCATGACTTCTGCTCCAGAATGACGTCAAAGTCGCATCAAATGCAAGCTGGTTGTTCAGACTGCAGTCCCATTCAAAAAAATCTATTATGTAACCGATTCAGTACCACATTTGAAAGTGGTCTGAATCTGATTCAGTGTGATTTGTGCTGTTCAGGCTGTCAGAAACAAAGCAGATATGAGTCACATCTGAAGGAAAAAAAATCTGATTCAGTTCTCTTTTAGCTGCAGTGTGAACATAGCCTGCACCCCTGTCAACAGTCCTTCTCTGCTTTAGATATTTTTTGTGTTTCCACCATGTCCCACTTAACATGAAATTAATCTCTCCATATTTTGCAGATATTTATTGTTTAGACATCTTCAGGAATGAGAAAAGGAAGGGACACTATTGGTGGAATGTGCTTTTAAGATCTCATTGTGTCTCCGTTTAGTCTTCTTGTCTCTATTCTTGCATGTTAAGATCCAACTTTTCCCTTTACTATCATTCTATGAGGTAAATGTGCAGCATTGCTGAGTGAAATTTCATGATGTTTTCATTTCTGCAGCCTGTGTTTGTCAATTTTGTTCTCAGTGTCATGGCGGAGATGTTTCTTGTAGACAGGTGAAGATGAATAATATAGGTGTTCATTACAGAGCTGACACCAATTCTGCTCAGTGACTCCGAAATAAATGTCCTCTGTATCTTCATCCTGCTCTGACATCAGCAACATGAGCAGCAGCTGTGAATCTCTGTCAGATAAATGTAAGCTATACAGGGCTGTGTGCAGAGAGCATATCCGCATTAATTAACCACTGAGCAATTATAGAGAGCCGTGTCGACTTACACTGGCTGGTGTGCATGCATGTGTGCAGGTGTGTGTAATTTTATCTTCAGTGTGCTTAACTCAGTTATAGCAAGATCAAGTTGTTCACTCTACTATGTACTCATACAAACATGTTTTGGCATGAATGACAAATCAACCAGCTATAAAGATATTTCTTGCCGTTTCTCTCCTTGTGCTTGCTTACAGAAACGGCACTAACTTTATGCACTTGCTGTGTTCAATTGCCTGCCCACCCGCTACAGTTGTTACAGTCACACCATCATTATGAATGAAACAACGCCATTCTTAATATCAGAATAGTTCAGCTCTACCGTTTGATCAACATTGTAAAATCATAGATGCTACATGAAGACCTTTCTGCATTAACTGGAAGTTCCTTTAAATAACCCAGCCATCTGTATTGTATCCATGTTATTGTCATTTGTCACTGACCATTTATCTTTTGCACCTTCCTCTATCCCTCTCATAGCAGCAAACGGTTGACTGTTAGAAGAATCAGAATAGAATCATCTAAGTCATGAAAGAAGCATGATATTTGGTTCATATACTCTTCAAGATGTACTCTTTTGAAAAACGGCACTTGCCACGGAAAATCTAAAACCCATAATTTTTCAAGATGGCTTTTAGGTGTTGTACCAGTTAGTCCTGCTTCAGTATGTGATTATCACAGGCTACATTAATTTCGGTATAACTATGTTTTATTAGTCTTACATTAACTTTAAGTGTTCATTTCATTTTTACTGCCATCTGAAATGCAATAGCAACGGTGGCGTACAAAACGGTGGCCGACAAGGGCCAAATGTGCTGCAACGGCTGAAATGACATGCATAATGATAAATGCACAACATATTTATTAAAAACCATCTTATTTAAAACCATCATTGTCATTGTGACTAGCTAAATGCTGTTAAGTGCTTTACTCATGGTGTGTTAACATGAGATGAAACGTCTAATTATGTCTTGATGATGCTTTTTTTGTTAATAGTACGTTATTTTCTTGTGATTTGGGGTTATACAAATAAAGATTTTGTGAATGAGCAGACACACAGGTGAACGTAATGACCAGAAACTACTTTAAACTTTTTTTGTACACATTGGGGTTTATCTAACTTCTCATTTTTTTCAGTCATCTATTATCTTGACTCTTTAAATTTAGGTACACTTTGGCCCTATTTTCCTGGTCTTTTTTGTTGCCAATATGAAAGACAAAATATGATAAAGTGCTCTGTAAGGGTTCCTTCTGTTGGAGGAAATACAATTCATGGCATGCAGCTGATGCCCCATTATTTTTTGCACCCCATGTTCCTGATACCGCTCAAGTCCCGTGATGAGAATGAATGAAAATGCTGTGCAGGTTTCTCCAAACATCTCTGCTGTGTCAAAAACACTGTGGATAAAAACGATCAGTGTGGTGCATTTTGGGAAGGTGCTGCTGTTACCAAGGAGGAAAACTTTCTTTTATCATAATTTCCCTCTTATAAAAAAATCTGAAGACATCAACACATCCAAAAAAAACAAACAAAAATGTGACAAAAATAAAGTTTAGAATGGGCAATTAAGTGACAGGAAGAGAAGTTTACATTTCAAAGCACTTCATTGTCACACAGAAACACACACTTCTGGCACAGATTTCAAAGCTAATGAGCCTGAAAATCCAACACTTTACCTTTAATGAGAAAGCTACTCTCTAAATCAAATATAGCCTCAAAGCTTGCACATTTCTATTTTTTTTTTCTAAACTCAGCTGGCTTCCTGCTTTAATGTAGACACCTGACAGTTTGAGTTTTCCCCTAGCTAAGCAGTCTGTTTGGATCCAAAACTTTGACCACATACTGACGTTTGTAGTTTCTGAGGGTGCAAGGATTATAACTTAGCACTACCAAAAGTACGAAGCAGTTCTTAGTTGTAATTTACTTCTTGAAACAGGTTTAAAAGTTGAATATTGATCTTTTATAATTGTTTATTTATAATGTGCCTCAGTAAGGTTAATAAATAGAAGCACAGAGTCAACCAATCTTTTTTCTCTTGCACCAAAAGTCAAGACCTGTCGATGTGAAATTGTAAACAAAGACCCGATGTCAAGACAAGATAAGGAGTCTTAAGGCTGGCACACGTCGCAGGATTCTTTTAACCCTTTTCTATCATCACTACTTCTGCTTTACAAATGCAAAAAAAAATAAAAATAAAAATAAAAATACAGCAAAGCACACCATGAAACAAACTGAATGAAACCATCATACTACACTCAAAAGTTGCATGTGATGTATGTTAGGCTGTCAGAAGTGAGCATAGCAGGTAACAGAACAGCTATGGACAATTACAATTCCCAGTCATGAAAGGCGGAGCTCTCAACCTCATAGGTGGAGTCTAAAGTTAAGTTAAATAGGCAGTAAACAAACAAACAAACAAAAATATTAAAAGCACACTAGGAAGACTCAATAAGAACAAAACATTTATCAGATTATTAGCGTGCAGAACTATATATATATATATATATATATATATATATATATATATATATATATATATATATATATATATATATATATATATATACACTCACCGGCCACTTTACTGGGCACACCTGTCCAACTGCTCATTAACTCAAATTTCTAATTAGCCAATCACATGGCACCACCTCAATGCATTTAGGCATGTAGGTCAGAGGAGAATAGCCAGACTGGTCCGAGCTGATAGAATGGCAACAGTAACTCAAATGACCACTCGTTACAACCGAGGTCTGCAGAAGAGCATAATATGTCCAACCTTGAGGCGGATGGGCTACAGCAGCAGAAGACCACACCAGGAGCCACTCCTGTCAGCTAAAAAAAGGAAACTGAGGCTACAATTCACACAGGCTCAACAAAATTGGACAATAGAATATTGGAAAACTGTTGCCTGGTCTGATGAGTCTGGATTACAGCAGCGACATTCGGATGGTAGTGTCAGAGTTTGGCGTCAACAACATGAAAGCATGGATCCATCCTGCCTTGTATCAACGGTTCAGGCTGCTGGTGGTGTTATGGTGTGGGGGATATTTTCTTGGCTCACGTTGGGCCCCTTAGTACCAACTGAGCATAGTTTTAAGTCCACAGCCTACCTGAGTATTGTTGCTGACCATGTCCATCCCTTTATGAGCACAGTGTACCCATCTTCTGATGGCTACTTCCAGAAGGATAACGCTCCATGTCATAAAGCTGGAATCATCTCAGACTGGTTTCTTGAACATGACAATGAGTTCACTGTACTCAAATAGCCTCCACAGTCCCTAGATCTCAATCCAATAGAGCACCTTTGGGAAGTGGTGGAACGGGAGATTCTCACCATGGATGTTCAGCCGACAAATCTGCAGCAACTGCGTGATGTTATAATGTTAATATGGACCAAACTCCCTGAGGAATGTTTCCAGTATCTTGTTGTATCTATCTATCTTAAGGCAGTTCTGAAGGCAAAAGAGGGTCCATGCTGAGAAAAAGTTTTGAAGCTGAAAAATGTTACGATAGAAAAGGGTGGCAGTGAGGCGGGAGGTATTTTAAAGAGATGCCTTTTCTCTCTGATGACAAACTTTCGAGAGCTAATGAGCCTAAGAACACAAAACTTTACCTTTAATTGGAAGGTGTAGCTGCTTTAGACCATGATACAGAAGACAGCTGTGTTTTCTAATCATTATTCCTCATGTCAGCATTTGCAGCAGATGAAGAAAACCCCTAACATTTCATTTGAAAAGCCACAGAAGCTCAAAGCACATAAACAAATGCCACTTTCTTGGGCAAAGGGATTTTCTGGCATGAGGCTTGTTATCACTTTGAAAATTGCAGCTGTACCACCAACAAAATAATTGGATAGGATCAGGCCCTTTTTGTACACACTGCATTTATTCTGCACCACAAGTTTTTATAACTGATGCACCAAGTTTTTGTTCTCCTCACTTTCTCTGCCATGATATTTTAAAGGAGATTATCACTTTTTACCTAGGAACAGTTCTTGGGACTTAGCATTAGCAGGTAAGAACAAAGGGATGGGGCAGCTTTTAAACAATTTCCCTGATTTCTCTGTGTAAAATATATTTGGATTACCACATCCAGGCTTTATTTTTTTGTTTTCATTGATACAAAGTCCCTTTTGTGCCTCATTTAGAAAAAGTAATTCTGATGCTGAATACAAAACAGAAACAGCTCACAGTTTGCTTAGATCTGACAGTTAAAATTTGAAGCAGACTTAAAGTTTCAGTGTGGCTTTATAGCTCAGCAAAAGTTATCAACATATAAGTCATGAATTTCAATCGTTTGCTTGCAGTTTTTACTTGGACTAAGGTAATACTTGCACTACTAACTTTGATTAGAAGACATGTCAGAGTGAGTGATCATTATTATCATGTTGAGGCCCTCTTGGCCTTTTGGTTAAAGTATGTGCCCCATGAACAGAGATCTTCACATTTCCTTCTTTTTCTTCAGCTGTTAAGCAATACAAAAGAGAAATGGCTAAAATATAATATAAAAAAGTGAATTCCCAGCATTCGTATATGAACCACCTTATTGAAAAATCCCACATGGGTATGAAATAAATGTAAACCACTTTGAACTAGCTGAAATTTTGGCAAGATGTTTGGATCTGGCTGGTCTTGAGAGTGGGGACTTTATGAAGGTTTTGGCCTCGTGGCTCCTCAGGCTGCTCTCACATCTGTGCCTGCTAGCTGTCTCTAATTAGGAAAGTGGAGCTGCACCCTCTCCTGAAATCAGGTAATGGTAGAAGAGCTTGTGAGAGCAGAGTAGTGATAAAAGCAACAGTATTCTAAGTTGGATATTTACCTCATCTATGTTTAAGGTGTGAAACTTAAAAGCTGAAAGAAGAAAAATAAAAGATGTGGAAGGACAGAACTGTCAGGAGCAATATAACGGCAGAAGTCCTGTTCACCTTGTCAAATGTGACCTTCCATGAAATAAACTACTTGTTAACTGTAAGTTAATTGGTTTGGTGCATAAATGTATCCAAAGTTTGCATTTTTTGCATAGTTATATGGCAGTACATAAAGTCAAGAGGGTATACACTGCATTAATCATCTGACTGTCTTGTGAACTGATTAACTGCTCAGAGTTCTCACTCCAGCTTCATTTATTCATTTATTTTACAATGTTGATGAAAGTCAAAAACTTTGGATGGGATGACTAAACTCTAGTTTTGAGAGCTTTTGTGGGTTAAGAAAGAGTATACTCACAATTTCCTGCCAAAAAGTCCCCTGGCTATCTGCCAGAATGGTTTGCTCCACCAATATCTGTCACTTTACTCTGTGGCTAAACTGATTTCAGCTAAAGCCTACAGCATGAAGGCAGGAGTTATACTGCATTGCTCTGTGCGTATCCTCCATGATTGAGGCTCCACTGAGGCTCAGGTCTTCTCTGTGCCTTGTCATCATTCATAATGGGGCCATTTAATGTGATTTGGGAGAGTGATTGGAAAGTGAAGCAGGGTAGCGATAAAGAAGAGAGAGGGAAGGAGAATGGGTCAGAAAGAAAAAAAGAGAAGATCTTAATGTAATGTCAGGATGAAGGGGTGGCCTTTGCGTTCCTACTGATCCCTAATCTGATAAAACATTGGAATACCATCAATCCTGTTGGTTGGGGACACAGCAGACAGATTATATTGTGTATGTAATGACTACAGCACACTAAGTGTGCTGTAAATGACTGCCAGGGGTCCAGATAAAGACTTAGGGAAGCATTCTTAGCCTGGTGATGTAATTTCACTGCAAGTTACTTGCTTACAAACTTTGCACAGAGGAAAACAGGCAGCTGTCAAACAGTCCTGATGATCTGCTACTCTGTACAAAAACTGTTCCCCCTGGTGACTGGCT
Organism: Halichoeres trimaculatus; assembly: GCF_033239565.1. Taxonomy (NCBI): domain Eukaryota; kingdom Metazoa; phylum Chordata; class Actinopteri; order Labriformes; family Labridae; genus Halichoeres; species Halichoeres trimaculatus. Next base: position 19,313,054 of record NW_027437180.1, on the reverse strand, counting down.
GCAGTGTAGGTTAAAAAATCCGGCTTTCCAGCCATTCCAGATGGGCTGTGGTCAAACTTTAAAAAATTAATACTCCTCATAGAAATGTTTCTCACGTCCGATTGTTGTGGCAATGTTATATTAAGACATCATTTGGCTGTCTTGTATTCAAGTCCTCTTTTTTCTGAAAAGTTTCGTTATCATTTGTTATACCAGGTTAAAAACAAGGCTTTACATAAGGTTTAACGATGATTGACAGCTGCCGTTCTCGTGTATTTTTTTTCGGGGATTATAAATTATGTCAGGAGGTAGAGTCAAGAAGTGATTAGACTCTCGAAAGAAAAAAAATATATATTATTTTTGTCACCCAGCTCCACTCAAATTCTCCCAGAATCCCTCATTGTCTCTACTGCGCAGACTCTGGCTGCAATAGCTGCCAATGGCTGCACCTGTGACGGGGGTATTTTGGCTTCAAAACTGTACAATAATGAATGGCAGAGCCACACTGTCCACTCTATAAACAGTCTATGGGTTTGACACATTTTAAGTCAGTCAGATCCATTCTGACTCCCTTTCAAAATGTATTTTTTATTTTTTTTTTAACTGGGGCTTTTTGATTTCATTGGCTGCGCTGGTCTCCATCCGCGCGTAATGAACGTTCATCTCCTGCGTTCTCCGAGAGCACAGGAGATATACCTCCCTCTTCATCTGCCAGCGGCTCAGTTGCAGGGCCACAGCCACTAAATGCCCTCTGCGGGGTTGCCAGGGAATTAATGATCAATGTCAGCCTAGACACAGCACCAACCAGCTGCTTTGTGGAGGTCTCCCAAGAGATTTATAAAGTATCTATCTATCTATCTATCTATCTATCTATCTATCTATCTATCTATCTATCTATCTATCTATCTATCTATCTATCTATCTATGTGTACACAATGTCCCTTGAAGCATCTTTGCCACTGCATGTTGGTTATACTTCACTTTTTGTCAACATGTTTTGTATCTCCCCACAAACAATCAGTCGGGTGAAAACTTTTTACGTCCAAGAAGCAATATAAACAATATGGGAACTTCTAAGCATTTCAGAACGTTTCTGTATTGTTTCTTTTTCAATCTTGGGGACCTATTTTGCATTTAGATTACACAATATCATACATTTTATTTGTCTTTCAGCTGGTTTTGTCATATTCATACACACTCATATTATCTTTGTGTATTTTTCCCTGTGCTTCTTCTTTGCTCTTCATGTCTTTACATACTGCATCCTCTCATTAAAGTTTCATGTAACGTGCTGGCAAAATAATGTTTTGAGGAAAAACAACACATCCGGTGCATTCATGGTGAGAAAGAGCTCCTCTAAATTTCCTGTTGGGTTTCATTTGTGCAGTGCAATCTCTCCTCTTGCATTCTCCCTCTACTCTACTTTATCTGTTGCCTTGGGCTCTGGGCAAGTGAAAGCACTACAAACATTGAATACTGGAGGAACTAGTCCTTGTTGCTTACATTTTCATCTTAAGTAGGTGAGCTGTAAGGCTTTGGCATGACATCAGAGGAGGGTGCAGAGGTAGCTGGTAAAATGCACCATCCCACAAATGCGCAAGTCCACACTTGACTAGTTTATATTCATGTTTTCTTGTTTCCAGAACAGACTAATATCCTTGATAGGAGCCACCCCACTTACAAGATAGAAAGGAGTTTTGAACACCTGTGGTATAAACACTCTTTGAAGAAATGTTTGGTAGCACTTTAGATTACAGCCCGCGTCTTACAGTGTAGTTTCCCGTCTCTTACAGTGTAGTTTCGTCAACTGTAGGGATAACTCTCACACATGTACCTTGACATTTTGCGGTACCTATCGGGTAGTTACGCTCTCGTCTTACAGTGTAAGTCCTGAAGTCTTACAGTGTAGTTTCCTCAACTGTAGGGGTAACTCTCACACATGTACCTTGACATTTTGCGGTACCTATCGGGTAGTTACGCTCTCGTCTTACAGTGTAGTTTCCCGTCTCTTACAGTGTAGTTTCGTCAACTGTAGGGGTAACTCTCACACATGTACCTTGACATTTTGCGGTACCTATCGGGTAGTTACGCTCTCGTCTTACAGTGTAAGTCCTGAAGTCTTACAGTGTAGTTTCCTCAACTGTAGGGGTAACTCTCACACATGTACCTTGACATTTTGCGGTACCTATCGGGTAGTTACGCTCTCGTCTTACAGTGTAGTTTCCCGTGTCTTACCATGAACTTGTCAAAACAGTGTAATTTTCCTGGGCATATGCTTTTGCTGTAAATGTGCCACTTCCTCTTAACAATTAGTATGGTGAATAAAGTAGACCAATGATGAACCTAAACACTGTAATGTATTGATGAGTATGTGTTTCACACAATAATGATAAGACTTGCAGATGTAAAAAAAAACCAACTTTATTTTTTTAAACACACAGAGACCCCACATAGTAATTCACCTTTTAAGTAACCCGGCCATTAAGTTAACACTAGCCACTGCTTACTGTCTAACTGTCCAGTACTTCCACTGCGACAACCCACTACTTTACCTGTAACTACTGGTCAACAACTGGAACCGGGCTGGATTTTAAAGTGCACACTTGTTGGCTTTACTTACTGTGCAACTACCCACTACTTTACTGTAACTACTGGTCAACAACTGGAACCGGGCTGGATTTTAAAGTGCACACTTGTTGGCTTTACTTACTGTGCAACTACCCACTACTTTACTGTAACTACTGGTCAACAACTGGAACCGGGCTGGATTTTAAAGTGCACACTTGTTGGCTTTACTTACTGTGTAACTACCCACTACTTTACTGTAAGTACTGGTCAACAACTGGAACCGGGCTGGATTATAAAGTGCACACATGTTGGCTTTACTTACTGTGTAACTACCCTCTACTAGTGTGCATTTTATAATCTAGTCCAGTTCCAGGTGTTGACCAGTAGTTACAGGTAAAGTGCTGGGTTGTTGCAGTGGAACTGTTGAAGCTACTGACATCTGTGTTTCTATGATGAATAATGCTTGGACACTTTATCCATACAGATACTCCGGTCAGAGAGTAAAGGCAGATACACAGTTCACAGTCCAGTCTTTTATGTATCCTTTAAGAAACAGCATTACAGCAACGGCCGGATGCATGGAGAATGAATGAACGAAGAGGATGAATAATGTGTGTGACATCAACGTCCAACAGCCACTTATCAGTAGTGCATCTCAACAGGGTTGGCACTGTATGGTATCTGAAACAATAAATAACAGAAGGTGAATCAAAGACAGTGTCTACCAGACGTTAATGATGCGCCCACTAGCTATTTAGCATTAGCAGTGCAACGTAAGGGAAACAAGAGCCAAAATTCCTGCCACATAATCAAACAAACTAAATGTTTATTCCCCTCTCAACACTCCTTAAAGATAACTTGTAAGCTATTAAAGTACTTACTTCCTCAAGAATGCATCACTGATAACTTATAAGATGTTTTGAAGATGCTTTTAAACAATCGCGGAAACCCCGTTCGGGATATACAACTTTTAGGACCCCAGGCTGCCCGCATAAAGGCATGAACGCAAATACGCAAAATCCTAAGGACCCCGGTCTGCCCTCTAAGTTGCCTGAATAAAATTATATACAAAGTGCTTACAACACATCAACGAAGAACAGAGGCAATTTATAACAGAAAATACTGGATAGTTAGCCAGTAAGCAAAGACAAGTGTGATCTTAATGGATCAGTAACTTAAAAGGAGAATTACAATGTGGGGTCTCTGTGTGTATAAAAAAATAAAGATATTTTATACGTCTGAATATCATTATTATGTGAAACCCATACTCATCAATACATTACAGCTTTTAACTTTATCATTGGTCTACATAATCTTTATCCATGCTGATTCTTAAGAGGAAGTGATACATCAAGGTTTGCATAGTTAGAGCATATGTCCAGGAAAATTACACTGTTTTGATAAGTTCATGGTAAGACACGGGAAACTACACTGTAAGACTCCGGGACTTACACTGTAAGACGCGAGCACTACCCGATAGGTACCGCAAAATGTCAAGGTACATGTGTGAGAGTTACCCCTACAGTTGAGGAAACTACACTGTAAGAGACGGGAAACTACACTGTAAGACGAGAGCGTAACTACCCGATAGGTACCGCAAAATGTCAAGGTACATGTGTGAGAGTTATCCCTACAGTTGACGAAACTACACTGTAAGAGACGGGAAACTACACTGTAAGACGCGGGCTGTAATCTAAAGTGCTACCAAATGTTTTAATGGATTCAAGGACCAAATGCTTCAAACTTGTGTCATTCATATCTTTCATGCAGCCCTAAAGATATTTAAATGCACAACATAGTTTGTACAATATACTGTCACTGTGTCTAACTGCCATCTAAAAAAGAAACTAAATTCATGCTACAGACTAAGTTGGTCCATCTTCAGCACCTTAAAGTTGAAAAGTGGGAGACAACTCAACTTCTTGCAGTTTCATTGAAGACAGCAAAGACATCAGTCAAACTAAACAGCGGAGATTAATTGCACAGATCATAAAAAGGCAGAATGACAGTCCTGAGTGCTTCTGCTTCTGACCTTTTTCATTTTCAGCTAGATGTGAAAATTACTTTAATGCAATCATGGTCACCTTGAGTGCTTCATCTGAATCTTTAATTTTAAAACCAGACTGAGATCTTTTTTTCTATTTATCTGATCATAAAAGCACCTAAAAGTATGTTTTCATCCATCACAGGGAGAGAAAAAAAAATCATTACACCTCTATCACTAACTTTAGAAGAAAGTTCTTTTATTCTTAATTGTACCCTTTTAAAAGACACACCGCCAGTGGAGAAAAACAAAACAAAACAAAACATGAAAGTTGTACATAAAGTTTGATAATGTGCTGATGAAGTAAAAACTTCAAAAGCAGGTTTTGATTGAAACAGAGCTCTGACCAGAACAAAGAGATCAGAGCGCGTGACTCCACTTTTGAAGTATTAGCACTTAGCCCCAGTCAGAAAAAAACCTTAATGGCACAACCACGCCAGACAACATAGACATCTCTTTACAAAAATACCCTGTAATTTTACTCAGCTTTACTTTAATTGCCTAAAACTAATCACAGGTGATGCTCTGTTGTTGTTTTATCATTAACTTAAGTCTATTGGCTACTGTTGCATATTTTAATAGGGAATGTCTACTATACAATGAAGTATGTTTTATGCAACGAGAGAAATACTTCATGTTTGCCATGTTCCATCTGCATCACCTCAAAACAGTTGCACCTACAGAAATACTTGGGCAGGTGAAATCTCCTGAGTGTTACCTTTATTGTGGTAACAAGGTAATACACACATATTTTCTAGTTTTTAGAGATACATCCTATTTTTTCTGGGCATGTCATTTGTTGTGCAGAGGCTTCAGGGAAGAACAGGTTAAAAGTTCAATTGTTCTATTTCGTATAGGCTTCGCCCTTTAAGGCTATCGCTAGTGGGTTCACCCTCGCGCGTCAGCGCAGCACTGAAAAAAACTTAGTCCACGCCCACCCACGTGATGGGCCTCCCGCGCTACTTGCCTATAAATGGCCGCGGGTTCATACAATCTGCTCCCTCTTTTTCTTCAGCAGTCATGAAGTAGCACTAGAAGAACAACAGTAGCAGCAGGTATAGCGTCGTGGGAGACCGTCAGAGACCGTCGGAAACCGTTGGAGACCGCCGCAGACCGCCGCAGACCGCCGTAGACCGTCGCAGACCGTCGCAGACCGTCGGAGTCCTGCCCTGACCCGACCCGAAGGACACCGGACAAGTGTCAACTCTGCAGGAGAAGTCCCCGTACTGTAAGCTGTTATCCCCAGCAGAGAAGCAGCGTCGAGTGGATTTTTTCACCGAAGCTGCTGAGGATGTTTTTCCGTCGCCGACGCTTGCAGTCTGGAGGAAGCCCTCAACCTACTCGCAGGACCGGGTTCGAATGATGTCGGCCCCGAGGAGGCACTGTCAGTATCACTCCAGCCGGAGGAGACCAACTTCGAGGATGAGCACGTGGGGGCTCGCTCAGGTATAGCTGGGGTCCCTCTGTGGTCGACCACCTCTCTGCCGGTCATCGGAGCGCTCGTCCAGGAGCTTCCCGGCATCGTCGAGAGGGCGGCAGCATACAGCTCACAGATGAAGGCTTCCTGCCGGTCCTCCATTGGATCCAGACCAAGCGGCCGTCTTGGAGTTGAGAAGCTGGCTGGAAGAGCAGAGGAGCTGAGCAAGGCAGCGAGCACGATCATCCCGCTCTGCGGTGGCTTCAGCTCGCGCCATGGCCTGGCAGCATCAGATATACCGCAACATGTGGCTCTGTCTGTCCTCTTTCATCCCAGAGCCAGTCAAGAAGAGCTGCTGGATGGCCCCATCTCCGCGGACGCGCTGTGCGGCCAGCAGCTGCACTCTCTCATGGAGCACATGCACAAGACGGCAGAGGAAGAGGAGAGAATCTGGAGGCGTGAGGCCGGCTTTCAGCGCCCAGCGGGTCACGGGCTGATCCGGTGTGACCACCGGGACCAGCCCCAGAGGCGACCGCAGCGTCCTGCGGCATCTGTCTCTCGCCCCCCCTGCTCCAGCTCCTCCTCCACCTCCTCCGGGGTTTGTGTGCAGCGGAAAAGGGAAAGGAGTTGGCGTGGCGACACCAACAACACCAACAGCTCTTGTAAGAGCCACTCACAGATCTCATCTGTTGAGCTCTCCTTTTTCCCTCCTTCGAAGTCCGACCCGCTGACATGGCGGCGGACGGTGATCACACAGCCCCCACACAGAGCGAGCCTGCTGCCGTTAACTCTTCGGTTAACGAGCAGCACGGCCGCGAGTCATCGAAGCAGCACACCGCTCCTTCACACACGGAGCGCTCCCTGTTTGCTCCGGCTGATGCCAAATTAAATATTCATGAGCCCACGGACAGAGATTCTCTGCTCCGTGTGGACAGGTTGGCTTCGCCTTTTTCCCTCTCTTCTCAGTCAGTGGAAAAAGAGCCCTATCAGCCCCTTCAATCAGAGCCCCCCATGTGCTGCAGCTCAGATTTCTCTGGCGCAGGCAGCGGCGGCTTAAGTTGGCTCACCTCTCTCTCGGAGGAGGCGCCACAGCACCATGCTCGCCGCTCTCAGAGCGCTGCTCGGAGTGGCGACGGGTATGTTCGCTGGACAGGTAGATGGACAGGCTGATCGCCAGGGGTTATACTCTGCAGTTCGCTTCGTCTCCTCCACCGTTCAGCGGGATCCTGGCTGATGCCATTTTGAATATTCATGAGCCCACGGACAGAGATTCTCTCCTGTGTGGACAGGTTGGCTTCGCCTTTTTCCCTCTCTTCTTAGTCAGTGGAAAAAGAGCCTGATCAGCCCTTTCAATCAGAGCCCCCCATGTGCTGCAGCTCAGATTTCTCTGACGCAGGCAGCGGCGGCGAGGGTTTTAAGCTGGCTCACCTCTCTCTCGGAGGAGGCGCCACAGCAACATGCTCGCCGCTCTCAGAGCGCTGCTCAGAGTGGAGGCGCGAATGTTCGCTGCACAGGTAGATGGACGGGCTGATCGCCAGGGGTTATACTTTGCAGTTTGCTTCGTCTCCCCCACCGTTCAGCGGATTCTGGAGACACATCTGTCCTCACAGGATCAGTGTGTGTTTCTACAGAAGGAGGTGCAGGAGTTTGCCAAAAAATGTCATCTCCAGAGTCCCACAGGGAGAGGAGAATCAGGGTTTTTACTCCCGTTATTTCCTGGTTCCCAAGAAAACGGGAGGGATGAGACCCATTCTGGACCTGTCACTGTTCAACACAGTGATAATGCAGCGTCCGTTTCACACGCTGACGATAAAACTAGTACTGGAATGCGGCCAGGAGAACAATGGACCTGAAGGGCGCATACTTTCACGTCTTTATTATTCAGAAACACAGGAAATTCCTGTGTTTCTCGTTTTCAAAGGTCCAATACCAGTACAATCGTCTCTCCTTCGGTTATTCTCTCGCTCCCCGCACGTTCTCCAAGTGTGTGGAGGCAGCTCTGCAGCCACTACACAGGAGAGGGATGAGAGTTCCCTTTTACCCGGACGACCTGTTTTTACTGGCTCGATCCAGGGAGGAGGCGGCAGCTCAGACTCAGGTGCTGGTTTTCACCTGTTGAAGCTGCTTCGCTATCAATTTGGAAAAGAGCTCGCTTTTTCCGTCTCAGCAGATAATTTATCTGGGAGTGGAGCTGAACTCAGCCACAATGAGCGCGCGGCTATCTCAGGAGAGGTCGCAGACTCTGACAGCCCTCCTCAGACGAGTTGTCCCCAGCAGGGTGGTGACAGCATTTTTATTATGCGGCTGCTCGGCATGATGTCAGCGGCTCATGTGGTAGTACCGTTGGGATTACTTCACATGAGACGGCTTCAGACATGGTTCATCCGTGTGCGCATCGACCCGGTGCGTCAGCGGAGACGCATGGTTTTAGTTTCCCCCTCAGTGTCTCCCGTTTTGGATCACTGGAACGACCCGAGTCCTGAAGTCGGGGTTACCGTTAGGGAAGGCATCATGTCACGTTTCTGTGTTCACGGATGCTTCTCTCTCGGGGTGGGGGGGCACGTGTCTCTCTCAGGTTGTGGGGGGACAGTGGTCAGCTCACATGTCTCCACATAAATGCCTTGGAGCTTCTGACAGTGTGGAAAGTGGTTCAGCTTTTCGCTCCTGTTTTACAGAAGCAGCATGTTCTGATTCACACAGACAACCAAGTAACAGCGGCTTATATAAACCGTCAGGGCGGCGTGCGCTCGGCGCAGCCGCTACACATAGCCAGAAAGCTGTTATGTTGGGCGCACAGACATCTCCTCTCTATCAGAGCGGTGTACATCCCCGGTGTGCAAAACAGGGGGCGGACATCATGTCGAGGGGAGGTCCTCAGGCGAGAGACTGGAGCCTGCATCCCGAGCTGGTGTCTCAGATTTGGTCAATGTTCGGGCAGGCAGAGGTGGACGTGTTCGCGGCGCGAGAAAACACTCAGTGTGCCCTGTGGTTTTCTCTGAGCGCACGAGACAACCCCCCTCTGGGGGTGGATGCGTTCTCACACCACCCCTGGCCCAAAAAGCTTCTTAATGCTTTCCGCCCGTCCCTCTGATTCCTCGGTTTCTATGGAGGATTCAGGAGGAGCAGCTGTCAGCTGTCCTCATAGCTCCGGAGCGCACGGTAGCGTCATGGTTTCCATGGTTACAGCGCCTGCTAGTGGGCCTGCCATGGATGATTCCGTGGCGGGGGATGCTCTCTCCCAAGCAGGGGGAACGATCAGGAGTTTCCCTGTGATAGGTCAGCGTCTGTGGGCCTGGCCGCTGAAAGGGAGCGCTTAGAGAGGCTCGGACTCTCTCCCGAGGTCGTGCGCACAATCCAGAGCGCAAGAGCTGCATCCACGAGAGCAGCATACTCGGGGAAATGGGCAGTTTTTCAGCGCTGGTGCATGGAGTCAGGCTTGGATCCAGTGTCTTGTCCCCTGCCTCGCGTGCTGTCTTTCCTCCAGCTGCTAATGGACAGAGGTTTGGCTTTTGGCACGGTTAAAACTTATGCAGCTGCGTTTTCAGCTTGTCATGAAGGTTTTGGTGACAGAACTGTGTTTAGTCACCCACTGATGAAACGCTTCCTCAAAGGCGTGAGGAGAGACAGACCGATTTCTCGCTCCTTTGCCCCTCAGTGGGATTTATCTCTGGTTTTACGGGCGTTGAGCAAGGCTCCGTTTGAACCCCTGTCTCAAATCTCACTAAAGTTTTTATCACTCAAAACAGCTCTGCTTTTTGCTCTTACTTCAGCTAAGTGAGTGATCTGTCAGCCCTCTCAGTTGCTCCATCTTGCCTGCACATTCAGGGAGATTGCAGCTCGGCTGTTTTACGCCCGAATCCTTCCTACATGCCTAAGAACATTAATAGCTCTTTTAGATCAAGAGTTATTAAGTTGGAGGGATTTTTCCCTCCTCCGCATGACTCCGAGGAGGAGGCTGCATCACACCTTCTTTGCCCTGTGCGCGCTCTGTCTTGTTACGTGGAGCGCACGGCCACGCTGCGTCACTCTCAGCGTTTATTTGTGCATCATAGAGAGCACTCGCAGGGGCGCCCTCTCTCTGCTCAGCGCCTGTCACATTGGTTGTGTGAGGCTATTTCACAGGCTTATGTGTCAGCTGGCTGTGTTCCTTCTGAGCACATCAGGGCACATTTTACAAGAGGATTTTCCTCTTCTGTGGCTTTGCACAGTGGGATGTCAGTGGAAGATATCTGCGCTGCAGCATCTTGGTCTTCCCCATACTCATGTGTGCGGTTTTATCTGAGAGATGTCTCTCTCTTCTCTATGTCCCACTCTGTTAGGGATCCTATCAGAGTGATGGTTGTGACATGAATGGATTCATTCTGTTTTCTGGATGAGACAGGCGTGTTATTGGGTCTGTTCTGTTCATTGTTTGACTGTTACAATGCGTAACGATCGTCTTCTCTGCTTTTCAGCAACAGACAGATGTGTTTTAGGTCTGTTCTGTTCATTGTTTGACTGTTACAATGCGTAACGGTCGTCTTCTCTGCTTTTCAGCAACAGACCAGCAGAGTCAGCTTCATGGATCAGGAGTATTCCTTATCTGGAGGCTGAGACAGATGTGTTATTGGGTCTGTTCTGCTCATTGTTTGACTGTTACAATGCGTAACGATCGTCTTCTCTGCTTTTCAGCAACAGACCAGCAGAGTCAGCTCTTATGGATCATGAATATTCATTATCTGGAGGCTGATAAGGAACACATCATCAGGAAGTGGTTTTTGCGCACGTTTTGCGCATACAGGGCACAGGAGTTCACATGATACAGGATTCTGTGAATGAGCTTGTGTGCGGACCTGAGTGTATTGGAAGCTTTGATGCTGGGTTTTTCGGATGAGGACCCAGTGAGGCATTGACTACATCCTGCTTCGCCTTTAACCCACTAGCGATAGCCTTAAAGGGCGAAGCCTATACGAAATAGAACGTTAGTTACGTATTGTAACTCCAGATTCTATGAGTATAGGCGCAGCCCTTTAAGCTATGGGCCTCACTAGTTCCCCTTATCAGCTGAAGAAAAAGGCTGTTATCGGGAGCAGATTGTATGAACCCGCGGCCATTTATAGGCAAGTAGCGCGGGAGGCCCATCACGTGGGTGGGCGTGGACTAAGTTTTTTTCAGTGCTGCGCTGACGCGCGAGGGTGAACCCACTAGCGATAGCCTTAAAGGGCTGCGCCTATACTCATAGAATCTGGAGTTACAATACGTAACTAACGTTCTTCTCCTCACTGTGGAAATGCTAGAATTATTCATTTTATTTTCCTGAAACAGAGTGACAGAAAAAAAAAAAAAGATAATGAATTAATGGCCTGGACTGCATTGGTTACATAATAATGTGATGTATTTTTGTGAAACGGGATTATATGAGCTCCAGTCCTGCCAAAGTCATCAGACATCACAACTCATGAACTTCAGAACTTCAGAAAAAAGTGGACTTCTGATTATATTTCTATCTCTAACCCCTTTGACATGATATTGCACATGTGCACATATAATAGAACTACAAACCCCTAAATTTTGCCAAGGGCGACAAAAGAAAAAACAATATCTTCATGCTCTTTGGTCTATTTTAAGCTGCTCTATCGTGGAGAAACTCAGACAGTGTTAAACCTCAGTGTGTTCATTTTGCTTGCAAAGAGTATAACTCTGTGGAGGCTTTCTGTTCTGTTTCTTTGAACAGAGAAGACTGGAGCTCAACTTCAGAGAAAATGTGAATTCAGACAAAGATTAAAGGCGTGATTCAGATCTATAAAACACATATCAGAGGACAAGAGATGGCGCACAGTGGGGCTGAGTAATCAATTAGCGTTGCTGTATGACAGTGTAAATTTTTAAGTGTGTGTTTGGAGCAGACACAGAGTGAAATGTAACTGTGCTTTCAAATAAAGCAAAGAGCCTCAGTGACAGGATGGGCTGCAAGTACCTCCTGCAGGGGGGTACTTGGAGAGTGTCAAAGAAAGTCTTCCCACATTGAAGAATCCCTCTACTGACAAAATACTTTTCTACCCTAGAGTTTAACTGGTTAAATGTGTGTGTTGTCATTGTAACTCCCAGTACAAACAGAAGTATCTTACTGGTCTGGACCTAGATGTTAGAATTCAATTTGTGCCACTATCTTCCAACATAAACTCCTTTTTCTTACCTTCATATTTGAAATATGGATATAAAGTAACAGTGCTGGGTGTCCATAAAACATATGTGTGCAAATTTTCTAACTGTCAAAATATGTATGTTGTATGAATCCCACAATCTGTCTATGAACTGCTCAAAGAGGTTACATAAGCATGAGCTCACTTTTTTTTTCCTTTGTTTTTTACAGGTATGTTTATTATACAAAATTCTGTGAAATCAGATTTGGCAAACATGTTCATATTTTAAGATTTTTTTTTTTTACCTGTAAGTGTGAAAACATGTATACAAAAGCAAAGCCTAAATACACATGAAATTGTTAGATTCAGACTATTATTAGGCAGAGAAGCAATGAGAAAATGATCCTTAAAATATGTACATGTATATTTTATTATAAACAAACTGGTATAGAACCAGAAAAAGAAAAGAGAGTGTCAGTATAGCCGCGTTTCCACCAAGCATTCCGGGTCGGTTCAGTACAGTTTGGCTTAGTTTAGTACAATTAACCCTGATCCCATTTGCGTTTCCACAGCAAACTGTGCCCTCTTGTAGTAGGCGGTGTGTAAGCTGGATGCCAAAAGCCCCAGCTGTTAAAAATAGCGTGATGCCGTAGCAGCGCCACACAGTTTAGCCCGCTAATAAATCCGACGAAGAAGAAAAACGTGACACAATAAACAAAGAGCATAGATGGAAGACATGCAGCATTTTGTCCTCTTTGTGATTGATATGTAGCTCTCTAGTACAAAGTGCAATCAAGCTTTGTTTCAGAGAAGTCTGTGCGCCGCCAGGAGAAATGCAGCCACTGTCGGGGGGGTAGGCGACGATTCTTTTGACCAATCAACGGTCTGCAGTGTGTTGCTCCACGTTCCAAGAGCAGATCGGTTCAGTCTGGCACCCATACTGAAGGGTCCCAAAAAAGTGGGCCGGTTTTTGGGGATCTGTCCTGGGATAAGTCAGTGGAAACACCACAAAATGCGTACCGAGACGAACTGAACCGCTCTGCTTGGTGGAATCGCGGCTGAAGTTAATAGTGTATATGTAGCAGGAAGTTGTGTTTTTGGGAGTTTGTCTGTTAGTCGGTAAACAGCATGACTCAAAAAGTTACCAACGGATCTTGATGAAATTTTCAGGAAATGTTCAAAATGGGATAAGGAAGAAGTGATTAAATTTTGGAGGTGATCTGGATCACAGCCTGGGTCCAGGATTTTTTTATATGATTCTTTGTAAGATAGGGCTGTTTTCACCATATGTGTATATAACTCCACAATAAATGGTCAGATTGCTTTACAAAACAATACAAGACAAGGTCACGATAATTTCTGACGGATGTAAAAGTACGATCCAGAGCCTGGTAATATCCTGGATACTAAGATCAGGGATATGAAATATGTACTGGATCATCAAAATTTTCAACACTGTCAGGTAACAAATTACCGTACAAACCTGCAACTAACAGCAAATTGTAACAGACAGTCTTCTGAAAGGGAGTATAACATTAAAGTAGGACTAAAGTGTTGCATGAGAATCACAATATGCTTGGAGGAGGTCTGCGCTCTCTGAGTGCTTTTCTAAAGTTTCAGGAAGGAGACTGTGTCCTGCAACCATTGTGCAACAGTAAGAGGATTGGCTTACATTGGCTTCTAAGTATTCAGTGTCTAGCTAGCAATAAGGTGAAGTTAATGATTTCCTTTTCGTTCAAGAGATCTTTGTGAGGCTTGCTAATCCCATAAGGACCTCCTAATTGGTTTATGACACCTTGGAGGGGCAGGCCTCAAACACCAAGGCCTGCTCATTTAAAGAGCTCCTTAGTTAACCCATTTAAAGTATTTAAAGAAGAACTTTTCTGGCCTGGAGGAGGCAGGAGAAGAAGTGAGAAGAGTCTGTATGTGTATGTGTATGTGTAGGTGAATGTGTGTGTGTATGTGTGTCTTGTTTGCATTGTGTATATGTTTGTCAGTTTCTCACTCGTGGCAATCAACCAGAATGGATTTAGAAGGGTACAAGTACAAACTGTGCTCTCTACTCACTATTTCAGCAACTCTCCTTCACTCATGTAATCACAGAAACACAGAGCGTCTTTCTCTCTCTCGCCTTTCTCCCTTGCCCTGTGTGTCTCTCTCTGTTTTTCTAATTGGTGTGCAGCATCCACCCACCAGCTGTCAGGAGAGGGCCCCATCGCGGAGCTCCAAGCCAGCCAATTACTGTCAAGGCAAGCTTACGCCAAGAGGACCCAGTCAGACATCCAGAACCTCCCGGAGGGCTCTGACACGACTGCCCCGTGATGGGAGAGGCCAAAGCGGGTCAAATGCCGGGCTGCTTACCCCCTCCCACCACCACCCCCTCTTCTCCTCCTCTTCTTCGCCTTCATCTTAATGGATCTGACAAACACGAACAGCTCAAAGCCACAAGGTCTCAAGAGGAAGGATGGGAGAGGAAATGCGAGAGGAGGGGGTGAAGAGGAGATGCAGTAAGGGCTGAGGGACTGGCAACACAGAACAAAAAGCGCTCAGTGTGAGCGGGTAGTAATGTAGCTGATTAAACATCAAGCATGTCTGTGTCCGGAGGATCTATGAAATGCAGCAGCTCAGGGGGAAGAGATCAGAGGGTGCTTGATGAGAGAAAATAGTGAAAAGACAGACAGTTTGAATTCGGGGAAATTGAACTTGAGATACAGCCAGCCAACCAGGGGAGCCACAGTAAGAGGACGCTGCTGAAGCAGAGGGCGTCAAAACAGCCAACAAGCAGGAGACTCACTACCCTAACTCAAGGTGATGGACATCACCCTGGCTTCTGCTCCTTCTTGGTGTGCCAGTGTTAGACAGGCAGCTGATTAGAGAAAAAGCAGCGGACTAGACTGTACCAAGAGCTATCAAAATAATTACCGAAGCAGAGAACAACGAAGCAGACAGGAGTCACACTACCTTGCCAGGAGTTGTACCTTTCTTACCAGACTGCCATTTTAAAACTTACAAAGAAGTGTAAATGTAGACATTTAAAAAGCAGGACATTTATAATTGTTGGGCTGTTAAACTTGAGAGTGTCGTAGCGGCCAGCAGGCAAGAGTTGCATCACACCAAATCATGCTGACACCCTGCCCTCTATTTTCTCTGGCTTGTCAGTAAGATGGTGTAACATGCATCTGCCCTGTGTCATTTGGCACTTCTTATCTTCTAATGAGGAGTCTTTTCAAAACGAATAGCTTTCCACACAGCTATTTTACTCTAGGGCTGTTTTCTTTAAAGACACACGTAATGACTCCTTGTCTGTATATATTTTTATCAACCTCCAGAGTAGCATCAGATCAGCTGCTTGCAACACAGCCAGACAGCTGATTGCAGGAGCAGCAGCAGAGAAGAGTAGCAGCAGAGAAGACAACCAAAAGTTATTATCATCATAGCTGATCAAGCAGAGAGTGGCAGAGCAGTCACATTACCTTACCAGGAGAAGTCATACTACTTTAAAAACTTGCCCGTTTTAGAGAGGCAGTTACCTGGAGGAGTAGTATTGTTAGATATATAGCTTATGAACATGGGCTGAATATTATACAAATGTGCTCATTGTGGTAAAATACATTTTTGTACACTTGATAGAGGGTTAAAAGCTCCTGGGAGGTTATGGATCACCTAGTGCAAGGATGAGAGGTGACCACAGTTGAAGGTAATGTTTCTGCCAAATCATAAAAAGAATTAATTGTGTGTAAAACTCAATTCAAGAATTTACTTTTGTTGAGTTTAGGCACACATTTCTTTTAGTTAAGAAATAATAATATAGGACAGGGAGATGTGTGGTTTTAACAGTTTCTCTGCAGACAGTGATGCAGGTCTCAGGTTGCCAAGAGGTGGAGGAGGCCAAAAACCAATTACAAGAGACACCACCTGAAGATGTTTGTGCCTACATTCTTAGAAAAAAACCTGTTATTGTTAATAAATTGGTAATCAACTAAGAACTTTGATGGAAAGAGATGAGAGAAGTATGGAGTCAGATTGATACATTTTAAGGTATTTTGGTTACACAAATGGCACCTCATTTCCATCAGTATTCACAAATATCAGTAATCATTACGTGTCACCACCAAAGTAGAAAACATCCCACACCAGGCTTTTGTCATGTTGTCAAGTTGGATTTAAATGATGTCGAAATTGTGTTCTTTACCTATTATTATTAACATTATCATTATAAATTGTTTATGTACTTATCTTTTATCCTTTTACCTTATCTTTTTTAGTGGTGCACAAGAGTAAAATGGTCAATTTTGATAATGTTTGAAAAAAAACAAGATTTATGTATATATAAACTAATTATATTGATTGAAAAAATAAATTATAAAAGATAGGAAAGTATCACAACAACAAGCAAGCATGGGTCCCTCTGCCTTACCTTACACTAACAAATATCCCTCTTTTCCCTGCTTAATTAGTATTTTTTTATTGTTTTCCATGACATAAATCAACTAATCCACTTGTTCTTGCAGCTGACTAAAAAGAAAAGAAAAATAAACAACAAAAAAAGGAAATTTGATTTTCCCCCTGCAAATTAACTTTGTATTCATCCAGTATGAGCTTTCAATGATGCTAATTTATTTATTTATTTATTTTAAATAAAGAGCTAAGTCATATCTCATTTGTTTATTCTTCATAATGTTTGCGTTGCCCAGTCTGCCTTGGAGGCTAGAAGAGCAACTGGATATCTTTAATGTCTCAACATGTGGTGAAATGCTGTGGCAAGAAAAGGAGAGACACACGTTGAGCTGCTTTTAACATCTACTTCTGGTATCAATAACAGAACAGCAATCAACAGGTTTTCAGTTCCAGCCTTATTTTCATCTATTAACATTAAATCCAACCAAACAAAACCTCTCTGTAAGGTTGCTCTATAAACTTTCACCTAAAATAAAATCTCAAGAAAACGATAATTAGTTTTAAGTCTGAGAAACACAACACATGAATTGCATTTTTTAATCCTTTTTTGACAACATGAACATGTTATTTTTAAAGTATTGTTGTTTGTTCATCCTGTTGTTTTACTACTTGTACAAAATAACTGCATGTATTTATTGCAAAAACACCTTTGTGTACCCTTTTTGTTACAGCAGTCTCACAAAAAAAAAGGTATAATATTCCTTAAGCTATGCTTTCACACACTTAAACATTCTACTAACGCATCCATAGCTCTATTCACAACACAAACATGAAAATACACGTGGTTGTGGCCTTAAATCTTTAACTTGTAAACTATATACTATTTGCTACACAACTGACCAGAAAATAAACATGCCTGAGAAAGTCTTCTCCGGGTTTAGTGAATCAAGTTCATTAAACAGTTCAGTAGTTTCTCTGTTTCTCATGCTATGTTTATTTATACTTTCTCACTACTCCACGTGCCAAACCCGCTAGCATTAGCATGGTTAGCATTCAGACTTAAACTCATGTTTACACACTCCTGACTAAAAATGATCTAATTCAATAACTTGTGCAAACACAAAGTGCTCAGTGCTAATGTTTTAAAACTATTATAGTCTGTTTATTGTGACTTTTGAATACGTTTTACTAACCTGTGGCAAGAATATGAGAGACACACGTTGAGCTGCTGTTAACATCTCACAAGGAATGTTTATTCTTCCTCTGTGCTCAAAAGCTACTCTATGCCACCAGCGCCACTGCACCCCCCAGTGGATGGGTGTGGAATAGCTAAATAGAAACTGAAACTGCTGAGAAACCGTACAACTGAAACTCGGGAAAATAAACATAAATAAGTAAAAAATAAATTAGGGGGTCTCTGTTTTTATCTGCTTTAATCAGCTTGTTCTTAAATCCTGTCTAAAGACACTGATTTCAACTCTCTACTTTTGTTTCCTAAAATTGTTTTGATAAGGCCTCAAAACTTCTGACACTGACAGTGTTGTCAATATTTTTTTTAACGGCGTATGTATTTTAGGGTAATGGTTTCATTGAGTAAGGGTTAATGAGAGGGATATGAAAGGATGCTTGCTGGTACAGAGTGGAAACAGGCTGGCAATAACCCCCCCCCCACACACACACACACACACAGACACACACACACACACACACCACCACCACCACCACCACCACCACCACCACCACCCATCACCACCACCACCACCAATAAATAAACAAAAAAGTAAAAACCAGGATGGAGTACATAGCATCATTTTCATGCTTTTTTGACAAGTTGTCCTTCTCCTTCCAGTTTAAAAAGTCACCTTGCTGTTCTTTTCACCATTAGTTCCCCTCTGTTTGCCAGTTCTTTTTGCCTCCTGGCAAGGAGTGTCACTGAGAGGTTGCAATGTTAAGACTGTTCTTGCCTTTAGGTACTTCCCCAAATCCCACGCCCACAACTCCAGCCAGAAGCTGTGGCCAAATCAGTAAGAAGCTGCAGTGAGCCCCCGCTGGCATCCCAGCTACTCATACTGTCAGTTGTATTTTTGGGAGCAGCACAATTAACCTGGAAGAACCTTTACAGGGGATCAAACCTCAGGGAACTTATACAGTCAATGCGGCACCTTAGAGAACCTGAGCTGCATGGAAATTAAATCTATGACAGAACATAGGCAGTGAAATCACTGTTATACATATGTTTATTTTGAGTAAACAGCTGACAGTCAAAAGGACTCTGATCTTTTCTCCAAACCTGAAGCTTCCTTTGGGTTTATGGAGCTTCATAATGAGTGACTGCTCTCTGCTCTTTTTGGTCACTATTGCTTCTCTTAAAAGTTTGTTTACAACAGCACTACATCTTTAGAGAAAGAGAACATCGGACAGCAAATACAGTCAAAAACTAGCTGATCAACATGTTAGCATTTGCAGCTTGTGGTAGAATTTTTTTATTGCTTTATGCCTTTCCTTAGTTAAATCTCTAGATTGCTTCTATACGTGTCACAATAATACCTGAATTTGGCTCTAAGTTTTCTGTACACAGAGACGGTGTGTTTCCTGTCTTGACTGGATCCTATTCACACATTCATGCCTCCTTGAACACTTTCACACATTGACTTCCCAAACTAAGTTGAACCCATTGGCTCATAGATAGACATAGCAATCCCAATCTCAAGAATAATAAATACTGAGCTCACGGACTGGTCTGTTAGAATTGACTGTGCATTACACTGGGCACCCATGTGTACTGTCGGTCATTTTCTCCTGGATCAAGCTATACAAACTATTTTAGCTGAAGCCATCTGAGTCTCCTGTGTCTTATTCATCAAGTGTCAAGATTCCTGGAATTTCTTCAACATGGCTAAAACAAATATTCTTAGCAGATGGCAAGGACCATAAGCAGAGCTGAAAAGGAATGCTTGATCTATAGCAAAAACCAATGCATGAATTTCTAAACCCAATGTGCAAAGAGTTTTCATGCATTTCTCTTCATTATAGTGTACAGTGTACCACCAAAAGAGTAGACTGGCATACTGCTTCTGCTGCTTTTGCTGCTCCTGCTGCTCCTGCTGCTTCTTCTGCGTATCCGCATTTGCATTCTGATCAACTCAAACACTGCACAAGGTGTTTTTTTTAAACAGGAGTTCTTCTTTCACTTTGGATGAAATTTGCAGTCCATTCATTGATTTGGTTTAATTATAGCAGCCTCTCTTCACACAAACCTGTGAAAGTTTTCACAGCAGCCTGAGGCTTTGCAGTTGCAATGATCTACAGAAAGCATTTAAATACCCAAACCCAGCTTTTCACAGGATAATTACCCCTGTATGATTGCTGGTATTCAATCAGCTGTACATGAGAAAAGAAAAGACAAAAAAGAAATAGATTTGCTGCGACCGAGGGTTTCATTCATTGTTGATATCTAATTGATTGTGAAGAACAACCTTGGATGACTCAAAAACTTTGGGTAACAGCATCTTTTATTTAGAGGACAGCCTGCCTTCCTATCACCAGCACCCTGCTGCCTTGTGTGGGTAACACTAAATGAGTGCGTAGCCCTTGAGCTGCCTGTGAGAATGTGGAGAGGCTATTAAAACAGCACTGACCTCCCAAATGCACTAAGTGTTGCTGCGGAGCGCCACCAGGGACAGCAATAGTCAAAGGAGACACGGTGAGAGGACCAAAGGGAAATTTAAATGGAAATCACTGGGCTGTGTAATGTTTCAGCACGCATACACACACACACACACACACACACACACACACACACACACACACACACACACACACACACACACACACACACACACACACACACACACACACACACACACACACACACATTAAAAAAAAAACACTGTTGCACTCTGGCCTCACCGAATCTGACATTTTATCACATTTGTGTTATTGTTGAATAAGTGCCTGTTGTGACGCTGAGTGGAGGTTGTGAATTGAAAATGTCACTCACTCTTTAATGGGTTTATTTATGTGGAGAGTTTTTCCACATAGTGATTAGTCCGATAAAACACATTTGCCATGTGAGACAGAAGTATAGACTCAAAAAGAGAAACGGATATAATTGAACTTAACACACAATTGTGAAATGAAAGCATGTACTATGAGGTCTTCTACCTTTTAATTTCATCAAATTGGGGTTGCACAGCACTTTAAAGCATCGGGCTCCTGCACCACATCAACCACACAGCTAGTTTACAGAATTAAAGGCAGGGTTGGCAGTCCTGAAAAACTAGCATGAATTTGAATGTAGAATCTGGTCAGGACTCCACTTAGCCCCTCCACCCCCTTCCCTTTGGAGCTCCTCCAAAGCAACGCCCCTGCTCACATGCACGAGCGCCACTGATTCGCATATCATCATTTTATGTTTTGCACTACATCGAGTCATGTCTCCTTTAGAAGTAAAGAAACACCAAAACGTTAAAACATGAAGCTAAAAAACAAACAACGTGACTTTTGTTAGTACTTGCAACTGTCATGCTAGAATCGTCCACTTTTACCTGTGACACAATATCAGGAGGAAAGCTATAATACAAATAGTACATGTACATTTTCTCTTGGACTTACTAAACATCACTTTTTTTTGTGCTTGTCAGAGCCCCTGTGGTGAAAGTTTACTAGACTCTGATCCAAACTACAGCCCAGAGCCAAGTACCTCATCAGGTCAGAGGGGACAGACCCCAGGTCAAGCGAGAGGGGCAGTAATTAGAGGCAGGGGAACATAGCAAGAAAAGTAAGCATCCGTCTTTCTTTTCTTGCTATGTTTAGCAGGAGGAGCGGTTACCAGTAATTGAGGTATCGGTAGTTTCTCTGCCATTCTTCTTCTGAATGCAAACCTGTACACCGCTAAACTCAGGAACACGCATTGAGTCAGGGGCAGTGCACGCCGGTGAAATGTACGCGCAGGAGGAGGGCAAAACGGCAGGACGGATTTGATTGGTTTAACAGATCAGATCCTAATTGATGTGATTGGCTGATGTTTTCCTGGGTTTTCTCCTGCTGTAGATAGCGGATATTATTCGCTCTCATTTAAGAACACATCATGCATTGCTTGCCATCGGGACATATAGATCATTTTAACCAGCATAAAAAAAAGTGTATCTAAATCAAACTACCAATTATACCTTTAACAGGGAACCTTTAATGCTGCTCCATACTTTTAACACAGTCATGTGCACTGCTGTGGCACTTTGCGTTATCCAAGACTGGTATATGATTACCTTACTTATGACCATCTTTCATTGGCCCTTTTGAGAAGAAGTGTTTTTTCTGGACCATTCAAACATTCTGGACACAATGTAGATAGTAGATACTAAAGAGCACCACCACACACAATTATCTTATTTTCCATTTATTTCCATCACACTGTGATTGGGAATTGAGAATGTGATTAAGAGTATTATCAGTTGCATACAGACAAAGCCATGCAGCTTCCCTCTGTGCACCATGATCTTTACTATGCAACCAGCTTTCAGTGGGCTTATGTTGGCCATCAGACAGCAGGCAGCTGCTGGTGTTGCAAGTCTCCAGCCAAGAGCTGTACAGTTAAGCATCATATTCCTCTCTGAGTCCTGGACTTCCAGCCCGGGGGATATGACTTACTTCAGAGGTGCTTTTTGGCACGCAGTCCTCTTTACAAGTTCTCGACATGCTTTGTCAACGTTTGTTTGGCTTTGGTGAAACTTCAAAAAGGCTCAGAGACAGAACATCCTTTTGAAGTTTCTACAGGAAACGTCTGTAGTTTGGTTGAAAATGCTGTTAAATCTTGTGTTACAAACACATGGTATGAGAACATCAAGCCTAAAATACGTGTCAGTCTTTGTGCATAAAAAGTTACTTAGGCTGTCTCTTTGAGGACCAATATGAGTCTATAAAAGAATTATCTATGAATAGAGAAGCCATTTCTTCATCTCACTTCTCTTAAAGGAGTGCACAAATTGGTGAACATGTGAAACCTGCACAAAGTGACACATTGCACGAACAATTTTTGGATTATCTATTAGAATGTATGTTGCCTTTGCTTGAAAAATGTCCATCCTTGAGGCTCTGCAACTGAATAACAAGATGAATAATTCTCTTTTTCTCTGTCACGTTTCATTCATTCACATTCTGTGGTAGCACTTTTAACAAAACTAATCACCTTTTTTTTTGTTTGTTTGTTTTTGCCCTGGAGAGGAAAGAAAATGAAACGACAAGCAAACAGAAATGTTTTCCAGGTGCTGAAAGAACTGGGGTTCATACAGTTATTGAATTTCTTCAATATTTTAATTCACCCTGGAGAGATAAGCCCCAGCACATCAACACCATGGAGACATTACTGACACCGCAAGTTGTTTGGCACAAGACCAACCCTATGCTCCACTTTGGGCCATTGCTTTGGCTTCACTGATCCAACCATCCTATAATCCATCTCATCAGGACGTAGCCCATTTCCTCCTTCATTCTGCATCCTTCCTTCATTACCATCCCAAGCTTCTGGACCCCATGGGGATATTGGGTCTGAGGCCTCACTACCTCTTCAAGTACTCAACAGTCTAATTGCTAAAGACTTTGCTCA
Organism: Halichoeres trimaculatus; assembly: GCF_033239565.1. Classification (NCBI taxonomy): domain Eukaryota; kingdom Metazoa; phylum Chordata; class Actinopteri; order Labriformes; family Labridae; genus Halichoeres; species Halichoeres trimaculatus. The sequence goes on along the minus strand of NW_027437180.1, from coordinate 19,289,922 downwards.
TGTTTTCCAAACTTGTCAAGAAAATAATCATTCACTAATGTTGTTTTAAAAGACTGATCACTCATATTGACGTCCCCTTGAGTTAAAATACTTCCTAGGGGTGCAAAGCTACTGCTTTGTGTAATTCTTGACTTTAGTTGAGTTGCAAAACAAGAAAAGTGCGCTGATGATGTGTTACTTTTTATTCAGAAAACAAAGTTGCAGAGGCTGATGGTTCAGAGGGGAAGAAAGTGGATTTTAAGAGAAATGAGAGAAGATAAGAAGGAAATCTTAACCTCCCTCGTCGAACTTGTGCATGTCTGCTTGCACATGTGCTCAATCTTAAAACATTTCCATACATAAGAACTAAAACTCCCACAATATTTTGTTTTAGAATCAAAGTTGATATGAAATGTCATTTTCAGATACACCATAAATCACAGCTGCTGTCTTCCTCCTACAGCGCCTCCAAACTGTTCATCAGGAAATCTTAATTTACCACACACCGCTCTGCTATGAGCGCCATGTTGCCCTGCCTTGCTCTATGGAATCACTTTTGTGCCCATTTAGCAACACACAAATGATCATCCCACAATGAGGGCTGTCATTAGCAAATTGTGAATTGATTACCTTGATGTGGAGCTCACCGTGTTGCCCGCTGAGGCGGATGCAGAAACAGAAATAAATGTCAGCATGAATGAATGCCATTGAGTTGCTGGGTCTCTAAAACATGCACACAAAAGCACAGTCCTGACAACACGGCAGAGGTTGCCCTGCATCTGGATGCTCTCTTCCTGGGCTGCATGGAGGGAATTTGAACGCTTTGTCTGCCTGAACAATAAACCACCTGTTTCCACAGCGTATGTTCATTGTTGGAGACTTGTACATAATTGCTCATGCCATTGGTTGTTTTTAAGTGTTACTGTAGGCAACATTGCTCGCAATCAAGGCCTGATTATCTACATGATGTGAGAACATTTGTGGGAAATTGCTTTTGGATTGTGCTGCATAGTGTAACACTAAGGTCCCACTTAGAGAAAATGTTTGCCTGTGGGCTGTAATCTGTTGTTTAGTTGCTGACGAATTTAGCATCGATGAGAGGAGAAAAGCATGCCAACTGCAGTCACCCCATGTGAAACTGAGATGTTGTGCAGTGGCTTCAGATTATTTTCCATTTTTAAAAGTGTAGATAGGTTTAATATGCTATTCTGCATCCCCTTGTTTTACACATGGATATGATGCAACAAAGCTGGATGTCTACACTAACACAAAGTTTCAAACCTCTGCTTGTGGTTGAAATCACAGAGTCTGTCTGTACAGTGCTCATAAATGTATGTTTCAAGAAGAGCACAAGATGCTCACATGCTCACTGAAAAGCATAAGTCATTACCTGAGGATTTCTTAATTGGTCCATGAAATGTTGGAGAAATAAGCTTCAAACACCAAGGTCTGCCAAAAGCTCTGTCTCTGACAGGTCTTCAAAAGCCTGGCCAATCAGAGGAAAGGGGGTTTTGTGGAGCAGGGAGTATGAAAGAGATAGCATCTAACATGCAGTGCCTTAAGCAAGCTGAAATAAGAGCTCTCTTTAAAAATCTGTGAGGGAAAAAAGTCTGTTTTAGCTGTATATATAAGCTACTATGAGCAACTGTTTAAAGACTAAATAAGACCAATCAGCTTCTCTTCAAATTTCTCCGTGCCAGACATATGGCAAAATGTTTGTTTAAGGAAGAACTGCAAAGTTTGATTTTCCCCACACCACAGGGGTTTCTCTCTTTTGTCAGTCTACCAATTGTAAACTCTTTTAAAGAAACATTGTGTAAAAGACATCTGAAGCCAGGAATGGAAAGCTGTAAAAAAATGATTATAGTATAACTCTGTATGTGGACATTAGTTCAACCTTTATACTCATCATGTTCACACAGAAATCAACAGTGGTTCTAAAACTGTGTCAAAACGACATCAGGAAAAACAAGATTGTAAAAGTGAACAGGATTTCACTTTTAATTTCAGTTTTAATAATTCAAAAATTCCAAAAATTACAAAGTACAGCTTACAATGTAATTTCAAATCTTTCTCAAATGAATTTGAGGAAAGAAGATTTTAAACTTTGGAGTTGAAGTTTGCTTTTCTTTCCCAGTTTCTTCTCAGAAAACATAAATTCACCAGTTTTATTTTCTTTCAAGACTGTGACTGTAAAAAAAAAAAAAAAGGAAGAAACAAAAAAGTCATTGAAAAAGACGGACTCAACAAAAGTGAGAAGGATAGAGGAAAAAAAGAAACAGCATCTGAGTGTGACCCCTGCAAATCTTGGCAGTTAACTTTAACAATGTACTGATTTGAAATTTATAAATAGCATAATCGTTGGCATAAAAAAAATCTTTCCATCAAGAATTCTAGATCCACTTTTATTCAAAGATATATAGGTGTGATTAGAGCAAAACCGTCCCTTTAACAGACATTGAGAACAGTTTTAATAAGTACTGCTCTTGAAGTGAAAAGTAAAAGAGCATTTTTTAGGAGGGGGACATAAAATGGGCTGTCAAACAGCTTTAAAGTACTGATTTTAAACATTCTTTCCAGTTCTAAAGTATTAAGACTTCATTCTGGAAATGCTGCTTTTAGATTCAGAAAAGTTTTCACTAAATATCGTCTTTGGTAACTGGACCTTAAAAGAGATTATTTGTAACAAAGCAGTCTTCAAGATTAAGAGCTTACTTCCAACTGCTTCAAAATAAAAGTGTAACAGCATGAACTTTATGAAGACTTCAAACTGATAAAAGAAAAAAAATGCCTGTACTCCTTTTGTTCTTTCACTGGGAAATAAAGAGACTTTGACCATCAATCACCTTATTGCCCTCCTTCAACTCATGTTGTTTATGTTCTCTGTCTTGTTCTTTCTATTTAATGAGTCTTTCCAGACACTCTTCTTTGAAGCTTTAAGCCTGGCAATTAGCATACAAAAAAAGCCCAGCTTAAACCCTGCAAAGAAATTGGTGTGTTTAATCAAAGTATCCTTCAAACAATCCTCACCATAGGGAGTGTGGTGAGAAGTCGACAGTTTCAATTATTGGGCATTTTCTTTGCATTTGAGAACCACTTTGCAAAAGAGGTAACCTCAGTTCTCTCATGTGTAAGGGAAAAGTTTGTGAGAAAAAAAGTTTGACACTGCCCCATTGTGTTATGCGCCGGCTATATAATCAGCAGAGGAAAAATACTATCTACTTAAATATTAAAAAAGGCCTCCTTGTGAATAACAGAGTGGTGAAAACGCAACAGAAATATCCCCGAAACCTCTAAAAATGCTTCAGTCCGAGCCCAATTTTAATCAGATAACAATTCATATGAAAAGAAAGTATGTGAGGAAAAAACAGATCCCTACGTAAACGGAACTCACCGGTCCTGGTCCCTCAGTTCTTGCTTAAGCCTGGCATAGAGTCCTTTTGTTTTTTCGGTTGTCATATTTTTAACTGCTAGACACCTGAATTTTCTCTTGGACAATAATAAACTACAGTCTGTTCTATTGTATTCTATTTTATTCTATTCTGTTCTGGAGTTCTGTTTTCCCAATCCACTGCCTCCCAAACACAAACTCCCTCTGTTCTACTTCAGTCAAAACCAATGTTGAAACGACTTTTCCATGAGCCAAGTGGGGTTTTGAAAACGTGGGATTATTCTAGCATGTTACTTTTCTTGTATTCCAAGCACATGCTGGGAAAACATGCTGACAACACTGATTCATGTTTGGTTAGCTTCTGAAGTCATGTTGGTCATGTTGGTTATGTTGCAAATTTCTGTGAGATTTAAAAATGATACCACAATTCTTAAGATGGTGGTTACAAGAACAAAAATAAACAACAAAAAAAAGAGTCCAGGTACACATGTATTCCCTCAAAAAAGTATGCTTAATTCCAATCCTCAAGCCATTTAAAGACTAAATCAATGTTCTTGTGTAGAAAGACCAAATTTGTAGAGTGAAGACAGTATGTAAACTTTTAAATACATCAGCAATGGCATTATCAATCACTCCAGCTATTGTTGCTGTTTATTTTTATGTCATGCAGAAAGGAGTCTAGTTTCGAACAGGAGAGTAAACCTGTAAGTCACAGAGTGCAGATGAAACAAGTGATTTTCCCATTTATAATTTATCCCTTTTGTTACTCCAGAGCCTGAACTCTGATTTGGGTATTGGGAGATTTGTGTCTGAAGTTAGGTCAACATAGCTTGTAGGTATGACAGTAGGAAGACATGAAGAACAACTTGGTTCTTTTTCTGTGGTGGTAAACACACCTTATGGTCTCTTGGATAACTGTGCTGTATTAAGTTCTGCTTTGAGTCAACATATATCCAGGTCCTCAGATTTTAGCACAGTTAGATTAATCTCTTCCTTTCCAAAACCAGCAATTACTGACACTGACGTGTGTCTCTTCAGTGGTTGCAAAAAAGCTGCCACAAACGTCTTAATTCTCAGATCTATCGTCTGTTTGGTTGAATACACATAAGATCCCAGAAAAGGTGACCACGACATACATTAAAGCACCAAGGAACTGCTCCAAATGTTTACCTAAAACTCTTGAACCACAATGACTCATTGCTGCTGAGTGTGGTTCTGCACATTAATAAACGAGATGTCCACATTGACCACCCTAATCCATTTCTACTTCCAAAACTCTGAGTCACTAGTTCAGACACAGCATGGAGAGACTGTTAAACAGCAGTGTGAGCAGGGTTATTAGCCTGTGCATTAAGGGTCAGCCTTGAAACCAAAATCTCCTGCATATAAATGAGGAGCCTCGGGACTGAAATGACACTTCCCTGCAACCAAGCAGACTTTTATTTGACACATTATTTGACATCTGAGAACGCGCTGCACCACACAGGACAGTATGAAGTGAACTGCAGAATACTGAGTGAATATGAAGCCCTGCACTAAATTAAGGGGTCTGTGTTATATTAATGTAACAATAATGTTTTCTATGCAGTCCTGTAGCTGTGGCTTGAAGGTCAGATATCATTATTTAAACCACACTCTCCATTGATTCAACATTATAAGAGTGAGAAAAAGGCACAGAAGTCACATTTTGATAACATACTTCTACTTTTTAAACAGAGAACACACTCTTTTTAATTGGGCCTTCAGTCAGGTCCTGGCAAGTAATCAAGCAGCTACCTCCAGTGTTAAGTAAATGGCACAAATGCTGGTGTGCATAAAACTGAAGTTTGCAACTTGAGGCTGGCTCTAAATGCCAAAGAAACTCCATTAAATCATTTTAAAATGCCCAATTTTACAGCAAAGTAAACACATTTAGAGCCTGGCAATAAAATAATTTTGCTTTTTAAAGCTCATTAGTTTGTTCCTAGCATCTGTGCAAGAGGAGATCATATTATTCAGGTTTTCTCATATTAAGGCTAAGGCTATTAAAGCTGAGGGTGTAGCTTATTTGACTAACCACTGGTATCATTAGAGTTGTTCATCTTGAGATTCTGGCCTCAACTCCACCTCTCTCTCTGTTTTTAAACTGCAGGACGTCAGCTGGACTCAGCATTTCTAACATGGTGCTGTCTTTTGGCTCTGCCTCTTTTGAAACAAACTTTTGCCACACCATTCTATACAGAATGCAGAATGCAGAAAAGAAAAAAAAGAATGCAGAAAACAAAGCAAACAGCATACATTTACATTAGACAACATGGAAAACACTTGTAATGAACTGTTCCACTGTACCTGCCTCCAACCACCTGATACCTTATTTGGTTTTACTGTGGCCTCTTCATAGTAACTCTGATGGAAAACCAGGTATAAGAAAAAGAAAAATCCCCCAAAACTAAAATTCATTCAAATGAATAAAAAGCTCATTAAAAAAGTTTAACAACATTCTGTAGAACAGATAGGTAACTTTTAAAAAGATATGTCATGATCTAAGTCTGTTCACACACTGGGCAGGTTTTGGCCTTAGTCAGGGCCAACTTCCTATTCCCTGTTTTGCTCCTGTGAAATTGTTTCCACAAACTTTAAGCACGAGGTCTAACAGTCTATGGGATGCTCAGAGTTTCAGGAATCCCAGGTAAAACAAGAGAGGATGACCCAATGGCAGATAAAACAAAAACTTCATTTTAACTAAACATTAAAAATTCAAAAACTCAAACAAAAAGAAACAAAATCAAAAGTACTGAAATTTTAAAGGAAAAAACAAGAGGCACAGGAGACACGGAGCACGAAGCATGACGTGGAGACAGCAACAATGACCCAATAGTGAAAAAAAAGGAAACACAGAGACTTTATACACAGGTGTGAAGACACAGGTAAAACACATGAGGGGCAAAAGACAACCACAAAAAGACATACACGTGACAAGAACCAAATCAAAACCACAAGGGACACAAACCAAGGAAAAAAAATGGAAACACAGAACACTCAAGAATAACCAAGATTAACACAGGTGACATAGAAACACAGGACAAGCACAGAATTATAAAGAAACACAAAAAGACAAACACAAGAAAACCCAGAAATATACAAACCAAACCACGACACAGAGAATTGTAATGCTAAAAATGAATCCAAACGGTTGTTATATGTTTGGTCTCTCACAGTTTTTAGTGTGAAGTGGTGCTTTGCCACAACAAAATAGAAGTAAGTGCATTGCTCCATGTATTTATTGCATCAAATTAAGTTGGTTCAAGTGTTAGTGACTTATTGACAAACACTTACTTTGATTTGATTTTTCAAGATAATTACTTTAAGCTGTGAGAAATGTGTTAAACCCTTCATCAACCCTACTCTTCAGAAAAAAAAAAAAAAAATCACCCTGCCTCAGGCATAAAAACCTGGTTCTGTTATGATCTAGGATTCCTGTCACTCTTGACCACTACACTGTGACAGACACTGCTTTGATGCTGTCACTTGACAACATGAAGAACGAGTGAGTGTGACAGCCATAACTGAGATGGATAAGGAGGAGAGGTCAAGAGAGACAGATTATGTTTGATTACGCATGTCAGATTCAATCACATTCATATAATGCAGCTGATGAACTCGTACAGATATTCTGACAGCAGTGAAATTCTCATTTGAATACATTACACTTTGGACCAGAGGGGTTAAATGTCATAAATGGCGTATAGGGGTATACTGTGTGCACGTGTGTATGTGTGTGTGAGCGTGTGTGTGTGCACATGTGTGCGCATGTGTGTGCGCTGACCATACACTGTATCCTGGTGACTAATGTATGTCATTACTTTGTATCTGTTTAATTTGTTTCACTCTACACTAATATGACCTATAACACAAATACACAGAAACTCCTGAAGCAGCGTGCTGAAAGTCCCCACATCCCCTTGGACTGTGAGAGCAGCCTTAAGAGCCTCTTCTGACCCATTTTAACATACAGGTAGAGCAAAGTAACTTCCAAAGCTGCTTTAATTAGAGCACTCTTTCTAATTGTGCTTCCAACACCAAAGAATGCAGTCTCCAGAGACACTCCACTTTTTTATAGCTGAAGGTGAGAAATGAGCAAGCTTTATTTGCATGTTTTAGCAGTATGTGCTCCTTAATGTGAATGACAGTTTGTCAGCAACCGTTTGGCCTCTGAGACCCATAAAAACAACCAAGGTGGATCCAAAAATAACAAATACCTACAACCAACATTGTTACTGCCTATGCCCTTCCTCGACTCCCCTCTTTTTTTTTTTCCACCATTTCACTCATTCTCCCATTTAGTTAATCTTTTCAGTGGTTTGCTTTCCTGCCCACCATAGAATTAATTAGTAATGGAAGTACCTAACGAACTACCTAAAAGATGTGATCCAAGATGTGTTGACATTTGTTTGTAATTGCTAGCAATCTAGTAGGGGTGGGAGAAAAAAAAAGATGTATCTAAGTATCAGGATATTTTGTCAAAACTTTTTTTTTTTTTTTTTTTTTTAGTTTAAGTTTTTTTTTTTTTTTAGTCTGTGTTTACAAGGTTATAAGATTTAAAAGGTTTCTAGGTGCCGCCCTGTTGGCTATGGCTACCTTTTGCAGAAGTTCTCTCTTCTTTGTCCGTTTCTTGTAATTTTTTTTCGTCTCTTTTTTGTCATCTTTGTGCTTGGAGTGGATTATTACTTTGTATGGCTCATTTGTTGGTCATGGCCACCAAACTTTTTGTGGCTTCAGCGAAAGTTTTACTACTTTTGCTTCTGTGTTTGTCTGGAGATCCCACACGTAACCATGGCTGCATTGTGTACATGCGAACTCAGCTGTTAGCAGCCTGTAGCATGTCAGTGCTAACTGGTGTAAAGCCAGATGTGAGGTGAGGACGACTTGCTGGTTCTCAGGTGTGAGCTAAGCGGTGACAACATGGACCTGTCCGTCCATCCATCGTTATTGGGAATGTCAGGGGGTGGACCTTCGTCTTGCCCTCCCCATGAGACAACCCCGTCTCCGACGCTTGGTTGGCCCCCCTGTGGAAACACGCCCCGAGCCAAGCGCGCAAGAGAAAAGCAGACAACTCCTAGAGGTGGATCACTCGGCTCGTGCGTCGATGAAGAACGCAGCTAGCTATAAGATAGGCGAGCTAGCTATGCTAATCCAGCAACAAAGGGAATACCAGAGGGCAGAGTAGCATCATGCTATTTCACAGACATGGCTAACGGAGCTAACATCAGACACCAACGCCACATTGGAAGAGCTTCACCTGCTGTGAGCAGACAGGATACAGGAGACAGAGATGGAGCATGAATGAAGAAGCTCAGTCCTGGACCCTGTGGAGGTGGAGACTGGCTGAACTGGAGAATGATGGACAAGCTGTCACCTCCAATTTCTTATGGACCTTTTTGCACTTTCTATACACTTTCTTACCATTGTTTTCTTGATTACTGCTGTGACTTCAATTTTGTTGTACTTGTTACAATGACAATATAGTTCTATTCTATTCTATTCTATAAGCTGGGTAAAAAAAAGTTCAGGTGTAAGATCCCCTGAATAACCCCCAATTCACACATAAAGCGTGAACATCGCCCTGCGCAGCGCCGCAGTTTTGGGGCACGCGCCAATTTAGCTGGATGCATCTCTGGAGCGCCCAAAGCAGCTGGATACCCAAGATCATAAGATCACAGGAGAACCACACGTTCCTGCAGGAATCCCACCCATGACAACGTAATTCCATGGTGAATAATTACTATGTTAAACTCACCTGGCCCTCTAAACTTCAGTAGCTTTAGTCCATGCCTTCTCCTTTCTGTTGGTGTCCTAAAAAGATTATGCTGTAATGTACAGAATGATGAGGTTTTCCACCTCTAAGATTAACTTTCCTTGTCCAAAAGCCAAGATTTTGTCTGGATCTGACCTGCTGATGATTTTTGGCCATGTGCTAGAGAAGTAGTTTTGATAAACAAGGATGAGATTTACGATCAGGAACCAGAACATGATGCTTTATTTTGAAATGACCGGATACTCTAAATGTTTTTGTCTCTGATTTCCTGATAGGAATGATCTGCTCTGCAGAAATTGACGCGTTTCTGCCGGCCATAGATAGACTCACAGCAAACAGCCGCGCTCAGCTGTTGGTGATCATGGTGCTGGCGGACTGCAGCACGTGCTGTGTGAATGCAATGATTGACTCGAGTGGTTTCTTCAAGCACATTGTCCAAGCTCAATAATCTAGGACAGCTTCTTGAAAAAAGTGATCCTCTGCCCTTTTTCCCTGATGGTATAGAATTCTTTGGAGTGACTGGTTTGCGAAATTGTAAATGTCATCCCCTATGTTTGTGAATTTGGATTTTCGATAAGATGCTTCATGTGTCCTGTGCACTCTATCACCAACCACCAACCCCTGTTTGGGACAGACAGAGAACAAGTTAGCGAACCCTATTCATGAGTTCAGACACCGAAACCAGCAAGCTTCTGGGTACGTACTCATACGCAAATGGCTATCGATTAGCTTGAGTAGAGACATCTCTAGCAGCCTGTTTGTACCTGAATTTGACAGCAAGCTATTATATTTTTCAAGAGTACACATATTTATTTTGTTTACATAACGGTGCATGATAATTTTTATTTAACTGAAATGTACTAAATAAAAAAAAAACATTTAAATAAGCTTTTTTTCTATTCTTTAGCGTCTCTTACAATTGGATAATTTTTCAAAATCAACTTTAGAGCTCAGAATATCAACATTTGGCAAGGAGGACCACAACAACAACAACAATCATCTGCTGCTGTCTGTACTTGACTCCTGTCTTATAGCCAGATAAAGTCTCCTTGTGTGCAGATTCAAAGGAAAAATATGATGGCTGCTGGGCCAGAGGTTTGTATTCATAGATGCAAACTGATGGTAACGCAAAGCATAAACAAGCCATAAATTTAATGTGCAGTGGACTACTTTGCAATTATGTGCAAACATGTGACTGTAAGGTTGTTGTCTAAACATGCACAAACATGCATACACAAGCCTGCACTCACCACCCCACATGATGTAGACAGACCTTTGTCCCTGAGGGTAAATGATTGTGTTAAACAGCATCACAGTCAGGGGGCAGCCTGCACTCCACATGCACCACACAAGCACAGTCTCACAGCACCAGTGTAGTGTTGTAATGAATACCCCCCTCCACTCTCCCAACACTAGAGGCTATGTCCTACATGTTATCCTTGATACAACCCTCCTGTTACTCTGTGTGCTGTACACTGAAAATGACACAACAAAGATGTTAATTTGATGTTAAATTTTAAAAAGATGTTAAAACTAAATTACGGTAGAATTTTGATCATTTCTTACCACAAGCAATTAAATTTCCATATCTGAAGACAGACACATGACCTGCAAAATAAGGCAAATGCATCTAGTTGGTTTCTATCTGACAAATCCCAAGCAGCACACACACCCACACACACACACACACACACACACACACACACACACACACACACACACACACACACACATATATATATATATATATATATATATATATATATATATATATATATATATACACACACACATATATATACACACACACACACACACACACACACACACACATATATATATATATGTGTGTGTGTGTGTGTGTGTGTGTGTGTGTGTGTGTGTGTGTGTGTGTGTGTTCCCACTTGAGTGTTCTCCTGTGATGAGCTATCTCTTTAGAAGACTGTTAAATAAAAACAACTTTTTTGTTTGATGTGAGTTAAAAAACAGAAAGAAACCTCAAAGCCAGAAAATGATTTTCTTATGAAGTGCAGAAAAATCAAAGAAAGAAAAGCATTTCTTGTTCTACCCACTTTCAACAGACAAGATTTACTCTGACATATTGGTGCAAAGATCAGTAATTACATCTGACAATCTTTGTTTCTCCTGAAAAAAATAATCTTACTACAGAGCTGAGAGCTCACAGCATAAAGTATGCACAGCGTAATGCTTTTCAGACAGTTCACAACTTTAAATATGTGTTTTCCTGCCTGCTGCACCCTCATTTTAGTTTGTGGCTCCAAAATCTGACACCATTACATTTTACTTTCAGAAGGTAGCATTGACCTATTTGAAGTCTGTGCTGCTTTTGGTGAATATTTGCTGCCAGTAAGAATTTTATGAGTTGTGTCAGTAACTTGCTGATGTTTTTGTGGGCCCTTGACAGAGTAATAGAATCTTTTTACAGATAATGAAATTACTTACATCAATTTGGACTGTAAAAAGAACTTAGCTGGATAAGTGCTGGTAGCCTGAAACCGGGATACCAATACAGAAAAATGAATTCTGTCTGAGACACAGTGATCATCAAGACATGAGCAGTGACATTGACAGAGGCCAGGAAAAATAAACAAAAAAAATAGTGGGGGTAGAGAACATGACAGTTGTGAGATGACACAATGATAAGACAAACCTAAGTGGGTTTATCTGACTCTGAATAGAAGGGAATTTCTTTAAGGAACTCCCTTTGATGTATCACAAAAAAAAAAAAAAAAAAAAAAAAAAAAAAGATTAAATAACATAGGAGCTTTACAAAAGTTGGTTTAAAAGTAACACCCAAGTCAAAAATCAGACTTTTCTGTCACAGAAACTGTGATCTCAGTTGGACTCAATCCAGCAGTCATATAACAAGAAGGTAGCATGCAGCAGCACAGGTCTTCACATTCATTAACCACGACATCATGACACTTAGATTTAAGGATCACCCATCCAGCTACTTTCTTTCAGTAAATATTGCAAAGTGTTGGTTTTACTTGTGCATAAATATTAACCAACCAAGCACAACTCAGCACCATCTACATCACTATGATATCTTTGCATGTATTTGAATTTTGTTGAATCTGCACCATGAAAAGATGTGCTGCTAGATGAGGGATTATTCTCTCCAAAGCTCCCGAGAGTGACTTCTACTGATTAAAAAAAGCACAGGAGGGGAGAAACAGTACTGCTGAAACTTGGATGTGGGTGTATCTGACAATATATTACCTAAAGCAGAATGCAAATGATGTATTACCCATGAGGCACTATGCAAATGTTGAACAACAATGCAACACAATATGTAAATGGAATGCTATATTTAGCACTAAACTATCATCAGTGTTCACTGGGATGGGTGCACATGCACACCTGGCTCAGATTATAGCAATTAGGAGGAGCGGAGAGGTGGATCAAAGTGTGACATCAGGGTTAATAAGAAGCCTTTACCTATTTCACACTTTACTTCAAAGCTGCTCCTTAAATCTTCTGGTAGAGTGAAAAGGAATTTCTTGCAGTCCTAAAACACATATCAAATTCTACTAAACCCAGTCTTTACTGTAATTACCAATGATTATGATTAGGTGGATCATTTCTCTCTGCTGTATTTACCAGGAGGCTCTAAGTACAGATGCCATTAAGTTGCAAGAACTTGGATGGATAATAAAACTTTGCCTACCAGCCCCTGTGGAGATGTAAACCTTAACACCCACAGTGATCTACCTTTTACGCCAGCTGCTGTCTCGGATTTATACGCTGAACCACTTTGCTTCCACACCTCATAATGTCTAGGGTCTCCTGTTTCCTGATGGACTTGCATTTGCTTCTTTGGTCTGCAGTAGTTGAGATGCCACTATTCCAAATTGAAAATATCAAAGGACACAGACCAGGGTTTATTTAAGTAGGCCAGACATCACAGGGGCTGAGTGCGTCATCTTGGTGCAAACTGAGTCAATCATATCTCTAACATCAAATTAAGCTATGACTGACAGTTGTAGTTGAATCTGGTCTTAACATGTGCTTTAACCCCTTGAAGCCTGTTGTTGCAAGTTTTCGACATACCCTGTCAGGTCTTGATGCAGCTGAAATGACCTTTGTATCTCATTATTACCTATTGATTCATATTCTACACATAAAAAAGATTGTATATAGATCCACTGTGTCACAACATAGTGGTCAGGGGATAAACTGCCCATGTCCATATACATAATATAACTAAATTATAATTATTGTGTGCACTATACTCAAATTCACAATCTCCACTCAATTTAACATCTGTCAGAATGCAAAAAAAAAAAACATAAAAACGATCTATTTTCATAATTGTTCATTAGTTCAAGCAGTAAATAAGTAAATATGGATTGATTGATTGATTGATTGATTGATTGATTGATTGATTGACATGAGAAGTGTCTCTTAAGGCTGTGGGAGGAAGTCAGAGTAGGCTGAAGCAACCCACACATGCATAGAGAAAACATTCAAACTCCACAGATTCAGGACAGAAACCTTCAGTGCTAACTGCACCACTGGGCAACCCTCAGTTATGTACCTGGCACATCAATTAACAGTGCATATTGGTGTATGTGGTAACCGATAAATGGACTGCACTTAGGGAGCACTTTCTCTAATCTTCCAACCACTTAAAGCACTTATACACCACATGTCACATTCATCCATCCACACCACAATCATACACTGTTGGCTGGGTTCTGTGCTAAGTGCCGTTAGTCCTAACCAAGCTCATTTGCATGTATTTGCACTCCATTGGCTTTGCCACCAAGGGCAGTTTGTTTTGATCAAGGACTCTTTGGCATATGGACCACAGGAGCTTGGATCACACAGAGCCAAACTAATAAATTTGAGACAGCCTTCTCTACCACATAGAAACTCCTGTTTGTGAAAGTACTGCATTGTGTGGCCCACCCGTTGCCATTATTACCACCCCCAAAAAACTGCATTGATACTTGTGCCTGATGCCACATTATTGGAGCCTGGCCCAGTTTCCTTTGGCATCAAAAATCCTGTAGAGAGGTTAATAAAGTAAGTATGTATGTAAGAGGATGTGAAAATGCTGTTTTGATTAAACAAAGAGTGAAATGGTAAGAAACATCTGCATCAATAAGTTTTTCATAACTTTGTTTTTTGACCAAGTGCACTTGGAAGGATTTGTCACTTTTTTTCTGAGGTCTTTTACTTTCTCCACATCTGAAAACATATGCTGCAGAAATTGAAATGTATTTTCAACAAGTCTTTACAAACTTTTGCATCAAGTTAAGAATACTGCAGTGCTGTTACTTCTGCCTGCACCTATTTAAAGACACATCTGCTGTAGTGGTGAAATATAAGCAAGTGTTGAATACCCATTTTTCAAACTCCATGTGTTGAAGTGAAGGCACTGTAAAGTCTATAAGACAGGACTTTATTTAAAACCCCTACATTTCAGGACAGCTCCAGAGAATTGAGTTGGACCAAATGAATAATTTAAAGAATCTGACAGAGGTTTATCTTGTCATAACTCACAAATTCACATTGTCAACTAATTAGACAGCCCTTGTCTCCTCTTGCTGTTTGACTCCTCTCTCCTTTTGTGTCCTCTGCCTGAATATCCTTTCTTTTGAATATATTTTCCTTGTCTGTCCGCATGCAAAATAAGCTGTTAGCCTGGAGATAGCATGTAATTACCAGCAGAGAAAGTGCCTAAATTGACATTCTCACCGCCTCTCGGAAAGGTCCTCCTAAGAGGCTTACAGCATGACAAACCTGCTGCGTTAATAGGTTAAGCCTCCCTGCAGCCTCCACTTCCTCTCCACCTTTATGTATTTGTTGTGAGCGCTCTCAGTCATTTTCCTGTCTTCCTCTTTACTTCCCCTTTTTTCCAACCCCTCTTTGCAGTGCCTTATGCCCTATGTGCTGCTTCTTTGTCTGTAGTTAATTAACATTTAAGTAACACATTGTTTTCTTTGTGTGACTCTTCCCTTGGTACCCTCTTCTCACTCGCCTTTTTCCCCTCCTGCCTCCCTCATTACTTTGTCTTCCGCTTGCCTCCCTCTCTGTGTCATCTTTGATTTCAACCCTGTGGCAACTGGTGACTCGTCAAATGGATAATTAGACGTACAGTGGAGCAGTGCACAACTGTGGAAGTATTTTAATACATGATTAATGTATCACTAGGATGCTTTTGCTATACTCAGTTAATGCAAAAACAGTACTTCAGATTACCTTCTCCTGGTGATGCAAAGCCAAAGGGTTTGTTATGCAACTCTGGAAAAGCCGACAATCACTTGTGGTTTGCTTAACAAAAATACCTCTCCTTTGAAGAAAGCAACACCAAATAATTCAGATCAAACGCATGGTGCTGATGACACACACACTTCCTGTGTAAATTAGGCATTAACCGGTTGGTCAACAATCATTTACTCAGAATTCAATTAATTCCTGCTACCAAGAACTATTCCTTGACATTTTTGCATCTCAAAATGTTTACTGTCAGTTCTTTCCCACATGAGGATAGACAGACTCTTCCTCCACATACATATTTTCCATCACTTGCATTGCTTTCATTTCTACCTCTCAAGCTCCCCTTGGAGTTTCTCCCTCCAGAGAATAGGCTGCTATGCTTACACAGATATGAAAACACACATCCGTGCATTCACACATTAACACAGGGATAGCTGTTCCTATCTTTCTTTCTTTTTTTTTTCTTTTTTTTTAACCAATTGTCTATTTTATGCTTACCTTCTACCTGAGTCTATCTCCCAGTGTTCTCCTCTCTTCTACGACTAAGCATCTGTGAAGTACACACATTCAAGCACAGACTCACACATAAAAAGCCTTTTTTTATGGATTGCCTTCACCCGTTCTCCAGAATCTAGTCTTCCCCTCATGCTTTCCCATCCCAAATGAGGACTTAGAACCAGCCGGCCTCCTCAGACTCTTGTCTCAATAATGTGATATCCATGTTTTGTAGCAGTGCCCCTGAGGGGGCCATCTCTCTGCCATCATGCCTCAAGAATCCTTACAGCATGTTAGCCGCTCTTGGATGCACACTCCTCTCATCACCTTGCTCCGCTGAGGGAAGAAATGGCCACAGAGTCTCATTATGAGTAAGCTTTTACTTACCAGAGACAGCAGAGCTCTGGGATGTATCCACAGGAGCATTTGGGGTAACTTCAATCACGGAACACACTTTCCAGTGTTATTGCATAAAAAAGATGCACTTGTCTTAGTACACAATACTTCACTCAGGGGCCTGCTGAGACACCCACAGCTTCCACATATTTATGCCTTCTGTTTTTCTTATCTTTGCGACCTGTTAAGTCAAAGCAAGTGTAATTTCCCCTGTGTAACACATACCTAAAGCACACAGTTGGGGTTGTGAGATTCTTCTGATGTTAAGACATTCTGGCCCTTATACGTTTGGCCTCAAATCTCAACGTCGAAGAGCTGTTCAACTACAGTACACATCTGTTATCTAATGAAAGATTTGTCACAGTTACACAGCACACCAGAGCTGTATGTGTCAGCTTCAGTTCTTTGTGGTTTTTAGAAAGTGACACGTAAGTCAAACTACAGTTTAGTTAGGACCACTCTGGTCAGAGAGAATAGGTTGTTGGTTTAGCAATTTACCTTGTAAATTAGATCATAAAATTGAGAAAATAATGGGGGCCAATGATGCAAAATCTGGATGTCATTACAGTCATGATCAAGACTTTGTGAAAAACACAAAAAAGAAGTATACACAAAAAACTCATTCCACATTAGACTTCTAACCTGCAGTGTTTCACTCAAAAGATAATATAAACATGGTATTCATTTGAGTAACTACAACCTCCACTGGCCCTGGCAGCTACCAGGTTACAACCTTTCACTACACCAGGGACAGTACAAGGCAGTACATTAAACAACCAACTAACTAAATATATATATATATATATATATATATATATATATATATATATATATATATATATATATATATATATATATATATATATATATATATATATATATATATATTAGTGCTGTCAGGCGATTAAAAAATTAATTTAATTAATTACAGGATTTGTAATTAATTAATCTAATTAATCACATTTTAATCTCATATCTACTTAAGGTCCCAAAATAAAGAATTTGAATTCCAGGACATTAAAATTACATTAAAAGACATTAAAAAACATTTGAAAATAAGGTGGGAATATATACAACACATTTTTAGGTACCCTGAGGTATAAGGAACAAATGAAAAAAGTTTTATGGTTCTATCTTTACAAAATCTACACAGTCCTGCACCTAAGGTAAGCTGATTTGATTTTTAGGACGTTTTTTTGCTTCTGTTCACATTTTTACTCGATGTGGACTCAATTTTCACTGCAATATGAACTTCTATACTTCTATGAGGTCAGGAGAACCAAGGCTTAAGGCTAAAAACTGTGAGGAACTATGTACAAACACTTTTTTCAAGTCTTGGATCAAAGAAAAGTGAAGTATTCTCAGTTTAAAATGCTCTGAACACACAAACTGTTGCTCATTGGTGCAGAGCAGCCCCAAGCTGAAACATGACACCAGGAAGATGGAAGGAAATTTTCAAAGAATTCTTTCGATTTAAATACAAGACATTTTTCGATCATTCAGGGCTTGTTTGATGCAGTAAAGAGTGTAAAATTACCTGTTTTTTTTTTTTTTTTTTACAGAATTGAGCTAGAGCAAATGGTTGATTTTCTGCAGATTTTCAAAAAGGACGAGTGAATAAAGGAGATGTGGACGGCAGTCCCCTTAACAGCGCTCTCTCTTATCCCTGGTTCAAAGCAAGTTGCTAGGTGTGATACATTCAGGGACCGTCGGAAATTTGAAAATCTGAAGAGAATACCACATTTTTCATGTAGGACAAACGGTTTGTAAATTGCTAGACATTTGACAATAAGTGCGTCTTTGAACGCCTCGCGGGTTTGGGATCCAGATTAATATAGCGTTTTGACACGTTAATTTGCGTTGTAATTAATTAATCTAATTAACGCATTAAAATCACAGCCCTCATATATATATATATATATATATATATATATATATATATATATATATATATATATATATATGTAGAGAGAGAGAGAGAGAGAGAGAGAGAGAGAGAGAGAGAGAGATAGCTATAGATATGTATAGATAGATATAGATATGTATAGATAGACATATAGATATAAAACTTGAATTTACTCTGCTGACCACTTTAACATTCACTCGTGTTTGGGTGTGAGTGAGGTGACTGAGGCTGGGGACTCGCAGTCTTGTTAACCTCAGTCAGCCAGTCTTTCCGTGATTCACTGAATGTGCTGCAGCTCCAACACAAACCACTTAGTGACTGCTGTTTGCTGACTGAATTTGCTGAATGGCAGCTCAGCCTCCGAATGTAACTCCCCCTCTCAGTCAGTCAGTGAATGATTTGTGTACTAAACGTAGGAAACAGAACAGTTGGGGACATGATTGTTTTTGCAGCTTCCAGTTAGCTAAATGTAGCTTTATTTCACTAATTTTTTAGGTCATTGGCTTACTATTCACCACTGACCATTCTAACTATGATTGCAGGCAGCTTAAATTCTGATTCATAGGCAGAGCTGCAGAAAATGCTGAATGATTCGGTGAATGAATGTTTTTAACAAATCACTTTACTGATTTAATTCTAATGATTCAGTACACTGAAGAGAACTGCATTTCCCATTCCCATTTCTGGTCCAATAAGGATGTACAGCTAACAAGACAATAAGGATTCCCTAAGATGTGCCCCTGGTTTCAAAAGGAGATCCAGGGTTAGAACAGGACAAAGTACAGTGGTGAAACTGCTTAATTTTGGTAGGACACAACTACTAACCCTCTGTGGCAAGTGGCTGTGACCAGCTGGAATTAATAGACATGAATGTATAATAATAATAACTCAATTTCAGACCCAGGGAGATCCATATCATATTAAATAATAAATTAATCAATGAATAGAAAAAAATGAATAAGAAATAATGATTTAAAAAAACATAAAAAGAAATACAAAGCATTGTACAATGGTCAATGTCCAACTCACACACATGTTTGCCAAGGTTCCACGGCCTTGGAGAAAACCTAACAAAACTGAGTGTAGGGTTAACCAAAACATCAGAGTAAAGCTGTCATTATAAGCCACTGTAAGTTTTCTTATACTGCTTGTATGTCTAGGGTTAACCACAAATAGCATTTACACAAATGCCCTCTAGTCCCATTTGGGGAAATTATGTTTTAATGAATTTGATTAAGTCCCATTTGTAAGCTGGGATATTGTAGCCATCCCTTAGTACAATAATGCCTGCCATCAGTGATAGCTTTATTAAGATGAGTGGTAAAACATCAGCTCACGCTCCTCTGTAGGAGAAAGCTGACATTAAAAGGCAATTTGTAACAATGTCGACTTCCCCAAATGAAATCTACACAATTGAATGCACTCATTGATCTCATGGCTCCATACGCAAATTGATTCATCTATGTTCCTCAAAGGCATATGCATTCAATTAACGCTTGAGTCATGTGACTCCAACAAGGTCCTGAGGAGTGGTGGTACAATGGCCTGGCTCATGTATGACACCTTTATCTCACTCAGAGCTGAATAGGAAATTAAAACTGCTGGCCTACAGTCTTCCAACTGAACTGAAACTAATGTTTTTACCGCCCTAGCTTCAGGGGGAAGGACAAAAAGACACAGTGACACAAGAGCCCGCTCTGATTTCTTTGCTGTGTATCTGTATTGATATTAAAGTCTCACTATAAAACCAAAATGCCTCGTCAGTGTCTTCCAAACTTGCCCCTCTAAGTACTGAGGGTGTTTGTTATTTCCTGTTTATTGATTTGAAGTGTTCTGTAGTCCCACCTGTTGACAGACACACTCTGAGTGAGGGACACTTTTGGATTACTTCTTTAGATCTACTTTCTGTTGCACTTTCTGTGTCAACACTGTCTGCATCTTCTTTTGTTTACTAATCTACCATTGTGGCCACCAAGCAATATCTGCTCTCTGACCTCACCTGCAAGCAACTTTTACTCTTCTATAAGTTCTACCTTTTGTTTGTTTGTTTTCAAGTTTTCTTCGGCACTTTTGAGTGAATTAATTTTAAACAGTCAGAGGGGTACATATAGCACTGATGTGAAGTTACTTGGTGTATGTGTCGTCTAAAATGTGGAAAATGCCTCTGTATGCCATTCTGGTCCATTGAGCTCTTCAGGTAGGACTGTTTGCACTATAACCCTTGGCATAGCACAATGAAGCATGTAAGGTGAAGGTTATATTAAGATCAGTTTTCAATTTAGAGGTTAACCCTTTACATGCTGCAACAGCGCCAACACTTTCATTACGTTGGCCAGAGTGTTACTACCATAACTGTCACCATTTGGTCAATCAGAAAAATGTGCAGCTTCTAGAAATACATGGTTCGTTACGGTAATCACAAGCATTTGGCACATTTTTCCTCCTAAAACTACTACTACTTCCATGCCATGTGAAATATTCATTTACTTGAAGCATAATATTCAAGTTTATGTTCTCCTGGACAAAAAGGCCAAGCACTCTCATTTTCAGACCATTCTACATCCATAATAACAAAATAAATACCATTAAGCCCTAGTAGTTATGATATGATTGATCACAGGCTAACACACACACACACACACACACACACACACACACACACACACACACACACACACACACACACACACACACACACACACACACACACACTGCCCAGATGTTTTATAGAACAAGGTACAATCAAGCAAAGTTTTAAAAAGCTACTACTTTTGGTAATAATAGATTACTAATGGTCTTTAGCTTCTCATGTGATTAAGTCATGTGATTCCCTCAGTGTTTAATGATATGTCGCTCAATGCGTGCTTTCAATATAATTAACTCAGTCTTTCTTTGTCACCTGCATGATACCCTGTTGAAGTGGAGATTTTTAATGAAGTGTTAGGCTTCTTGATCTGCAGCACATTCCTGGATGCTAGTTAACTTAACAATCCCTCACAGCGGTATGCTCTGCACTTGTACTGCAGCAGTCTGAATAAAGCATGTGCAGGCAGTTACATACATGATGACCTGATGAGCATATTGAACTGATTATAACATGCTTCAGGATTTCATGGCTGCTATTAAATTAAGGACCCGTAGGAATGTAGGAGGAACAGTCACATTTTGTGAACTCCATACTCTTCCATTAAACACATGCACCTGATATAAAATGCTGACTGGGGTTTCTCAAAGGATCTCTGAGCTTATCTTTTTCCAGGCAGTATAGACATCGTACCTGTTGAAATGAAAAATAAATAACGGTAGAGTGAATTTTAATTTTTAAATACATTTTTTTTCCTGCCCTGGTGTTCACCTGTCACATCCAACCAATGGTCTAGGTTGGATATCAGGATCTCAATAATCAAAATTTGACTATAATCTAAAACACCAATTTTGACAACTCCATAATACCAGCAACAAGCAAAAAGTCAGGGGCTCCAAAAAACTTAACGAAACTTGGACTAGACTTACTGAGATGTTACCTTTAAATATTATGGCTTTTTTTCTGTAACAGAATATCACAAACTTAAATTGATGTGTAATGAGATAACTGGAAACAAATGACAGCTTTTCGTTCACACCCTAAATTAAAGTACTACAGACCATGAGGTCAAAAAACAAGATCATGGATAAGGTTAATATAAGGACTCAAATTTAGGAATACAGTAAACTTCTTATGTCAGGTAAAATTCATGAATTTTACTTCAGCTTAGCTTAAGATAAAAATAAGCTTAAGCGTGACTGTGTCTGTGTATGTGTTTTTTTTTTTTTTTTTTTTTTTTTTTTTTTGTGGGTTTGGGGCCTGGGTTGGTTGGGGGGTGGGAATGGGCAAGCGCTGCTCTTTTAATCATGTAAAGCACTTTGTGCTACATTTTAATGTATGAAAAGTGTGTTATAAATAAAATTTGATTGATTGATTGATTGATTGATTGATGAACAATATGTATTTTTTTTATTTTTTGGGGAGGAAATTCACTATATTAACAATAAACTGGTCCACACATGAAGATTTAAAAAAAAAATCATCAGCTACATAAAAAGGCAGAAATGGTGCGTACTGTGTCATGAATGGTGAATTAAAAAAATGTATTTAGCAGATATTGTTCATCCAGCACTGCAGTAATATGTTAAGACGTTATGCAACTTATCATTACTAAGCAGATGAAAACAAAGTGGTAGCTTGTCATTTTGGGCAAAAAAAAATTTTTTTTGAACTTTCCATCTAGGTAGACAATTTACAAAACATCTGTCAGTCATTCAAACTTCTGTATTTACTTGGATGTTAAGCCAAAAATACCAGTCCAAGTGTTAGCAAGGCAATCCATCCCTTTTGATCGCCCATATCTCTGGACTCATTCCTGTATAATTCTCCACCTGACTTCCTCCCCTCCACTACACGAAACAAGCTAACATTAATTATAAATATTGGTTATAATAGGCTGCTTGTACAGACAGCTTTTGGAGGACAGTGTGAATTATTTATGTGATACAATATGATCTAAATTGAACGTAAGGTTTTTTTTTGCTGCTTTCTAGGTTTACCCACCAGACCTGGTGTAACTCAGGAATAATAAATATTCAGTTATTTCTAAGCAGAAATGAAATAAAAGTTCTGCCTTCTTTCTGTTTAATACAAGTAATTCATAACTTTTTCAGTACTTTAATCAGACACATTGGGGAGCATGCTGCTTAGCGCTTACCTGACCTGTAGCATTATGTACACATTGGGCTCATTGGTCTGGATTAACAAGTGGGTTCCTTTATGAGTGAATACACCCGCTAAAAAGTATTCAAAAAATAATTACTAATCATTACAATATGATGACTATGTCTAGTAGCTTGTGTGTCTTTTCTGCAAAGATATAGTCATAGTGGTTTTTGCATATAATTTTGAAAATTCTACCTCATTTGACTGCAAAAGACAGCATTTAACTGGAAACACCTGAGGTGCATTGTCTCAGCTCACAGCTGGCACAGCTTAAGCCTGACCAACTGTCAAAGAGTTGGGCGAAACCAATCACTACAAGTTTGGATATGAGTGTAGTGAGGGTCTCAGCTGTGCCTCTAAAACACACAGAGAGGTAGATTCACTAAAAATGAAATGCAGCTGCTAACAGCAGACTGGGCATCATTTGCTGCTGCTACCTGCTCAGACTCACAGTCTTCAATTCATGAGGCATATTACACATATGACATTTAAGCCAAAAGACACACTTTGTTCTTGTTTCGTGTTTAATTGTGAAGATGAGCAGTTTGCACCCTCAATGTACTCTCTACCTAAAGCAGCTCCAATTTGTCCACACATGGGTGGACATAACTCAGCGGAGCCAGGAAACATCTTGCCAGTTCATTTTGAAGTTGATTCATGACAGATGTCTCTGACAAAGATTCTCTCCTAGGGTAAGACAGTAAAAATAGCTTGTTCAGGATCAAAACACTATTACACAACATGCCAAGGACTGTCTCTGCACAAAAGTAAAATGTTGCATGTTTTGATTGAAAGTGAGCCTCTGTACAGTACAATTTACAGAGTGTCCATCATGGTTGGCGCTGAGGTTATTTCCTTCTTCTTCCCCAAAGGAGTCTTCTGGCCTTTGCTGATTGAGTCCAGAAGAGAGGCCTTCTCCTTGCTGTCTTTCCAGATCTTCTTGGACTTGTTTCAGTGAGGCCTTCAACCTGCAGGTTTCTGTCTGCTCTGTGAGGAGCTGTAATCTCTCTACCTCGCACTGGTTCCTCTAGATCCTCGGCTTGTCTTGGGCCTGTCTGAGCTGGAATGCCATCCTGTGAGTGTCTGCTGTGTTTTTCCTGTAGATCAGATTTTTCCTTTTCCCACTGGTGTTGGTGATGCTCCAGGTCCTTTCTGGCCTCCTGACGGCTTCCTTCTCTAGTAGGGACTGGAGGAGGGCCTTTTCTTGAACCCGCAGGTCTTGTAGTCTGTCCATGTTCTCCTGCATCTGGTTCTGTGCATTCGGAAACATGTCACTCTTTTTAATCTGTTTTTTTTTTTTTTTTTTTTTTTTTTTTTTTTCCAGCTGATGGAACTGTTCTTTCCCCCACTGGCTCTTTACATTCTTGGTTTCTTGCTTCGCTCGTCTCAGAGAAGCCTTCATGGTGCAGGTCATCTCCTTGTGCTCTTCCAGGAGACAAGACCTTTCACCCTCCCCCCACTGCCTCTGAGTCTTCAGGTCCTCTTTGGCCTGGTTCAGGGCAGCCTTTAGCTTGGTGGTCTGCTCTTGCTCTGACAAGCAGTGAGATCTTTCTTCCTCCAGCTGCTGTTGGTGGTCCTTCAGGTCTTCTTGGGCCTGGTTCAGGGCAGCCTCTAGTTGGGTGATTTCTTCCTGCTCTGGCAGGCAGTCTTTCCTCCTCCAGCTGGTGGCTGTTGTTTGCTGGATCCTCTGGGGTCTTGTTCTGCGCAGGCTCTGTGATGCAGGTCTAAGTCTGTACCTCTTCAGAGAGATGGGACATGGACTTTTTAGAGTCTATCAAGCTTCCTTTAATGTGCAGACATGACTGTATTTGTATATTCTTTCCTTTTCATTTTCCCTTTTTTTCTTTCTGCTCTTCTTCTTTCTTAATGATAATCTGGCAACAGAATCTCAGTAAATGCTTAACAACTAGTTTTGTATCACAGTTATTTGTCTTTAAATTGGAAGCATCAAATTTTGAGATTTTAAGATTAAATTCAACCAAACATCACTGCATTTCATACTTCTTTAGGACTTTTGATTTGAATGCCACCAAGACGGAGGCTAAAACCCAAACCAACCTTTTTCTGCACCATACCATAACACTCCTAAATCTGCATTATTCTGTGGGATTTTGAGGACATGTGTCAAAAGATTTGGCTTGCAAGTAACAGCATCTGCCCAGTTTTGGGAAAAAAATAAAAATCTGCTCAGCTCAGCCACAGACTCGAGTGGCTCTCTTTTTCATCCCACTCAGCCCAACAACATGCCATTAGCATTGCACTGATTCAAAAGAGGATGCCAGACAGACAGTAATCACCCATGGAGAGACAACAGGAAATTGGCATGATGGGGATTCAGCACTCAAGTGGTCATTAATGACGCTGGTCACATTTCTGAATACAAGACAGATAGATGAGCAGTGGTGTGTGTGCCAACAGGGTTCATTTGGGAAAAAAAAGTATAGTAGCTGAGCAACACGTTTTAGATCAGCCAATATTTGTACTTTTTATGGTTAAAGACATCCAGGTTTCTCTATCCAGATCCTTAAAAGACAGTGTGAGATGTATTATTCTTGCCATTAATTGCATTTTCCTGACACCATACATGTAAATTATCCTGTGATTGGAAAGCCAGTAAAGAGCTTAACCTTAAGGGTTTAAAGGTGAACGATTTATTACTTCAAGATGCCTGCTTGAATCCAATCCTTCACTCATCACTGAAGCTAATTAACAAGAGAGAAACGGGTTAATAAGTGAGACACAGAAAGACAAACAAGGCAGAACAGTGAGATAAAGTGAAGAGGGGAAAGGAGGAAAACACGTCAGGGGGCAGTTTGGGGGACATAATCACAACATTGTAGCATTTAGTTTTCATATTAGACATTGATAATAATGGTCTGAATTTAAAGGTCCCATATTATTCTCCTTTTTTGCAGTTTAATAGGGACCCCTGATGTCTTCATGAAATGGCAGTAACATGTTTTGGTCCAAAAAGTCAATAAAGCAAGCACAGCAGCATTGCTTCCAGGCTCTCATAGCCCCTCTGTTCAGAACAGTCTGATTTAGTGGGCGTGACCTTCATATGTAAATGATCCACTGCTGATACCACCCCGCTCTTCCACGTCAGTGAGAGCAGGGCCATGTAACCATGACTACGGAGCTCCGAGTGCACAATGTTTAGAAAACAGCGAAGCTCGTTTACTGTAACATTACAGGCTAAAACAACAGGATAACAGCAGCTAAAGTTAGCATCCTGAAGCCATCACAGAGACAGGGGGACACTGAGGAAAAGCTCTTACATCTACTCCATAGCACACAGCATTTAAAATACATTTCCAGGGTCTGAGGTTTGTTGGCGGATGGTTGGTAATGCGCCTGGATTCAGGACCAGTCTATTGGCTACCCCTCTGTTGTACTGTCCAAAATTGGAAAAACAGTCGGTTGTGAAGTGACTAGCACACACATGCACAGTTTTACTGAGTGTAGCTGGCACATTTCCTTGATAAATTAACTCTAGCCACTCAGTCTTTTCTTCCAAGATGGGAAGCCTGTGCATGAAACTATGTGGCTGGTTACAGAAAAAAAACACAGTAGTGATGGCAGTGATGGCTGCTGGAGCAGCAGCAGGGAGGGGAGTGGGTGGGTAAGGGGTGCGGAGGTGTCTGCTCCTGTGGACCAATCAGGTCGGACTTGCTCCTGATTGGTCATAAAAAGGGAATCGCTGACGTCGGCAAATCCCCCATATCCATACAGCTTGTTTTAGGTCAGGATGTTACATTCACAAGCACTACAAAGTACAGGTTTTGTTATTAAATACCACATTTTGTGGGCTGGGAGGAAAGCCAAAGACCCACAAATATCACTAGAATACTTAATAAAGTGATTTTTGCATAATATGGGACCTTTAAATTTAATGTGTATCTTTTCTTTTTCTACATTTTAAGGATGTACCCTTAAGATGTGCCATCTTATTTCTAAGGGGCTCCTTTCAACATAACCACAGTCACTGATAATACAAGATAATTATAAATGTATATCCAAACACTTTTCATTTAAGCTGGTATAACTTTCAGCAATGTTTCTTGTTTCTTGGGATAAACTACTTTTTTTTTTTTTTTCTAATTCGTCAGGAACACTTCTTGCCTTTGCAGCAAGATGAAAGATGGTAAGAAAAGCATTTTGTGTCACACTGAGAAGTCTAATTAGAAAGTGTAAAAGGCTTGGGTTTACAGGAAGTGGTTGTGGCAACAATAGTGCAACATATTGCACCATTCATTGCATATAACTTCAATTTCACTTTAAACTCTGCTGCAATGCTGACTTCAACTGCCAGTTCAGGCACTTTCAACATAATAAAGCTTAAGTTTGAAATAATGCTGGTTTCAAATGAACTCATTAAAGTAGATGAGATTCAAAGTCAGCCTTTACTCACTTTGGTGGTCAACGCACAATGACATATTGAACAAAGAAAAATGTCTTTACTCTCGGAAGAAAAATTCTCACAGTATGTGAGAAAATTACCACATTAGGAAAAAAAATTCACATTATCTTTTGGTAGAGAGAAAAGTGTATGGAAGCAGAAAAAGAGACATGACTATTTAAATTTAAACAGCCACGTAATTTTAAATACTGAAATAAATTCATTGCATTCAAGTATGTTGCCATGAAAACCATATATCTGAATTTATTTGTCCTGAATTCACCTGTTGAAAATTTGTATCCCAAAAAAATTTACTTGTTAAAAATTCAGATCCAATAATTCAAGTTTCAAAACTCAACAACAAAAATATTCAGGTTTCTCAAATTCAATTTGTCAAATTCAGTTCTAAATTCAACTCATCAAAATTCAGATCCGAAAATTCAAGTTGAAAATTCTGATCGCAACATTAGGGCTACCCAGGACAGGGAAGGCAGTCAGTCTAAATTCTTGTGTGTGTTGTACGTCGTTAAATGAAACTGTGAATTATAGAATTGTACATACATGTCATACTGTATACATATAAGATTAGTAATGACAAGATTATGGGGAAAGTTGGAACTACAGGAGCAAACAATAAAATAGTGCAAACAGTTTAATATGAATATATAAGATAGTATGATATAAGTGTAACCAAGACAGAAAAAATGGACAGGACTATTAAACCACAAGGAATATGTACAGAACCAATATACAAGCACCAAATGAGCACAGGCTGATGACATAAACGTAAAAAGCATACTGAAAGGGCTGGGACTTGTTGTCTATCAGAAATGACAGCATTCTCCTCTCAGCCACCACCACAAAGTCCAAAGGGCAGCCCAGGAGTGAGCTGGCCCTCTTAGCCAGTTTGTCCCGCTTTCCTCTGTCCTGTCTGCCCGCAGAAGGTGAAGTCCTTCCAAAGTGGCTTATGTGTCCAGTGTTGGCTCCATTAGCCATGTCTCTGTGTTTTTGTCTTCGCTTGGGAAACTGAGGGGAAAAAAAAGCTTATACCCTCAAATATTCCCTCAAAGCAAGGACTCAGTAATTCTCATCAGCATCTCAGACAGCAATAACAGTTATATCCAGAGAAGGCTGATGTATGGCAAGTCTAACCATTAGACTGGAATACCTTTATATCAGCAGCACTGTGTGTGTGTGTGTGTGTGTGTGTGTGTGTGTGTGTGTGTGTGTGTGTGTGTGTGTGTGTGTGTGTGTGTGTGTGTGTGTGTGTGTGTGTGTGTGTGTGTGTGTGTGTGTGTGTGTGTGTTTGTGTGTGTGTGTGCCCTCCTGACCAGTGGCAGGCATAATAAAACAACAAGCATAGCTCGAGGAGCTAATTATGCTGGTGCTGTTAATCTGCGTGACTGCCCGTCTGTGTTGGATTGTCTTGTTTGTTTGTTGGACTTGCACTGTCTACCCTTTGGCTTTAGCCTCGGCATTGATCTCAGTTGTGAAAAGAAAGAGAGAGAGGAAAAAAAAAAACATCAGGGCATTTCATGATGTCTAGGGAGAAAGAGTCCCTGAGAGACAATAAAATGGCCCATTATTAGTTTGTTGTGAGCTTCTTGCTCATTAAAGCTGCTCACACAAACCCTAATATAAAAATCCACAAATAAATTAATGGTATAGTTGTTGGTAACAGTTAAATGAGCACATGCACTTAAAGAAATGGTTTCTTGCAGGTTAAAGGCCACATGAAGTATACATTATGTATTTTCAGTCAGAAGGGGATGTATAAGTACGTGCCTACAGCTACATAAATGTGTTGATGTAATTGTTAACGTTATGTAATCTCACATGTCATTTCTGATTTTCATTTTTCATGGAAGCTTCCTAAAGGAAAAAAAGGCTCTTGAGAGCTCTTTATTTCCTTTAGAGGAAAATAAAAGCAGCCACAGCTGTTCTTTAAATGTTGTGGATATTTAAAAACAATTAGCATGTATCCCTAAACCAACAGTTCCTGTATGGTCCGGCTTTAAGAGAGCTTCACACAGCAAAGGCTCTGAAGCTTGAATGATCAGGCAAACTGCTGTATTAAACTGAAAGGTCACATATATTGGCTTTTAAACAGTAAGTCCTCATTTAGGTCACTAAGGGCTGGATAGCAGCTGTTATTCTGTCATATGAGATAATAGACTGCATTCACCTGGTGTCCAAATGGTAAATCAGTCTCTGATTAGGTGGGAGGAATGAAACCTCTGGGTCACCACAGCCATCATGGTCAATGATTGAGTATCATTCTCATTGAACGTGACTAGCATGAAACTGTTTCCCTTGCTGGTGTGCCTGTGGGAGCAGAATCAGCCAAGAAAAAAGCTTCAGCATATAAAAAATAATAAACTTATTAAACTCAGACATGCACACAGTACATGGGATATCCAGCGCGTTATACCATTAAAAAATAAATAACTCCTTTAAATGAATTTAAAAGGGACTTAGTCAAAAGAGGTGGAGATAAAGTTCATCTCAAGGAGTCCAAATTAGCTTGTATCATTTTTCTTTCACACTCTCCAGCTCTCTTCCCTGCTGTACTAAACTGCTGCCAAGGAAATCCAATTAGGAACGTTTCAACATGGCTGACAAACGACTTTTCACACGCTGCAACTGCCCTGCTTCCTTTGTAGGATTGAGTTCCTATATGGATGGAAGGAGGAGGGAATTATGGAAGAAGCAATTACCAGCTGTCTATATGCACACACCTACACACAAACAGTGCGTCCACACATGCACGTTTGCATTCTTTGAAACTGATGTGTGCACGCAATCAAGCATATAGAGAGGCTGGCAAATGTTTCATACTCATAAACGCAAGCATAAAAACAACACTGACACACACTGATTTTAACCATACATGCAAGCTATTACAAACAGCAGACCAACTAGCAGAAAGCTTTTCCTCACAGTGATCATTACAATACAACGGCATCTGAGAAAATCCATTTTCCACACCCAAGCAATTTCTTTTTCATTATAGATTATCTTCAAGCTCCTTCAGCAGCCTGCAGCTGTGGTTCAGATACACATACTGGACACATACTACCCCTGCATCTATTCCATGTACTCTGATCAGTTTCACGGTAATGTTGCGTTTTGTTTTGTTTTTGTTTTTTTTGCTGTGCTTTTCATTGATTCACACAGGGAATCATGAACACTTTCACGGCCTCCTAACACACCACTCTCTTTCTTTGCAGAGGGATCGATTGACTCCTCATACAGAGACCATGCACCAGAATACAAATATTAAGAGCACATAAGAAAACTCATTAGAGTTGCTTCAACACAAGTGATGTGCAGTGAGGGACTGAGTTCAAGCTAGATGTAATAATATTAACTGAAGCTCTTTGAAGCACCTGTATATTTTAAATGAATGTAACCAAGTTAACCGAAATTAATTCTGAACAAGAACGCACAAGAGTAGGTGTCATAATAATTCTTTCTCTGTGAGGTAGAGAGGTGAAATTAAGTCTGTATTGAAATAGACCATTTACTAACCCAACCTACTCATTTATTTATTTGCTTGTTTATTTGTTTTTTTCACTGCACTGCCAGCACTTGAAAAATTAAACCAATACCATCACCATAGCTGCTTTAAAGGTCCCATATTATGCTCCTTTTCTGCAGTTAAATATGGATCACTGATGTCTTAATGAAATGGTAGTAACATGTTTTGGTCCAAAAAGCCAATAAATTAAGCACAGCCCTGCTCTTCCGCCTCACTGAGAGCGGCACCATGAGCTCCAAGTGTGTAATGTTTAGAAAACAGCGAAGCTCATTTACTGTAAAATTACAGGCTAAAACAACGGGCTAACTGCAGCTTAAGTTAGCATCCCGAAGCTAACACAGAGACAGGGGGGGACACTGAGGAAAAGCTCTTACATCTGCTCCACAGCACACAGCATTTAAAATACTCATATTTCCAGGGTCCCAGGTTTGTTGGCAGATGGTTGGTAATGCACCTGGATTCAGGACCAGTCTTTTCGCCACCCCTCTGTTGTAAGTTGGAAAAGCAGTCGGCCGTGAAGTGACTCGCACACACATGCACAGTTTTACTGAGTGTAGCTGGCACATTTCCTTGATAAATAACCTCTAGCCACTTAGTCTTGTCTTATTCCGAAATAGGAAGCTTGAGCATGGAACTATGTGGCTGTTTTCAGCCAAAAACAGCGCAGCTCCTCAGCTTTGGCATTCTGTACAGCAGGAGGGGGGGAGTGGGCGGGGAGGGGGTTCAGGGGTATCTGCTCCGATGGACCATTCAGGTCAGACTTGGTCCTGATTGGTCAAAAAAGGGAATCGGCAAACCCCCGGAAATTCCAAACAGTACGTTTTAGGTCAGGATTTTACATTCACAAACACTACTAAGTACAGGTTTTGTCATGAAATATCACATTTTGTGGGCTAGGAGGAAGGCCAAAGACCCACAAATTTCACTAAAAGACTTTTAGTTTTTTAGATTTTTGCATAATATGGGACCTTTAAAAGCATAGCATGAAACCTTTTCATTGGTCTCTGCTGCTCCTTCAAACATTTCCAAAACTTTCTGGGGATCATCACTGGGGTCATCTTCTGCAGGGCAATGCTGGCCAGGGTGGAGAGTGAAGTGTCTAATTTTGTTACCCCTGACCTAGGCAGTAATCGCTCTAGAAGCCATGTCAGCCTCTTGGCCTGGACATAAAGCAACTCAAAATTGATTGCAAGACGTACCACCTGTGAAAACAGGCTTTTAAGAACTATTCCAGCATCAAGATCACATAAAAACAAAGTGAGGATGATTTGAAGTTACTTTGAAGAAAGCATTATTCATTGCAACAGAAATGCAAAGTGACTAGGAACTGATCTTTCATCTGATGATAAAGCTAATTAGGAGAACAGCCAGTTCTGTTTAATCACAATGTGCAATATAGTATTTTTTAGGGCTACTGACTGACCGACTAACAAAAAGAGTTGCTCTTCAGTGTATACACCAAATCTCTTTTTGATTAATGAACACAGATGGATTGGTTGTTTCAGTGATTGAAGTTCTCAGCTGAAACTTTTCTCCTTCAGCTTGAAAGAAGAAATGCTGTCACAAACAGAGCTTCTTTGTGAGTGAACACAGACATTTTTCTTTAAAGTTGCTCTTGCAAGGCTGATGCAATCTTGTAATCTTCAATGTGGAAAAAACACAAACCGTTCTTCCTCTCTGTCACAGTGGCATCTTGGGATGCCTTTGTATGTTGGCCAAATATGCTGAAATCCATTAATAAGTGAGTGAGCTGTTTAATATTCTACACTGCAGCTGTGTCCTGTATTCTGGTGTGTTTTCAACACCACTATCTTTATAACTGTCCTAGCAAGTTTTAAAGCATACTATCAAATGATTTTAACCAAGAAAATTGATTCTTTTGGTCTCATTACTCCTACTTAGCCACTGAAATTCTACAGGCTGTGTAGCTACAGCTGTTTGTTTCAGCGTGGGGTTAATGGCTAATGTGATGGTTAATTTGGGATGCTCAGAGACTGGGGTATGTAAGCGTTTTTCACTGCCTATAGAGAGCAGAAAATTAGATGTTTGACTCTCTGTTCAACTGTAAGAGTTGCTCAACTGAGCTAATGTTGTCTGTGTGCCATAAGGGCTGGTTTTCAAACACATGGCCTTTTCCCTGTGTTTATTCATCCAGTTTTCTTAGGATTCATGTTGCAATTTTTACTAGTGTACAAATAGAGAGGGTGTGACCATCAACTTAGCAGTTGGACAATATTTGGAAGTTTTGACAGAAAGACTACATATGGGTAATTTCTCATTTTTATTTCAAGTTGATGCAAAAGTTTTGTTTTCACTTCTAGATTGATTGAAAGAGTCTACAGGAAAATGTTGGTTCAAGCGGATCAAAAAATTCCCCTCTAGGGGGCGTTGATGGTTACAGACCCACCACCAGCCTTAACAGAGTATGGAAACTGTTATAATTATTGATCAGAGTATCTGATCTCAAACATAATAGGTATGTACTGATTCAGGATGAGGGGTAGCAACTGATATTTCTATAATATGGCCAATGTACGCCATATTTCTTTTTCAGTATCAGAGTGTAACTTAAAAAATAGAAACAAAATCATAGGTCTGTAAAACATGTTAACCAGATTTTACAGTTGTTGTTGTTTTTTATTATCTTAATCATGGTGGTTTGTGGTTGGTCCACCACTACCAGAGGGACTTGACAGGGTTTGATGTACCCTGTTGTCCTTTTAACCAGTCTATTGGAAGAAGCAATACTTTGGAATAGTGTTTTTTGGCATTATCAGCAGAAAAGTGTGTCATGGTCACCAACAGACACCAACATGCTGCTCAAATTAACTGGTGAGAGATAAGTTGATTTTATTAGTGGGTGCGGAAACCAAAAGCAAAAAGGAAACCAGGGCAGTGCCATTACATCCAAGCATGAAGAGAAGTTTGACTTAGCAGGTAGGATAGCGATTATGTTTTCTGTCACTTGAGTTGATGCAGGAATCAGTCTCCCACAGGGCTTCTGAATTTAATAGAATAGAACAGAATATTCTTTTATTGATTGCCCATGGGGGATGTTTTTTGCCACAGCAACTCATAGAAAAGGTGCAATAACTAAAAATAAATAAATAAATAATATTATGAAATTAGAAATTTAAAGAAATATAGAATGGTAGAAAAATATTACTATTACTATTTACATATTTACATAGGAACAAGATAATTGCAAAGATCAGCACTTGACAATGTTTGAATGCTGGATGGCACATGATGGGAGTTCAGGTTTGTTATGATGTGTTGTAAAGTCTTATTGCAGATGGGAGGAATGAAGAATTGATATCAAAGTGACTGTGTCTGTGACTTTTGCCTTGTGTCTTATATCCCTTGAATTGTAGATGCATATAGCCTGAGCTCTCTTGAGGTATCCTCTGGAAAGACATATACTGCAAGTGTGGATGCCGTTAACGATTATGACACATGTATGCAAATGCAAAGTAACGTACAACTACTACTACTTACAAAATGTTAGGGATATTTAACTTAATCAAGAGTTCATGCTCCAGTGAAATATCATGAATGCATTGAAATGAAATAGAAGCATTAAGAAACTAGTAGTAGAAACCAGTAAAATTTACATTTAAAAAAAGGAAACAAAAGCAAACAATGATGGTGGGTATACCACAGCCAAATATTTCTTGACCTTTGTCCTTGAGCATCAACTATAGCTTGACAACAACATCTCATGGTGTTCACAAGCTGACTTATTGCCCACTGAGGCATGGTATTCAAGTCATCTTGAAGATATGTCTTCAGGACATTGAGGCTCTGGGTTGCAGGGTTGCAACCCTCTACATGCATTCTCCTTGACATCTCCAACAGTGCTAGTGGCAAGAGTTTCTGCCCAGTGTAAACCGACTTAAGAGCACAGCACCCACTGGTTCCTCGTCCAGTATAAATCGTCTCTGGCCCATGCAAAACAGTCACACCTGTGACTGGTGATGGGATCAGGTACCCTTGCAGGTCATCTAGCACTCAGACCAAGCTGATGTATATGGTTTTAAATGATCTGTTGTGACACTTAAGTGCTCAAGAGAGTGTAGCCTTGAAGCGGCCTTCTGCATAGGATGTGGTCAAAGGATGTTTACTTTTCTGCCTTTCTGTGACTCCTCCAGTCTCTCTGTGGCACTATGTGGCACCAGTGAGCACAGGAAGATAACCTCTCGCTAGCCAATGACTGCATGGCTAAAAAGCCTGTGACCCAAGTCCACATCACAGTGCTAAAAATGACAGGCCCAAACATATAAATAATCTTTCTTTAAACCTTGAGGTAAATATATTGTTCATATCTTTCTTCAATAACATACATCCCTATTTTAATAGTAATATCTCTGTATTTCTTGATGTCCAGGGAATATGCCCAAGAAATAAAATTATTTGACTTGCATAAAGAAAATATTATTTGTTCAAACCACAGGCTCAGTAGCACAGTAAGTCATCATCAGCTTGGAAAGGCAGATAATGAGGGGGCCATAAAATCATATTAAACAGTAACTGCACCCACACTTTCAACAGTTTGAAAGGAGAATTACATTTTGTTGAGGTTTAATCTTTTGAATGGCCAAAGTTGATCTTTTTATCTGTACATTTCACAACATTAATGGCTTGAGAGGATATATATGATTATTTCCTTGTGGATAGCAGTAATAAGCACACCAGATGACTAAGTCCCCCACATCTCTGCAGAAAACATTTAAAGTGGCTCTGTAATATCATTGCATCAGCTGCAACATGTACATGATTTTTGAATATATATATATATATATATATATATATATATATATATATATATATATATATATATATATATATATATATATATATATTTTTTTATTTTTTCTTCTGTTTATAGAAACATATTTCATCCTCTATCACCATATTTATTGTTTCATGCATTACTTAATCTGTTTCTTCTTTTATTTCAAACTCTGGTTTTCAGAGATTGTAAATCATCTTCTTTTATCTTAAGGTGTGCCTACCTCTCAAAGCTAAAATTTGGTAGAGCAAAGAAACCAAATCTCTTTCAATGGTTCTGAAACAAGCAAAAAATAAAAGACTTCCCTTCTAACCTCGATAGTCTGTGATCCAACTTAGTCTGTACGGTTCTTAAGTCATGTTTCATTAAACAGCGTGATGTCTCTGGTGTCCTCTATTGAATCCACTTAATGAATCATTCTTGGAGCTCTTTTTTTAAGTAAACAATGGTTTTGTTTTGCTCATTTACATTCTGCTCAGCACCTCCACACAGCAGCCAAATAAAGCAAGAAGACTTGAGCACAACTGCTCAATGCTTTAAGAACCTCTCCAAACTTGTCATGAAAGTAGTCGTCAAGATAAGTTTCTGTTTTTGTTTTTTTTTCTTAAGGTATCTGTGGTCTGTGTCAAGACATTTTTTGAATCTATTGCTGTCATCAGATTTAAAAGTTCAGATTTTTCATGAAACATTACCCTTTTTCTGTTTAAAGTTTTTATATTATTTCTTTGCATTTAGGATTTAAGTAGGTTTACAGTATTCTTAAGCCAACAAATTCTTGTCTCCCTCATCCAGTATTTTACACAGCATCCCATTTTTTTTTTAATGAAATTGCAGATACGTCTATAAAAAGGCTGTAAGGACTGTGTTCTTGATTTGGCTCTAGACAGCTGTGGTAGATTCCCTAATGGAGCTCCATTGTTGCAGGCAGTAATGTTAGTTTTCCCTTGGAGGCAGCAGAAGCCAGTGAAAATAAGGAAAATATTCTGCTTCTTTATGCATTCATTCATTTTTCAGTCACTGATACACAACCATAAGTGTGAGAGCAGAATTTAGGCATTGGTTCAACCAGCTTCCTGCCTGCTGACTGAATAATGCAATAATTTTAGTGACGCACAGTGAGAGTGATACGTAAGCACCACATAAACGTGCACACATACATAAATAAATAATAACTCTGGATAAGTTGATTTTTACTTTTTCCCTCATTACTTTTTTTCCCTCTGTTACATGCACACTTTTTCTCTGACACATACATCAACACCTAGTTTTCTATTTTTACATCTCTTCCTCTGTAACACAAGCTTGGATTCCTCCATAGAGTTTGAAAGGTGTGAAGTCACTAGTTGAGGTGAGAATTATTCATTATTCATGAAGAAAGCCCTCCAATACACACACACACACACACACACACACACACACACACACACACACACACACACACACACACACACACACACACACACACACACACACACACACACACACACACACACAGTACTAACGCATAGGCACACACATTCTCAACTCACACAAACAGACTAACACCCTGCACTAGTGATTTATTTTATTTAGTTCAAGGGAGCACATTAATAACTGATGCAAGATTTTCTCACCCATTCACTCATCAATATTTAACCTCTGTGGATGCTCACTCTGATAACCGTACATATAGCCAATAATCTGAAAATATACTATTCCACTCATGAGCAACACCCTCTCCTCTCTGAGAAATAATCACATAAAAAAAAGGGAAAATCAAATAATCAAATAATCAAAATCAAAAAATACATATCTCCACGATATCTCCTGTCAATCCTTGTTGATTACTAGACATGTTGGGGCTTTTACAGGACACTGATAACCGCTAAACATTCCTTGCTGAAAATGAGAGTTTGTAAAGTATCATCGTGTCAGGCTTGTTCAAAAGTACCCTGTTCTTTGGCTGGTTTGTAGTCCGCCAACCAAAACCCTCATGATCACACAAAATCTGGTTTATGTTAGTGAGTGGCTCTGTGCTGAGAATTTGCCTTGTCCAACAAAGGTAGACGACTCTACTTTTGGAATCAATATGTGGCAAAGATACCACTATGGAAACATTTGCATCAGGGTTCTATCAACTTACATTTTTATAATTAGCCAATATTTTTTCATAAATATGAGCAGACTGCATAAAGCAGGATGAGCTTTGTAATACTCCATCCAAACACTTATGGGCAGTGCGATTTGCATACAAGTCAAGCAGTAACCACAATGCTTTGTTGATGCTTTTTTCACAACTAGTTAGAGATAATTGTGTTGAATTACAGCTGATACATGTTCCTGCTCATCATAAAGCAGCTGTTCAATGTTATAAATGCAGGATGAACATCAGCAGACCTACCACAGAGATTGCAGTCTGCCTTGTATCAACACAGTCACATTTTGGAGAATGTGCACAAAGACCGACTTCTGAGATAGAAAAAGACTGCTGCTGCTACCATTTGAAATTGTATTGGTTTTGGCAAAATAAGACAGAAAAAAACAATATCTACTGACATCAATGCGGAGATATGCATACTAGATATACATACATACATACTGGGAATAGCAAAAAATATAAAAGGGAAAAAGATTTTAAAAGCTGGCCCCAAAACTTGCACTGATTGCATTGTCACTTCAGGTTCTGAAAGAAATAAACTGAAACAATCAATCTGGGACACCATCTGCCATTACTGTCTGTCATGGTATGACAACATTCAATACTTCTGGGAACAGATTTCAACTGCGCTTCTTCTGGTGAGCAGTAAGGCCCATTTATACTTCCTTTACGTATGAAAATGTTTTTGATCCTTTTCAAACAATGTTACCATCACTGCTCCTATACTTCCACAAGTCCTTGACGTTAGCATTGCTGTTAACCAATACATCCACCAGGGGGAGCAGCCCAGAGTTAAAAGTTTATGACAATAACAAATTCAAAAACACTGTGGAGGGGGTATTCCTGCTACGTAACAGGGAGTAACAGAAACACTGCACCCACTGTTTCTGGTGGTATGGCTCTGTTTGGCCTGTCTCCATAAACTTTATAAAAAAATGAAAGCAGAACACAGACAGAACGCATGGTCTGTATCTGGATCCGTATTTTAATGTTGAGCATTAATGGGCCATAAGACGTGTTCCTTTCAAGACCCCATTCATTCCATCACCAAGAGTTGTGTCTACTCATCTTGTTCTGATAAGCCAAGGTTGACAGAAGATATTTAGTTACACAGAGGATGACTCCATCAAACATCTGAGATATGAGGTCAAAAAAGAGATTTATTTCTTAAAATATACCTACAAGTTTGGTTCTTACATTTTCCCAAACAAAAGCACAATGACACCGGTTTTGTAAGTTCTGTCACATCTGATCTCAAGAGGAAAATAACACCTTAAATGAGGGAGTTGTATGGAAACTGAATGTATCCCTCCTGGTGCGTTATGGGGGGCTTCAGTGTAAAACTGATTGGTTTTTCCATCAAGCACATTTGTTGTTCAAGAAGGATGTTTTTTTCTCCACATTGAGCAGATTTTTAGCAGCACTCATACACAGATATGCATCTGTAGGGATAAGTATAATGATTTTTAATTAATGCTGATGGGAGCCCAAGTAACCAATTACAGTTGTTGGGACACACATCCTAGTTGTTACAATCTTAGCATGACACACCCAAGTTTTATGGTTGTTCTTCTGATCTATATGAACAGGATTGATTCAACAGAGTTGTAGAATATCATTCACAGACATCCTCAATTGACTAGACTTACTTTTCTTGCAAATGGCACACTATAAGGAGGACCCACTTATAGAGATGTAACACTAATCCTAATCCTCTTCAGTTGGGCTGCCTTCATTAGAGCATTTATAATGAGTTCATATTTATCATAGTAGGATTAGTTTTAGATGGACTTTAATATGTAGGATTTATCGCTCTAAGTCAAACCCCTTTGATGACGGTAAGACTGAGTTCTTTGCATTTGGTATCACATATCAATGCCTAATGAGGGCTATACACTGTCTTCATTTGCAATCTGTTATCCCCAGTGTATTATTGCTTGCTGTAGAGTATGTATGATTCAAGTGAAATTTGTGACTATTTCATAGTTTGATAGGTTGCTCTAAATTTACAGAGTTTGATA
Source organism: Halichoeres trimaculatus (assembly GCF_033239565.1). Lineage (NCBI taxonomy): Eukaryota > Metazoa > Chordata > Actinopteri > Labriformes > Labridae > Halichoeres > Halichoeres trimaculatus. The sequence goes on along the minus strand of NW_027437180.1, from coordinate 19,250,072 downwards.
AGGTGGACTATGGGTGTTAAATTCCTCATATCATGGCTCACCACAGACTGTAAAATACATTAATGTAGTCTCCGTAGCGTCACCTTCTGTGTATCTTTTCTTTTATCAAAGATGAAATCCACTCTACTACCTCTCCATACAGCTGATGTGTTTGATGCCCACCTGCCATATGTTCTCTTAAAAAGGTCATTGTCTCATTTGCAGTGTTCTATATTTTGTAGCTGGGACTTGTGTGACTTCATGTTAATTCTCCACGTGACAACCTTCCTTATAATTTGAAATATGTCAGTCTTTGAGTCACAAAAATGATGTTCCAGCAGTCAACACAGATGTCATGTCAGTTTATTAAATGAGCTGACAGCCTCTCTCACCTTTAGCCTGTGATTCACTGCTGTGAGCTCATTCAGGTCACTACTCTGATAGGGACAGTTCCTCTAATTATAAGACTACTACTGTTGATTATTATATCCTTATCTTTAAATATTTAGTCTCATGTCAGACTCAGTCTACCACAATGTCACAATGTGACAGGAAAAGGAGGAAGAAAGTATCCCATGGGAATACATTAAATTTCCCTTGGAATAAAAATAAATAAATAAATAAAAAAATTACACATAGGGAGAGCAGCCATTCATGTTTTCTGCTGTTTAGTCTTAAGAGAGAAATCGTTGCAATTCTCCTGTAGTATATTCAGGAAGTTTAAGAGGCAAGGGCCAAAAAAAATATAAATAAGAAGGTCCAAAAAAAGAGACTTTGTAGAGTATGAAACTGAACTCACAAATTTTGCATTTCAACAAAATATATATAATAATGTTAATTTACCAACAGAGAATATTTTCTGCATTTTGTTGGTTGGAAAGGGACCTTGGAGGGGAATTTATAACATTGTATCCACTGGAATGGCATTCACAGGGACTAAAGTTTATGAGTTGTACGCCGGTTGGGTTAATAATATCATATAGACTTTAAAGGCATCCAGGAGGAAACTTTCTTTGCCTTTTTCTGTCATGAGGGCACTGGAGGTATGGTGCTCCTCTTGCTCCCCATTTGCGTACAGGACTGATAATCAGTGAGGCAGATCCTGCAGAGGAAGAGCCTTGATCTTTTTTCGTGCTGGTTTGAATATTGTGCGATTCATATCTTCAAAAGAGCCAATTACTAATAGTTAGGTTCATTTGCTCTGCTTGTGGATGATAAAAAAAAATCTTGTAGTCTAAGCTGTGCTGATTCCCCAAAGAACTCCCCTTTTTGCTCACAGTACTGTCTATTACCGTGTTACTTTTTTCAGTAACAGATAATCTAATTAATTTCTTTTTCAAACATCATAACACTGTTACTGATAGTGAAATGTGGCGCGTTACTATGTATCCAACCTGGCTCACTCAGCCAGGCACAAGAGAGGAGCTGCAAATAGAATGTGGGGGAAAGTGAGCAGACCGAAAGTAATGATGAGTACAATCAAGCTGACAAGTTTTTTTTAACAAAGAGCTGATGCTAAAGTAAACTTTTCAGCAGCAAATATCACACAGTTGCTTGTGTGCGTCTGTGTAATCTGTAGTCAGAGAGGATCTCTCATGCAGCGTCTTTGGATCAGACCAAAGACTTGCTTGTGTTGTAGGTCGCTTTGGACAAAGGCGTCTGCTAAATTAAATTGTAGAACTGTAAAAGTGATCTAGAAGAACCTATGTGGCGTTAATCCACTGTAATGACAAATACTGCTCAGGTCCTCCATCTCATACAACTTATGAAAGGTGACATACAGCTTATGACGGTATGGAGCCAGAACACTGACGGCAAAATTTGGTATAAAAAAAAAAAAATTGGCATTGTAGAAGAAGTTAATACAAATTAAAACAAGTATTTGCATTTTAAAATGTTGAAATGAAAAACAAAATACAGATATAAAAACAATATTGTTTTAGGATGTTTAATGTCATATGTTTTTCAATGCCAGTATTCAGATATGTTTCTACTTTTTCCTTTTTTTTTTTTCTTTTTTTTTTGAGCATCTGGTTTTCAGCTTCAATTATCTTTTTTTCTGTTGCAACTTACTGGCAGTGTTTTGGCATGGAGAGGAGGGGTGGGGATTGGAGGCGAGGCTCGGAGAGCAAAAAGTGCTCCCAGGTTTTCAGGAGAAGAGAGCAGCCTCTGTCAGTTACCAGCAACTTGTTGCCCCTGCAGCTGTGATTGTACACTGGACAGTAATGGATGCAAGTTCACCTCAAACTTTCAAACCTCCAGTAAGTCTGTTTCTCTCGGACAGTGTTTTTAGGGTCGGGCGAGGACACTAATTTCTAACGGCGCAGATTAGGACCATTTTTGGTGGAGTAACATAAAGACTAAATTCAACTTCTGGTCCTCATGCACGCCTCACATGTGCTGTGACAGAAGAGAAAGTGCTTCTGACTGGCTGCTCAGCCCAGCCTACTAGTCTGCTCAATTTGCTCTGTGTGTGTGTGTGTGTGTGTGTGTGTGTGTGTGTGTGTGTGTGTGTGTGTGTGTGTGTGTGTGTGTGTGTGTACATCATTTCTCCGTGTCTCTTGGGTCCCAGTCTATACAAGTTTGAAGGCTGAGAAATGTGCCGACGTATGGAAGAACAAGAAAGTAGAAGAACAATATGTTGTAATGCTGTATCAATATTTCAACATAATTTAAAGGTTGAAAACATATAAACATGTTTTTTATCAACATTCATTTAAATTGTACCTTACAGGGCATGAAATGAAGGAAAAAAAAACATGAACACAATTACAACATAATGAAATACCAAATAGAATTTTCATTTAAATAAATCTTTGAAATATCACAGCTGGATGATTGAGAACAATCGCAGGCAGCTTGATGAAGCCCTGCATTTTTGATGCAAACAATCTCCTCCGCTTTGAGTGATTTGCTCCCCCAGTCTTCACGAGCCATGGGGCTAAAGGTAAAAATGAGTGGACTGTGGAAGTCTAAGACAGGTCAGCATAGCAATGGCTCCAAATTAAAGAAATGTCACATCAATGGTAGTCTGTGCCTGCAAACCTCATTCCCCTGTCTGCATCATTTACTGTGTGTGGTTGAGAATTATAAGTTGATAAGTAAACACTTGTCTATACACACTTGTACAATGCACAGTGAAGATCACTTGAAAGCAGAATAGTACGAGGCAGAGTCAGATGATGACAATATGATGAAAAGCTGGATACCAAAAGTAGGGTCATTTCTTGAATGATATACATTTCACCTGCCTAAGTTGGAGCAATGGGATGCCATCAGATTATACAAACACAGCACTTATACAAAAAATGAGATAATATTAACAAGGTGTAATTATAGTATAAAATGTTCAAAGGTGCTGGGCAGAGAACTGAGGAACAAAAGAAAGGAGGAAAACAAGAGTGAAGAGAGTTTGATAAAAGCTGAAAGAGAAAAGATTGAGGGTCTGAAGAGCTAACCTGTCAGGTCAGCTCTGAAGGGAACAAAAAGATGAGACGAGTTCATAAGATAAAGAAAGACAGGCCGGGGGAGGTCTAATAGAGACGGACACGTAGAGGTCAGAGACGGTAGGAGAGACAGAAATGTAAAAGGAAGGATGAAGAGAGGGAGGTTAGAGAGAGGCAGTAAGGATGGAAAACAGGGAGGAGAAACAAGATGGAGTGGAAAAGAGAACAAAGCTGAGACGGTACACAAAAAAATGAAAAGGGAGGCGAGAGTTTGAAGGAAAAGACGAGGATTGAGTTAAAACAAAAAAAAGTAAACATACACTTATAATAGACAGGATAAAAATTAATGAGAGCTACGAATAATCAGAAAATCAGGCCCTTTCATAGCCATATTCAATAATTGATCCAATGCTTCGGGCTGCTTAAAGGGTCTGTGAGGGGTTTCTAGGTGATCTTGAAAAAGTCTCCCTTCTGGATATATATGCCTGATTGTTATCCACACTTTAAAATGAGATTGTCAGCACCAATATTACAGGTAACAGGTTATTACAAAATCCTACAACTTAGTTTCTTGATTGGGGCAAGCAGGACCAGGTTGATTTACGGCATGTCTAGGTCTCTATGACAACACCACGCCAGCTGACAAAGTTTAGTTGTGAGAAAAGATAGCTATGTTGTTCTCTGCTGAAAACTATTTCTATAGTTAATTTTGTAGTGATGGTGGACACAGGAGCCTAACTGTCCAACAGAAAAAGATGATAGATAGATAGATAGATAGATAGATAGATAGATAGATAGATAGATAGATAGATAGATAGATAGATAGATAGATAGATAGATAGATAGATAGATAGATAGAAGCTTTATTGTCATTGTTTGAGAGTGATACAGCCCAAGCTCAAACTGTTTGGGCTCTAATTTCGTAGACCAGGCGCAGGCGCACCTGCCCTGCGCCGGCCTTCGCCGTGCGCACAGGGCTTGACCGGCGCACTTTGCAAGTTTCCTGCAGTGCCAAGAGAGGCGCGGTCAGGACGCAGAGGAGCGCAGAGGAGCGCAGAGGAGCGCAGAGGAGCGCAGAGGAGCGCAGAGGAGCGCAGAGGAGCGCAGAGGAGCGCAGAGGAGCGCAGAGCTGCGCGTCCACGCCTCCCTCCCTCCCTCTTTTTTCTTCGTCTTTTCTCTCCCTCTTTTCTTTGAATTAAATGAACTGAGAGAAGCCAGATATATACTCAGTATCAGATGTTAAGGCTGTTTATTGTTTAATTGTAAGATGTGCATCAAATTTCCAGCTGCCGTCAGGTTAACTTTCCATCATGACAAACGGCTTTAATCTGACATCAGATGTGACAGGAAAATTAATATAGATATAAATGTATGTGCTGGTTCAGATGTTTACATTAAATAGCGATAACTGTGATTGTTTACTGCATTTTAATGTGCCTGACACTCTGGAAACCTGCCTCTGAGGCTTTAATGACATGTGCGCACATGTGCGCCTGTCACCAAATTACAGCTGCGCAGGGTGCGCTGCGCTTTGCGCCGAGGATAGACCAGGTTGGAGCTGGCGAGCTTTCAGCGCACTTTATTGGCACGAAATTGCCACAGCGCCAACATGAATCTGCTGACACCTCCCCCTGGTGCGCCATCAACTCCCCCTGGCGCACAGTCACACCCCTCTCTGCGCAGACGGTCTACCAAATTGTCAAATTCTTTGTTAAGAAAGTCGTTATTGGTTGTCCAAAAAGTGGCTAAATGAAATTATGCTCCATGACAATTATGCCTAATTTGCATGATTAGCCGTAATTGTATTAGACCAACTGGACCAACCATGGATCAACTCTCCTCATTTATTGGAAGAGAGTTGGTGTTTCACGTTCATCAGTGGTTGCCTATGAGGGACTATTTTCCTCAGGTGGCTAACACGTTGTTTGGTGAAATAGACTTCAACCTTTCTATGCTTGCGCGGCATCCCGACTGGTCTCCAAGACATACTTGGGAGGTGGTGACAAAGTGGGAAAGGATTTAATCCTTTGTGTCCTGCACAAGGTTTTTTTTTTCAATCAACCTTAATATTGGCGGAGACATTTCTACCATCGTTTGAGATTGGTGTGGGCATGTACATACTGTCCATAAGCAATTATACACCCTTGATTAGGACGATTCTGTGTCAAAGTTATGCTCTCCTGACAAAAGTAGCCTCCAGTGCCCCAATGATTGCTTTTTCATCAGATATTATTTTGTGGGTCTTGGAATTTTATTTTTTCCCATTTTTAATTCATGAGATCACAACCCTATTACATTTGAAAGTCACTGTTTTAAACTTTGGACATGACTGTTTCTAAAAAAAGGGAAACTGTGCAGAATCACAACGGGGTGATACAAGATCCTACTCACTTTGAGAAAAGTCTGTTTTTGAGTTTTCCATTTCGCTCTATAGTAAGGAGTGTTTTGTTTATTTAGCCGTCATTATTGGAAAAAAAATTCTGAAGAAATAGAAAGAAGCAGTTTGGTACTGAACAAATAACCTGGTACAGAGCGTTAGGAAGTAAGAACAAAAAGAAGATGGGGGAGAAAGAGGAGGAAATAGAGATGAAAGGGCCCGACCTCAGGGAGCAGATCTGACATCTTCAGAGCAAACACTGATTTACTAACACACACTTACACACACACACACACACACACACACACACACACACACACACACACACACACACACACACACACACACACACACACACACTGCCCTGTTCACCGATTCTTCATCTGTTTCTGTAATTCTAATCGTGTTTGTTTTAAACTCGTTTTGATTATTTGACATTTATATGTTGAGCTCATCATCAACAGACTTAACAATTTTTTTTTCACCTATATGTCAGTCATATTTATCAGCACAATTACATCCTGGTACTGTAAAAACACACTGAAACACAAGGAATGAATATATTCACTTTTTCTTCTTGTTCACATTTAAAAATACCCACCTGCAGAAGTCTGTTTTTTCCCTTATACAGACACACATACACATTCTCCCTCAACGTCTCTCTTTCTTGCACACTCACACACATACATACACAACCGTAAAGACAAAGCATCCCTTTGTCAGGATAATAAGAAGTTAATTGGTAGGTTTGTTCCAGCGAGGCTCAGGGCGGGCTGAATAGTCTGCTGCTGAGTTGCTGATACAGCCAAACACCAATTAGGCTTTGTCTGACCCACAGAAAGGGGAGAGAGAAGTATGTGTGTGTGTGTGTGTGTGTGTGTGTGTGTGTGTGTGTGTGTGTGTGTGTGTGTGTGTGTGTGTGTGTGTGTGTGTTGGGAGGAGTTAAAGGTAGGGGCAAAAAAGAGGAGACTGAGGTCAGAGTGGAGAGTAGGAGGATGTGAGTTTCCGTCAGCACATCAGATAGTTACCATGGTGCCATCACTCAGTGTTTTCTTCTGCTTTGTTTCTTCGGATTTGTTGTTCTATTTTTTGTAGACTTAACATGTTTGCGTCTTCTATATGATTGCTTAATACATTTTCATTCAGTATTAAATGCTTGATCCATGTTTTCACAGTGGAAAACTGAAGAAAAAATGACTTTTGTTGTTTAGTGTCGTCAATATAGGAAATGTAAATAGATTTACATATTTATATAATCTTCACCAAAGCAATCATTTTATTGTGAAATGCATCAAATTGCAACTCCCCTCACTTAACAGGTTTAGATTTGTTCATGGACATGTTTTGCTTGAGGTGATGTGTGCTGTTCTATTGACGTTGTCTTTCGTTATGTCATCATGAAACTGATCTCTTTTCTTAAGGGACAGGGTCATGGATATACAATATATATATATATATATATATATATATATATATATATATATATATATATATATATATATATATATATATATATATATATAAATATATTAGTGTTGGGCAAGTTAACGCTTTATTTTCGCGTTAACCCGTCAATCTATTAACGCCGTTGAATATTTTATCGCACATTCGTGCATGTTGCTCACATACTTTTATTTTGTAAATGTCTGTTGCTGACCGGGGTGGAACCGGAAGTGAAATTGGCGGAAAAACACGATGAGTAACCAAAACAAGCAGGGAGAAGAGGGGCAACGCCACGGAACTTAAGGGCGCTTATCAGTCTGCGCGCACGGCGTGCCAGATATAAACAAACGCAGGTAGTCGGCCAGGACGAAGAGACACGATGAGAACTAGAGCCTTATTTAGCGTTTTTTTTGTATGAAAGTAACGCGCTGAAAATGCTCTAAATAAAGCGTGAATGCAGACCATTAGCAGAGTTTTTCGGTGGGAGTCCGTTTATTTGTGTTTTTGGTCAAGGAAAATATGGCCCCGTCTTAGTGCAGAGGAAACCGTCTGACGAGCAGGGAGGGGGTGTTTGGTGCGAGCGCTCTGGGCCCTTGGTAGCTATATATATATATATATATATATATATATATATATATATATATATATATATATATATATATATATATATATACCTTCAAAAACTACATTTCAGTACACTGTAATGGTTGTCATAGTGATCAGAAAATTTCCCTTTATACATGTTTCATTCTTTTTTTTGCTTCTAATCCTTATAGCACTTGGTTCTAACAGCAGAAAGCTTAACACATAAAGTGATTTTCTGCAATGGCAAAATGTCTTAACATAAACACATGTTAATGCTTATGCTGCACAGTACAAAGTGTAAATTGGCCAAAATGACTCTTTATTGACCATTAAGTTTCACTTAGAGCTCAGTAGAGTGTCAAAATGACAAAAGTGAACATACTATGGCCAGCTAAGGGGTCAAAAAATAGTTAGCCAACACATTTGCTCCAAGAGTTTTGGATGCCTCGACTTCTTCTTATTCTTCTCCTTTTTTTTTTTCTTTTTTTTTTAAGTTGTATAAAACTTTTTAAAATGCTGACACTTGAGTTCCCTTGGTAGCTGACATGAAGTACAGATTCAGTCCTGGTTTCCTTTTATCAGCCACCTTTCAAACCTGCAGGGGGCTGTGTGTTTGATGTTAAGGGGGTTAGGTTCCCCACTGGCCTAACAAAGCAAAAGTCTTTTATCCTTTTTTTAAAAATAACTTCAAAACAAGGGGACATTAGACATCTATTGCTTGCAGTTACTCTTTTGCACGAAATACTTATTGAAAATAACAAGATGATGTATGAAATCATTGCTAAAATAGAAACCAATGGACAGATTGGCAGAAGTTTTCTATCTGATATAACGAGCAAAAAAAAGTCCCCTGAGGAAGTTCCTAATAAATTTACCCATCATAACTGTCTAGAGACAGGACATTAGGAGCACAGAGTCAGAAAATCTTCAAGGGAATGCTCTAATACTATAGGTGAACAGAGCAACTGTTGTGGCAAGCACAGTGGCCTGTGCATAGGGGGTGTGCACTGAACTGCCAGGTTAACAGCACCCCTGAAAGAGTACGTAAAAACATCTTGCACCTTAGCCACGCCTGTTTGAGTGCAGAAAGTCTGTCTTGCTGCTGCTGTTGTTGTTGTTATGGATACAGTAAGACGAAGCATAGATGACGTGCACTGCGTCATGACCATAGGCTGTAAAAAAAAAATGGAGGTCCACTTGCTCGGCTCGAAGTAAGATCTCCACAAAAACTGCCTCCCCTGGTGGCTGGCTGCAGTATAGGTTAGAGAATCCGGCTTTCCAGCCATTCCAGATGGGCTGTGGTCAAACTTTAAAAAAATGAATACTCCTTGTGGAAATGTTTCTCATGTCTGATTGTTGTGGTGATTCGAAGATGATATTTGGCTGTCTTGTATTCAAGTCCTCTTTTTTCTGAAAAGTTTCATTTTCAGTAGTTAGACAAAGTAAAAAACCAGGCTTTACGTAACATTAGACGATGACTGACAGCTGCTGTTCTCTTGTATTTTTGGGGGGGATTGTAAAATATTTCAAAAGGTAGAGTCAAGAAGTGATTAGACTCTCGAAACACAAAAAATAATTGTTATTTTTGTCACCCAGCTCCACTCCACAGATTCTCCCAGAATCCCCCATCGTCTCGACTGCGCAGACTCTTGCTGCAATTGCTGCCAATGGCTGCGTCTGTGACGGGGGGTATTTTGGATTCAAAACCGTACAATGATAAATGGCGGAGCCACACTGTCCACTCTAAATACAGTCTATGGTCATGACGTTTTCTGTGCGTCATGTTTTCTGTGCGTCATGTTTTCTGTGCGAGATGTTGCCCGTGCATCGTCATTTTGATCGGGGTACCATGTAAAACAGGTATGTAAACAGGAAAAACTCTTTTTGCTCACACTTGTAAACGGGTTATTCGGAACGTTCCAGAAACTGGATTATTGCCCTTAATCCAAATATTGACTGAATGTTAACGTAGTCACTGATACAGTGACTCAGAACTCAACAAGCCCATTGACAACCTCTGGGTCTGGGGAGGCAAAGATCATCCATTGCAGACAAAGGAAAGTGAACCTCTGGAAGGACACAAACTTAAACCAGTAAACTATACAAGTTCGTTCTTTCTTTCTTTCTTTCTTTCTTTCTTTCTTTCTTTCTTTCTTTCTTTCTTTCTTTCTTCAATACCGCCTCTGCACAAATCTGGCTCTGTGCACCTATTTTACGCCAGTACTCTATGAGTACAGAATTACTTTGAGGGCAGGCCTTCAAGAATAAACATCTCTGTGTTAGTCATGCTTTTAGTGAATGAATATGAACCAAACCCTGACGCTAGGTTTTTAAAATTTTGTGAAATGATTAAATAGTGAAGAAGGCTGTTATTAAATTGAAAACACAGGTCATTAAGTGTCTGGGAATATGACTGCATGCATGAGTGAGGACAATCATGGAAACCCAGTTTTGGTTGGTTCACCAGGAAAACCGTGTATTTTGCCAAGTGATAATTAATTGTGGACCACAGTTAAATAAAACTGCCACCTCCAGCTTTCAATGGGCTACATTGACAGAGATGGAGGCTGTTTTTGTAGCAAAATAAATATATGATGAGAAGAAGGTCAGCAATCATATTGATTGTCAGAATGGGTTGCATCTAATTCATCTTAGTGTTAATGTCAAAGGAACTTAATAGAAAACAGAATTTTAATCCTATTTAAAGTCTTTAAACTTCCACTGTGTGCTGAAACTGCGCACTTGACTCCCTGAAACACTCTTACTGTAAAGAAATGGGAGTAGAGAAGGTCAGAGTTTGGCAGGAGAGCAGAGGAAATTGCAGGTAAAGAGGAGTCAAGATGAGGTAGAATTGTTGAGTGCAAGCTGAGGATAATAAAAGGAGACGAGTTAAGGGGACAGGAGTGAAAGATGGGAGGAAGTGCTCTGACCTGATTTCCCCTGATTGGTATTACTCTCAGTGTTATCACTATCTTTCTCTCGACATAGAAAGTCTTGTTTCAGAGGAAAAGACCAGACTTAGCACAATGGAGAGATAACAAATCAGCAGGAAATACTGCTGGGTCTGCAATTAGTGTTTGGGTCAAAGATCTGATTAATCCCTGCTGCGTGTGTGTGTGTGTGTGTGTGTGTGTGTGTGTGTGTGTGTGTGTGTGTGTGTGTGTGTGTGTGTGTGTGTGTGTGTGTGTGTGTGTGTGTGTGTGACAGAGAGAGAATGTAAAACAGTGTATTTGTAGCAGCAGCAGTGTGTGTAGCATTTATGTACAGGATTGATTGCACAGCAAGGTCAATGTCTGAAGCAATAAGCTGTGAATTACTAGGTGTGTGTGTGTGTGTGTGTGTGTGTGTGTGTGTGTGTGTGTGTGTGTGTGTATAAAAATGCCATTTAACAGGTACTGATGCTTGCCAAAAAGTGTTAACACCCAGACACAACACTGCAAACATGACAAAGCACAAATATGGGAGAAACTAAATGAACAATCTTTTGAAAGACCTTTGAGTCTACTCCAGCATCTTGTCCTACCTGAATGTACCTGTAAAACCTCTTAAGGGAGTTGTCCTGGAGGTGAACTAATCAGATTCTTAATCCACATCAACTGGCTATGGAGGAGTGAGGGCCTTACTCTGAGCTCACTGTGGATGACGTTGCATGGAGTATTCTGTCTAGAAATCAAAAAACGGTCATGAACAAATGCCATGTTTACATCAGCTGTGAGCAACAACTGGTTGAAGACTTCTAAGGCGTGGATGTCTATGCAAACCACTATTGCTGTAGCTGTTGGCAAGAAAAAAAGAAACAGGAAAGAATGGGCTTACCCAGAAGCTCTCCTCTCCTCCAGCCTCAGTCAAGTTGGCTTCAGCCTGCCTGCAGTCTGCTGGACTCCCCCTTCAAATCCAACTTAAGCTCGTTTTAACACTTTTATACTAACCTCAAAATAAACTCGGTAAGAAAAGGGGATCTTCAGGGATAATCCTTTGCCAAAATTAAGTAGTCTGTCTCTTATCCACTCTCCTTGCTGTTCATCAACTTGGCCACTCCCTTTCCCAATTCACAGTAAATACAATAAATACTTCAGTACCAACTTAAGCCTACCTTTTTAAAATGAAATTACATATAAATATATTTCCTTTTTTTAAACTTTAACCAAATTAAATGTGTAGACGTTTGTTCATTCATTCATTCATTTTCCAAACCCCATATCCTGCAGGGTCACGGGTGGCTGGAGCTTATCCCAGCTGTCATTGGGCGAAAGGCGGGGTGCACCCTGTTCTGGTCACCAGTCAATCACAGGGCTGACACATAGACAGAAAACCAATCACGCACACACTCACACCTACGGACAATTTCAGAGTGTTCATTTAACCTGATGAGCATGTTTTTGGACTGTGGGAGGAAGCTGAAGTACTGCGTAGAAGTTACTCAACTTATTTGAAATCTCTCAGGGTGATATTAGTGATTTACTTATAATGCATCTTTTCACTTTGAACTTAGGTAATGGAATCCCATTGGAAATGTACATGTCATCAAGATTGTGTCATTACTTTTTTTAAATTTTGAGATGAGTGAAGAGAAGCTTATCAATGGAGTGTGTGGGAACTCCTCCGTCTTGCGCCACCAGCTGTCTGTCAGTTATGCGGCTTGCCAGACTGAACATACAGCTGGTGTGAGTTGACAACAAGCAATGGAGCGTGTTGACTCCATGCTCTGTCAGCTGTCAACTCACACCAGCCACACGTTCAGTCCGGCACATTGCAAGACTGCAAGACAGCTGGAGTCAGGAGGAACTCACCCACTCCTCTCACCCTTAAGATGATCATCTCTATTCATGTTGGGATACATAACTGTAAACCTGTTGGCTCCTGGTCTGGCAGATCATTGTGTCAGTTCACGTAATAGGTAGGTACAATTTGGTTTTAAAATAGTATATTTTGAAAGTCAATGTGCATTTTTATTTTGTTTCTGTTCATGAATTCCTGTGCCACTTGATCTGATTTTTGGCAGATCACAGCATTAGGCACCACAGCCCCAGACAAAAAGAGAGCCTTGCGTATCTGATATTTAGGACTTCGACTTGCTTGAGCTGGGACATAGCTGGAACGCAACAAAGTGGAGCCGTCAAAAAATGTTCTGTGATAGAGCAGAGGCAGACTGGAGATGCATCTGGTGCATTCTGATCGTTATGCTTACTTTAATTCTAATGTATCTTGTCAGCGCACAGTCGCTTTAGTCTTTTTTGTATTTTCGTCTCAAGGCAGGCTTCATGTCACTTTATGGCCTGTAAACATGCAGGGAGGCCGTCCACTGTCTGCATTTAAATGCTGTATGTTATTATAAGAGCACTGGTGAAGTCAATCACAAACTGGTGCCATCGTTGCAGTTACAGGTGAGCAGGTAGGATTGAAACAAACTGCTGTCCAAGATATGAGACGAAGCAACGTCAGGATTCCCTGGGTTGGATCAAACAGCCAAACTCACTCTAAGTTGGGGACACTGGTGAAATGCAGATAGATTCGTTATGTATGTGCATTTTTACATTGAAAATTAAGAATAAAACCACAAATAAAGCATTTTTTTTCTTGGTATTGAGTATGTGTCTGGAGGTTTGTAAAGATTTGGGGATGAGACTAACAGCTGCAGCTCCTTGTCTGCCTCCTGTCATTCCAAGGACAAGCTCGGCTGTCGTCCTTGTTGCTGGGTGGTTATTACCTGTCAGCCGCTGTCAGTTGGAGCAAGGCATCATGGTCAGGGTGATGAAAGAGGGCAGAGCGATATGCAACTGACCCTGCACGGACAGACAGGCCACCTGTTCCAAAAACTGTCACCTTGGCAGTAAAAGGTGGACAGCAACCAGAGAGATATGTCCCAGCTGCATTCCAAGTACAAGTGTTTCCGCAGAATATCCGGCAGTATTGACAACAAGCCTGATTTAGAGGAAAATGTACAGTTAAGTGGCCTGGTATTCTTGAGGTATGAGCTTAAAAAAGTACTGAAAGAATTTTGTGTCTTTACCATGCAATAAAATAATAATGGATTTGAGAACAAAAAAGAAAACAGAAGAGGGGGTGGGGGTGGGGGGGACTCATGTTGGCCTATGAACTATACATGATGTTAAAATCTTTATACTGTGTGTTTCTGGGGGTTTTAAGGTATCTTCTGGCACTTCATATACTGTATGCAAAGCAATCATGGGACATCTCAGTGTTTTTCATTAGAAATGGCAATAAATTGACTCTGCCTATGCTGAGAGATACAGGGCTAACCAAACACTGAAATCAGGGGTAATTCAACAGTTACCAGAGTTCCCCAAATAACACCAAACCTAAGCCAACAGTGCTTTAGACAAATGAGTAACAGTACTACAGTTGCTGTGCACAGATATTGTTGGAATTCAAGAAATTGACTGCCTGTGATACTTTATTTCTAACTACCAATAGGTTATGTTTTTGGTAGAGTTTGTCTGTTTGTCTGTGAACAACATAACTCAAAAAGTAACAAATCGATCTTGATCTCAGGAAAATTTTAAAATGGGATAAGGAAGAAGTGATTACATTTTGGCGGCGATCCGGATCACTGTCTGGATCCAGGACTTTCATCAAGGATTTTTTATCTTTGTGAGATAGGGCCGTTTTCACCATATGTATGTATAACTCCACAATAAATGGTTGTATTGTTTTGCAAAAGAATACAAGACAAGGTCACAATAATTTCTGACGGATGTAAAAGTATGATCCAGAGCCTGACAATATTCTGTATACTAAGATCCAGAATATGAAATATAAACCAGGTCATCATAACTTTCAACTCTGTCAGGTAACAAATTATTGTACAAACCTGCAACTAACACCAACTTGTAGCAGACAGTCTGCTGAAAGGGAGTATAACATTAAAGTAAGACTTAAGTGTTGCCTGTCAATCACAATATGCTTGGCCAAGGTCTGCGCTCTCTGAGTGCTTTTCTAGTTTCCATTGTTAGACTAAGGCCCTTTTGTTATACCTCCAGCCTTGTCTCCATTTTTATTCACTTGGCAATAATGTAGTAAATGCTCAAGGCTGAAGAAAGAATCATCTTAAAAAGGTAAGCGTTGAATAGCATGTGCCTGCAACCTCAACATATCTAATGTGGCTTTTTATTTTATCCCACCTTGGTAAGCATTTTGTCAGAAAAGAGCAGAAAAAGAAATGCAGCATTTCTCAATTATGTACAAATTACATATTTCCATACCAATATCAGACCCAAAGAGGGAAAATACAGTTTATTTCTCTAGATGGATTCTGAAACGGTGCACTTTATATCTGCCTATGTTCACAGAGGATGCAATTTCCACAGAGCTATGCAGGGTGTGTGTGTGTGTGTGTGTGTGTGTGTGTGTGTGTGTGTGTGTGTGTGTGTGTGTGTGTGTGTGTGTGTGTGTGTGTGTGTGTGTTTGTGTGTGTGTGTGTAAGTGTGGTGGTCATTGTGGATGGATGGCCACAGTAAATGTTTCAGTGTCTGGCTTTATAGCCGCTGACACAGCTTTGTGAATGAGAGGGTATGGCTTTGCAATAAAATGAGACTGTTCACCTTAACAGAGCCATGCAGGCTGGTGATTTGATACACTTTGCCTTAATGGATGAATACTCAACATGTGATAGGACCACACATTATCTCTTGCTGCAGCATTGTTATAATCTTAGAATATTTATAGTTATCATAAAATAAACCCACTGGATGAACAGGGGACTCAATAGAGAATGACCTAAATAAAAAAAAGAGTTGTGCAAATGTATAAAAGGACCTTTTTTGTGCAAGAATTGTAAGACAAAAAGAGTATATAGTGTGGCAAAAGCTTTTACAACAGCAAGAGCTGAAGCTGGTTTCAAAGAATCAAAAATCTCCTTTTGTGTCTGGATTATCCATAAAATCCAAAGGATAACATGTTTTGGACCAGTCCAAAAGTAAAGAGTTTAACAGTAGGATTTCCAATTTCAATCTCTGTAGGAGTTTTTTTTTCCTACCCCAAATCTGCTCTAATACTGCTGGACTATGTTCACATTTCCCATGAACTGCTCTGTGCTTGGAAGCCACATGCAGAGATCTACAACAAAGATTGCTGCCTTGCTTCTCAGCACGAAAACCTCATGCCTATCCCCATAGATCGTGAATAACAGCAGACAAAATGAGTTTTCTCTAAAGGGTGGTCAGGCTCAGCTGTATAGAGAGGGTCAGGGGGTTAGCCATCCTGAGGGAGCTCAGAGTAGAGCTGTTGCTCCTTTACATGGAAAGGTAGACCCAGAGCTTGTTGCAGCGTATTGTTTCGCATCCTGTATGGCCTGTCTCAGAATCCTCCAGGAGAGGCTGAAAAAGACTGTGGAGAGGTAGGATGTCTGTGTTGACTTGATAAGACTGTGGCCCCCACAACCAGATCAGAAAATGCAAATAAACTTTAATACCCGGTGAAACCCTCTCAATTTACTGTAAATGTCAAACATGGAGCTTGTGTTAGTGACCTGACATATTGATTTCTTACAGTTTGAAGAGAGGTTTTTAAGTACACTGAGCTAACTCAACCCACCCTCAGACCAAACTAAAAATGGGCAAATAGGTGAAGCTAAGGAAGGTAGTTGCCTTAGCTGCCACTTCAGAGTTAATAAGTGTGATACATATATGGAAACTGCAGCAGTGACTATTTCTTAGACTGACAGCTGGCTCAACTGAATCCTTAAGGACTTACTTTGGGTCGCAGGGTCAACGCAATAACTTATGATAACACACTCATTCATATTAAATAAATGACTGGCCTCTACAAGTCCTGTGAGTGACAAACCAGGTCTTGAGTTTTGGCCTGCACAGAGTGCATCGCAGTTAGTGTGACGACAACAGTGTAAGGATACATGATTGGAGTTGTCTGGCCTGCTGTCCCTCTTAGGGGTGTTATTAGCTCTCTGAGGGGGACTATTAAAGGTCCAGTTTGTGCCATACCAAGAAGAAAAACCCAAACACAGCAAAATATAGTCATTGCAAGCAGTTTAACTGGAGGGTAAATACCTTTTAGAGTCTTAAGGGAAAGCACGGCTGCTCTGAAAAGACCAGATTTTCAGTGTTATAGGAAAGCACTCATGGTATTCTCTGCCTCAGCAAATTCAATTGAAATCTTGGTTAAAATTGTGGTGTGCAGCTGCAGTGCAGTACACTTGGGAAGTTAGCTGTAAAGGTTATCGCAGGAGAAGTTTGAATTTTTAGGAAGAAGGGAAATGAGAAAGAAGGTGATTGAAAAAACTGCAGACATTTCACATTACATACTTGACATACAAGAATCAAATTGATCAATAACCAGCCTAAGACTCACACAGGACTTCAACATAGCCCCTTCGATCATAGTCCTGTGTGAGTCTTATCCATCGTTCATGCAGAAAACCAACCCAATCTGAACAACTGCTCTTTAGATCCAGCATCAGACTTTCAGAGGGATAAGTGTGTTCATCATGAAATACTTAAAGCTGCCACAATATAATGGTATTGATGATTAAAATTGCTACTTTGCAAAACAAAAGCAAAAAAAAAAGCATGCAGTAAAACTAATTGGTTTATAGAAGGGGTAATATATTTTGCTTAAATGGCTTTAACCTTTGCTTTCGTGGCTTTAATCTTTTCACTTTTCGTTGGATCAAAATTCCAAAGATCAGGGCAGATGTTATTTACTCTTGACCCTTCTTGGTCCCGTTGCAATGCTGCTGATACCGGCAGAATGGACATTTGCCCACATGGGGCCAAAATGGAGCAGATGGAGGAATGAAGCCCAGAACCCATGTGGGGCTGATGTGAACGTGTCAGCTCAGGGCAATAGAAAAAAACATCCTGAACTGAGTTCAAACATTTGTAGATAGTATCAAAGCAAAGCCAAAATGTATAAATATTCGAAGAAGGGAAATTTGAAATACATAAGTTATAGCTTGAGATGTTTCTGTGACCACAGAATTCTCAGTCTGTGTCCTTCTTAAGCCTCTGTTCTGACATCTTTATAAAGAAACTGATATGAAACGTCAGTGGACTGTGTGTCACTAATCCTTGGACCCATCGTCCTGAGCAGTCTTTGTCTCTGTGGCCCAGATACCGGGTCTCTGCAGTGAGTGGTTAGACAGCCTGCATACTGATATGCAATTGTCACACCCCATCTTTTACCCTCATTAAAACAATAGGGAGATGAAAGGAGATAGGCAGTGGTGAATGAAAACAGGGAGAGGGGGAGACAGAGAATCAGAGGTGAAAGACAGAACATATTAAGACAGGCGCATCCAAGAAAGGAAGATGGGAGAGGGGGGAAATCATTAAACAAAGCTCCAGTGCGCCGCAGTGCTTCAAATCAGCTGTCAGGTCCCCAGGCCTCACAGCGAGATAGCAGGAGAGAAGAAAACAGCGAGAGAGACATGTAGAGAGATATCGAGGGAACTTAAAGGTCAGAACACAATGAGTTCTCATCAAGGAGGGGGGCAGAGTCAAGTGCTTGCATCTACCAGCCTATCTCTGTCTAATGCTGCAGGCCACAGATGTGGTCTCCTCCACAGGCAGCTTCACACCTGCAAAACAAGTCTGAGAGCCTCACAGCTGTGTGTTTCAGATGGCTATTGAACGCAAGCTACATATTCTTTATGTACTGATTTTAATGGTGTAGTCTAATTCTAAGGACTTTAAATGAATGAGACAGCTGTTGGTGCGAACCTTTTGACCACAGATGATGTAATCATATAAATTGCAGCAATAGGTTTCAGAACACATTAATAATGTTTTTTCTCTCTGGTTCTGTTGTAAAAAACAACAATAGCAGTACTGTTGATTCAGGAGCTGTTGTAGTTGTTACCAAGCAGTTGCCAAAATGTGGTGCTGGACAATTTCTGCTGGAGGTTTATGCCAAAAAGTAAATTGACTTATCCACCTCATCATTTGTTCCTCCAGTAAGTTAAGCAAACATCTATTTTTGTACCTTTTGTTGTTCTTCTTTTTCTTCTTTGGGCCTTGCAGGTGCAGGTTTACAGCTAGCTCAATGTCACTGCACCACTCCAGGAAGAGTTGATTTTCTTAGCCTGTTGTTTATTTATTTATCAATTTATTCATCATTTAGATTTTCTGATGATCAATGACGCACTCTCTACAATTTTTATGCTACACAAATCTGCAGAGAAACATGCTTGTTTTTTTTGTTTAATACGTCTCCTCCTTGCTCTATTTTTATTGATAAAATCAATCTCATAGCACATTTAACAGAGATAACTGCATTGGCACAAACAATTCCACCACTCCCCCTCCAGATTCATCCTGAACTCCATTTGTAACCATTAAACAAATAATGCCTGGAGCTATGATTCCTCACTAGTACTGTAGCTACATCTTACCACTGATGAAACAGAGGTTTGTTAATTATGATAACAACAACAACGTATAATTATGAAATGAGCTGTGTCACTGCTTCATTTATTCAAATTTGTGCAGTTTTTGTGCTTGTGTCAAACGGTAATTCTAGCAGTGATACTCTTTGCAATTCATTATTTTTGCATTTACCCATTAGTAAAATGTCAAGGTCGGACCTTTTTGTATCTGTTATTGATCGAGGACTAAAAGTCAAAAGTAAATAATTACTGTATTAACTGCCATAAAGCAGATGCATGACATAAAAAACCCTTCTTTGCAATGAAAAAAAGAAATTCTCCATTGTTATATTTGACGGCATTTGTTCAGACTATTCTTTCAGATTTCACAGTTGTCTTTGCATTTTGCAGCTATTAAAACTACACAGAGAGAAAAAAACAAGATGTACAATGTTCTTCCATTTATATCGGAGCTGAGTGTTGTTGAGGACTTGTCCTCTATTGCAGCTATTTGAAGAAGTAAAAAGAAGACGATTGGGTGTGATGCCTTCAGAGATTTTTCTCTAAGGGGGTGGCATTTGAGGCTTTGACTCATGATGTGTACCTGTGTCTGAAGAGAGAGGGCTGAAAGGTAGATTTGTTCGTGTGTCATTTGAGAGCTCAGAGGGACAGGTGTTTTCAGTCCCTCAGAGTATAAAAACACTCTGAAAGATTGCTGAAAAGATATCACATCTCCTGAAGGAAAGATCAAATACTGCAGTGGTGCGTATTGAACAAAGCACAAAGGAGTGTACATCAAACAAAGAAACATTAAGCAAGAGCTAAGTTTGTCATAAAAGAGCTAAGAAAATTGTATATTTATATTCACAGAAGAAATTGACAGTTTTTCTTTTCATTCATAATTAAACAGTTGATAATGTGACGTACATGTATTCACTATACACAACCACAAATATCTGCTCCATGAAAATACAGGAAGTCATGCAAATATAACACTTTATTTCAATTGTCATAAGGGACATTTTTTCCACCTCTATACTCTGGATTCTCTTAATAATTACAAGTAGTAATTGCACAGTCCCCGACCGTTTACAGAAAAGTCTCACCCTTTGTTTCCCATCTGCCCCGCACTACCCTCCATACATATAAGGTCATCCCCCCACCCCCCACCCACAAAGAAACATATACTGTAGAGATAACAGGCTCAGTAAAAAAACAGTCATTTGTTCCTACAGTTTGTACAAAATTCACAGATTTATCTTGTTTGTTTGCAGTCTCTCATTTAGTTTACACACTGCCTCCCGATCAGGCAACCAAACTGCTGTAAAACACCAGAAATAGATCAAAGAACACACACACAGAAACAGAAATCAGGGAACAGAAACAAACATATGCTAGACAGAAATAGCTACAGCTACTAATAAGGGTCCGTGAGCATTACATTACTCCAGTCTGTTGGTAGGGGCTTTACAGTGAAGACACACTATATTCACATCTCTGTCTACTGTCTCAATTACACCCGTCTCCATGCTTGTCACACTACAGCTCCATGGTCCCCATGTGATCTGTCATAGAGCATGTCATGCCAAACCAGTAACTGTAAGCATGTTAATAAAGGGCTTTACAAGCGTCTGTGCAGTTGTTGAAAATGTTAAAAGCTCAATGTCAGGAATTATGCTTCCTTCTAATTCTGGGTCCTTTGTGATATTTATCTTTTGCATAAAACTAGGAATTCCCGTCCAGGGTTCCGAAACACTTTTGCCATGCTAAGATAACAGAGATTTCAGATATTTCCTTCAATTTTCTGGGGAATTAATATTTATGTTTGCATGTGATTGGGTGTTTTAAGAAGCTGTCTTTAGATTAGAGTGTTGCTCTGCCAAACAATAATGCTAAATGGTCTCATGAAGCATGTTATTGACCTGATAATCAACCTAGCATTTCAGGGTTAGCTAAAACATCTTCAAGTCTCAGGTGTTAGCCTGGTTTATAGTTTCTGTTTAAGTGTTTTGCCAGGAAGCCAAAAACATTAACCTTCATTGGCAAAGTGTCACACCATGCTCTCTCCTCCCTAGTGATCAGCTTGGAGCTCAGTGGTCAGGACGATTGATTTATGCGTGGTAGAGTTTTCTACCAATGGATCTCTTGTCCTGAATGTGACCTTTAGTGGGGGCAGGTTTAGAGTTCAACATAAGTTATCACTGCAGTCTATTTTAGTATGAAGTGAGTTGCTATCACTGAGAATCTGGAAATTACCACTGATGTTACAGCGGGGGTAGCTAAAGGTGCATGTTACTAATTTGGCGGGGTTGTCAGTACTCTTACCCACAAATACCCAATGGTAAACTTTGATCTACATGTTTGACCATGATTATCTCCTGCTGTGCAGTGGTGTGTGATAAAATGCAAGACAAAGCTAAATACACCAGAGGACAGTATCAGAAATGGCACAAGATGCAAAGTCACAAAGGAGGAAACCTTCACATACACCAAACTCACTCTGAAGTCTGAAGACACATGTTCACAGTGACGGACACAAGGAATACTAATGGGAGGAGCTCAATCAACCAAACCAATGTGTCAAACTTAAATTGTCTGTGTTGTAAAACTAAGCTGTGCTTCTGGATATATATTTAAAAAAAAATGAGGTTTTAGGTTTCAACAATAATCAAAACTGGCAGTCGATTTGGATTGAACATTGAGGCAAAAGTTTGGAGTTTGATAGACTTTTAAAAGTCATATTTGCACCAGATTAGAAAATATTCAAAAGACAGTTGCTTTTTGTGTAAAAAGTATTTCATACAATTCATATGTATTCCATGGCTTAAAGCAGCTTAAACACTTAATGTATCACTTCTAGTGATAAAACAATTACATTTCAAGGAACTGTGTTTGTAAAAAAATTCAAAATGTGAATCACGGAGAGAAACATCTCAAAAGGGTGTCACATATTTTGATATGAAACCCTGATCGTGCCTGCAATGAATCTAAACACAAACAAATTTACAAGACTAAACAACCTACTAATGGTCCCTGGAGCCATTTCATCACTCAAAGGAAAGTGTACCACATAACAAACACTATGAATATGATGTCACTACTGTTTCACTTGCTCACATATCTAAAAGTTTGTGAAGAGGAGGGGGCCCATAGACTGTGTAGTTAATGGACGTTGTTTCCCCAACGCCACTCGTCTGTTTCTGAAACAGATTTTGAAGCATATCAGCTATCGCATTGTCTCATTTTCTTAGACTGGAAGTTTCTGTCTGGTGGGGCCATTAAATGGTGAAAAAAATAGGTGTTATTCTTGTAGAAGCAGACAGGGTTTATGGTTGTATGCCTCATGACAGTTTGGCTAAAGAGGGTAATTAGGAAATTAACAGACTGACTAGTTGTCAAGGGTTTGTCCTCTTGGGAGCAAACATGTAATGCAGGAAAGTGTATTGAATATCCATCTTCGTAACCTATCGATACCTGATACACACATACACTGGCACAAGAAAAGGAACTTTAAAAGGGTTAATCTTATATGAATCATGAAGACAACAAGAAGTTACATAGCAACCTAGTAAGAACTCTAGTTATCTGCTCCGGATCAAAGTGTTGCAACAAGGGACAATAAATTAGGTTTGATATTATGTCGGATTCATTCGTCTTGTTTACAGCACCTTTGTTCCTCTCAGAGGTCATGCTGTCTCTGCTTCATTTTAGACCCAGGAGAATTATTTCCATTGCTTGTCACTGACCATTTAACTCACGGGAATTAAATATGTTACCCCTCCTGCTTCCCTAAAAGCCTCACTGGATGAACAAACAGCTGAAACATTTGCTCATGTGCTGCACGGTTAGCGCTGCTAAATTTGTTCACAGGGACTCTGATGTTAATGAAGGCTGACAATTAGCTAACAAGGCATCGTGCAGTGTGTCCATGTAAAATGTGCTGCAATTGCATGGGTATTTCATTCTTGTTTTGCATGACAGCAACGAGCAAATTAACCATCTGTTACCTATGGCAAGACCTCTGCACTGTGCTGTTTGGTCCTCTCACCTTTGTGTATTTGTTTGTGTGTGTGTATGTAATCCTCAGCGGGAAAGTATGACACAAATATCCCTCACATAAGGTCACAACAAAGACACAGCACAGTGTGTGAAAGGCTGCAGGCTCAGACCCAAGCTGCACAAAATGGCTCTCACATGGAGGTACACTCACATCAAGATTAGGGCAATTAAACCAAACACGCGCACATACCACTAATATAATGCCTATAAGTGCCTGTAATTGCCCCCTATCGTCCATGCACTCATGGACTCTACACTATCATCATTACCCAGGTGATCCACTTCCCACTGTCAGCCTCTTCATGCTCAGTCTGCCTGCTGTTCACCTCTTGAATTCCCTTTTTAAAAAGCCACAAACAAAATCAGTGGAATATAACTTTTTTTTTTTTTAGCTAAAGACCTTTTAAATGCTTTGTCACAAGTTTTGAAATAAAAATACAGGGTAAAACTTAAGTGTTGTGATAACAAAAAAGCAGTGAAGCTGCATTTCAAGCACTTATTAGAAAGCAGCAAAGCCACTACCACAAATAACTGTGCACTGCCTCATTTCTGTTCAAGGACAAGTCAATGAGGAAACATTAGCGCGAAGAGCTTAACGCATCAATGTCAGCGTTAACTGTGGCTCATCTATCTCTGCAAAGCTTATGCAACATCCGCTGGTTCATGGAAGAGATGAGTCACAAGCGATAAGGTGCAGGTGCAGAGGACACACAGGTATTCATAGTGTGACATATCTCAGTACTATCCTGTAATTTCTTTAGTCACATTAAGGGTTGGACTAATTCATTCTGTACTCATGGCAGCAAAAAGGTACCAATTTTGTCTTTTATTAAGAAACCTGGGGACCAACAACATGATGCAGTGCTGCATTTGTTGTTGTTGTTGATGTTGTTTGCACTCACTGCAAAAAAACTGAAATCTTGTCAATTGTTTTCTCTTATTTTAAGTAAAAATTGTCTTGTTATACTTGATATGAGCCACATTTAACACTTCAGTCAAGAAAAATGTCTTGTTTCAAGTTATTTAAAGACAAAAATGAGGTCTGAATTGCTTATAACAATAAAAAGAACAAGAAGAACTGACAATCAAACAAGAAAAAATTGCTTGAGACTAGAATAATGTCTCAAAACAAGTAACTTTTCTCTTGCTCCATTGGCAGTTTTTTTTATATGTTTGAGCAATTCAGACCTCATTTTTGTCTTTAAATAACTTGAAGTAAGACATTTTTCTGGAATGGTCAATTGAAAAAGGCTTGTATTAAGTCTAAAGAGACACTTCTACTGAAAGTAAGACAAAATTACTTGATGAAATTTCAGTTTTTTGCAGTGCTGCATAGTTGTGCAGTGAGTCCACCATAGCAAAGCTGTTATTATGTAATTTAATCAAAGTCTCCTTTTCTCAAATGCCATGTTTACTGGCCACACTTACATTACTGGAAGCAAACTCAAAGGTGCCAACTGACATTAGCCATTAGTTTGCTTAAAGCAGCAAAGAAATAAAATGTTTCCTTGTTGTTTGGGAAGATGAACAATATTTGTCAAATCATGGAGACCTCTCTAAAATGATAAGATTACAAATTTGTAAGCCACTGCATGAATGGAAGGGCTTTCACCACCGGACCTCCTACAGCAGTACGTTAAGGGGCAAAGTTAGCTTGGGAAAAGTGGAAGGTCCAGTGATGAGAACGACACCTTCTCATTGTCTAAAAAGCTGGAAAAAAAAAAACTCCCTGAATTTAACCAGTTGTTGAACCAGTAGGGGATGAATCCTGTGATTTTTCTATGCCTAGCACCAGCTTTTCTGCCGATGTTGAATTTGGTAGAAGCAGTGAGATGATTCTCCCTGAAGATAAAGTTTTGATTGGCCCATTCAGCAAATGATCACTTGACTTCTGTTGGCTGACTAATTGAAATGAGAAATATTGCTCAGCTGCATGGGAAAATTCCCCGGGTTTGTCCATCAGTATCCCACCTGGGGCCGTCAACATGGCAACAGCTGGGGATGTTGGCAAAGGACTGATTTAGCTTTTATGATTAAATAAGGTTAGACAGCAGCTAATGAAACACAATAATGTGACTGTGTATTCTTCTGGAGAGGGATTGACTGTCACTGCGCAGACTGTAATGATTTAATGCGGTGTCTAGCTTGAGAAAAATACCGCCTGGTTAAAAAGACAGCCACAATGCCAAGCGGTCAAAGGAGCACAAAGGCACAGCTGTGCTGTTATGAGAATAATATTACATAAATCCTAAACCATTAAATACTACCAGGAGTATTTTGCCAAGTTAATCCTCTGCCTCAAAAAGCTTTCTGTTATCTGCAATTCATCACAAAATTTTTACGGATTTTGATTTTCGAGACTGTGAATGCCAACATTATTTGATGGTCCTTAACAGTCCTAGATGAAGAAATAACACATTTTACATTATGGCTGATTTATGTAGTATTAGGAATAACTCAACAATTAAATGTGAGTTTTCAGTCACCTCAATGCTTGAGCTACATTTTAAGTTTCAAAGTTGAAGAAAAGTTAAGTTGTGATCCATGACACACTGGAGATGTTTGACACAGCCAATTTTAAAGAACTGCACTGGGATCACAGCTGGCTGAGGGTGTTAAAAAAGAAGAGAAAGGATTTACTCTGAAAAGAGGAAAGCCAGATTCTTCTACTGCTGCTGGACTGTCACCATTTCACCTTCAATATTTGCATCAGGACAGTGTTTTGTCTTTTTTTTTCTGAGCATGACTCAGACACTGTCATCATGGCCTTTTCTGTTGTGCTAACTGTCACGTCTCCAAAATGTTGTTTCACACATTGTCAGCATCAGAGGTAATAGTGAGAACAAATTACGTTCAAATGTGATCCCAGTTTCTTGGGGGGGTTGTCACATTTGCTCAACAAGTGACAGCTGTGGCAATTCTGACTGTTAATGATGACTGGGACAGCAGGGCTAGTTTAATCTGTTAATAATAGTCAGATGTGTGTCAGATAATAAGATCCATGCCTCCAAATCTTAATATGAAGCCATAGTGGAATTGATAAAGCTGTAGTTCCTCAAATGTCCACTGGAGGCTGGCTCTAAAACATTGTAAACCACACACACAAAAAAAGCTGATTTTTACCAAAACAGTAATAAGGTTTACAGCCTGGTTCAAAAATTATGTGGTCTGACCAGCTCTTTTTTCTACCTGCACACACTGTAGAAGAGGAGAATTTAGTCACAAAAGATAATTTTTGACAAAAGTAAAAATACAGGTTTTGCATCAATAGAGGCATTGCTGACTCGACTGACAGGTGCAGGGTAAATACAAAGGGATGTCCAGGGTAATCCTACACTTTTTATTTTGAGGTACTTTTTGTGTTTTCAGTTCACCAAAGACTGTGATGTATCATTTTATGGTTATCTTGGGATCAGTTTGTCATGTAATTGTGGTCATATCAAGTCCACGGTCTCTCAGTGATTCTAATCATATTTTCTGTTTGTTAAATGGTAAAAATGATTCGTATCAGGTCCATAAGAGAATTTAAAATCAATGAAAAAATATTAAAGATAATGCTTTCAAAGCCATTGAAATTATTTTTGTGTCCTAAACATGAAAAATAATCTTCCCCATGAGCTTCTAGAAACCAGCCTCAACAGCCCCCTTTGTCACGACACCACTTTCCACAAGTTATGATGTTGTGGTGCCACGGGGCCTCTTTTCTTGGTTAGTTGTGGTGCCTGTATCTGACTCACACATCAGTCTCCCACTGCTCACATTGTGTGTGCATTAAAGCCACTGATAAATGAAGAGTTGCTGTTTATTTCAGATGATGTGTGGCGTGTCTTTCAAGCATCATGCAGGTGTAAACCTGGTGCCTGAATAACCATCAATGGCTCTGTTTGTGTCTCTGTCTCTTGTGGATAGGAGTCTATGATTGTGTCGTGTTTTGAAGACATCCCTCACCTATCTCTCCCCTGCCCCTTAACAGCCTCTATTGATGGATCGGCCTGCATTTCACAGAACACCGCCCTGCTGTTTTAAACAGCATTTACTCTCTGGAGCCCTGGCTCACTCTGGCTCTCTCCCTCTCTCTGTTCATTTAGTCCTATCAGGGTAAGTGGCTCTCCAAACAAGCCCCATGTCAGGGTGGAGGGTAGGATCATTGATCAACTTAAACGCCCACACACACTTGAACATGCATCCACCCTGCTGCATGCTCATTACATATATAAAAAGACTAACAGTCATGCGCAGTAAAATGTATGTGACACTGTCATCTTTTATATACTCTCACAAAGAAGTGAATGGAAATGTCACAGTTTACACACACATATAATCTGACTTATATTTACAACAAGCCCATGAATTCCTGTTGCTTTTGATGATACAAACATCAGACCACACTAACACAAACACACATCCTTTCAGAGATGCCAAGTACATGGTGATGAAACTCCAGGAGCAGGGTGTCATTTCAGTTGAACACAAGGAAAGGGGTGAGGAGGTGGAGGGATGGAGGTAGAGGTACCCAGAGGGAAAGGAAAACAGCAGGGACCAAGTAAGGGAGACTGAGAGAGTGACACAAATGGGATGGACAGTTAAAAAGCAGGAGGAGAGTAAAAAAAAGCGGGGGAGGTAGATGCTCGTCCAAGCGATGGTCAGAACCATTTCAGGGAAATCTCATTCCATCTGTCTTCAAATAACTGTCCCGCTCCCTCTCCCCTCTTTTACCCAACACCCCTCTGCATGCTAAGTGTGCTATTCTGCCTGGAGCACGACAAGCTGCCTCTATCATATTTCATAAAACGCTACACGCTTTTCCTTTTTGGATTCTTGAATGCTTCCTTTTCTGTCTCTTTGTGTCACTGACAGACTTGTTCCCCCTCCTTTGTGGTAGAACTTAATTTTAAATAGGAGTCTGTTGGAACTGAAAACATTTACTGTAACATGAAATCTGTTGAAAATGAAAAACCTGAAAAATCTGTGAAGAACTCAAAAATCTCACCTGAATTTTTTCGAAAATTCAGGGAAAAGGGCCTCTATGTAAATACTGAATAAAGAAGAGAGCACAGGTAATCCAAAACTGAAAAGCCAATCTATTAACTTCATTTCCTAAGCATGTAGATTGGAGTCAGACCTGGAGCCAACCCGTTTGAGGTTTTCAAAGGCCATGGATGACAGCATAGATGAGGAGAAGCTCATCATGGAGGTAATATGCTCATATGGATGATGAGCTCATAAGTTAAGCTCGTCATGGAGGTGAAAAACTATCATTTTTAGAATTACTAAATCTGTAGAGCTGTAAAATACTGGTAGTGAGAGCATAGCAGAGACGTCACAGAACGCAGCAAAACGAGTGAATGTCCAGCTTTATCACTTAGCTGCATCTGCCTTGACTTGTAGTAGAGTTAGATGAAACCTTAATGAGTCTCGTGCCCATATAAAAGTGTATTTTTACAGCAGGATGATGAGGATGATGAGCAGGATGATGAGCTCCAAGGTGCTGCCCTGTTGATTGTGGCTGCCTGTTGCAGCAGCACTCTCTTCTTTGTCCTTTTCTTGTATTTTTTTTTTTCATCTCTTTTTCATCATCTTTGTATTTGGAGTGGATCGTTGCTTTGTATGGTTCATTTGTTGGCCGTGAACAACAATCTGGTTATGTCTTCAGGGATATTTTTACTGCTTTTGCTCCTGTGCTTTTCTGGGGATCTAACATGTAACCATAGCTGCATGTGAAATCAGCTGTTAGCAGCCTATAGCATGTTGATGCTAACTGGTGCAAGGCCTGATGTTTCCCCACAAGGTGATGAGAAGGAGGCGAGGATGATGTGCTTGTTCTCAGGTGTGAGCTAAGAAGTGACGACATAGACCTGTCCTTCCATCCAACGCTATTTGGAACGCAAGATCTTTCTCCAGCTAGCCATGCTAACCCAGAAACAGAGGGGATACCAGAGGGCAGGGTAGCATCATGCTATTCACAGAATGCCACATTGGAAGAGCTTCACCTACTGTGACCAGACAGGATGCAGGAAAAAGAGACTGAACAGACTGCTGAAGAAGCTCAGTCCTGGACCCTGTGGAGGTGGGAGCTGGCTGACAGGAGAATGATGGACAAGCTGTCAACACCAGACCTTTTTACACTTCCTATAAACTTTCTTACTTTTGTTTTCTTGATTGCTGCTGTGACTCCTGAATTACCCATTGGGAATAAATAAAGTATTTTCTATACTATTCTGTTCTATTCTAACCTTGGGGGCCCGATGTGCTCTTTTCGTGATTGCAAGTTCCAGCAGATGTTTACTCAACCTCCCTCATACAACGATATTCATCTAGTGACAGCCCAAACCACCTGCTTTTTGAACCTTTATGTTGAAAAAGACAGCAGCAAAACAGACATTGATTTATATGAAAATGTCACAGCTACTTCAACGTCTCTCTAGTCGTAGATGGCATCCAAGGGAGTGTGACAGACTTGATAATGGATGGCAGGGGAAATTATCTGCCACAAATGTCTGTCAGTCTCACAACATTCAAAGTTCAGGGTGTGCTCTGCAGATACTCATGCACATCTCCCCCATCTCCCCCCATGCCGAGAATCCTCTTCTTTGCTTTCTGTTTTTCATAACTTTCATTCACATCGAGTAGATTTCTCTGGTCTCCTATCTTCTTGCTCAGAGGTCACACGATCAAGATTCACAGTCTTTGTTGCTGCAGCCTCATATAATCCTTAACTCCTTACTTTTTGCTGGTAATCATCACTTAATGTACACCCAACAGGATATCTGTTGAGTCATCTCTTTTAAGCAATCCTCCAGTCGTTCCTCATAGGATATCTTTGCCCTATCGCTTCATCCACTCCCTCTGCCTCCCTTATCTTTGCAGAGTAATCCCCAAACATGCAGCCTCGTCTCCTTACTCTTTTTGCTATCTGCCTTTGCAATCACTCTATCCTGCTCAACTCTGCTCCCATCTCATTTCCCAGTTACCTTTTCTTTTATCAATTCCTCTCCAGTTTCCCTCTGTATTCCTTTCATTTTATCGCTCTTAGCCATTCCTTTGTCAGTTCCTCAACATTTCCTTTCCCTTGTTCCTGCACAACCTGCATCTCCCCTCCCCAACACCTTTAGGAGTTAACACACCTTGAGTTTGTTTTCTTTGATCCAAACTTCAGTGAAGTGTTAAATCTTTGATGTAAACCAAAGTAAAAAGGTTGTCCCTTTTAAACCTTTTATAATTCTGCTGACTGGAACAAACTGGGAGCTGTAATGGGGACTTAGATAGAGCTCAAATTGGTTAATATTTATGTCTTCATTTTTATTATTTGGTCAAACCTAAAATGTATATATTTTTTAAACAAATAAAGCCCATACACCCTTCAAGATAAGATAAATGCTATTCAAGAGATCTAGGGATTCTATTCATTGTACAATTCAACAAACTGTCCAAAAAAACTTCTGTTATGCACACCTTAAATGGTCCCTTTTGGCACACAACTATGCTGTGCATCTTCCTACTCTTGCAGCTGTGATGGGCTAAAGTGCCACCACCGACACGAGGAATCTCAAATTCCACTTAAAGGAAATCCAAAAGGTGGCAGGAATATGCAGTTTGCATCAAGCAGAACTAATATACCTCTGTAGTACTTTGAGTTTGTGGTACCATCTGAGTTGTAAGTAAGCATACAGGTGCAGCGAACGAGGCTGATGTTGAAGTCAGAAGTCAGACATGAGTTTAACTCAAACCAAAATGTTGTGTCAAGCTTATATTTCATTTTCAGCATGTTTGAACCCCAGTGTTGCCTTGTTATAAAGGTATTACAGGTAAAACTAGGGAAAATACAACAAGTCGAAGTTGAAACTGCATTGACGGTATTGTCCCACTTGAATAAAGCCGGTTGACTATATACCATTGAAAGCAGGCTCCTTTTCACACAATGGAGCTCAGGGGAAAGGGGATGTATGAGGAGAAAGCAGCAGTGGTGTTGCAAAAATCCTCACTGAAAGTCAGTGAAGCATATGAACACAAAAGCACCAAATCAAATTAAAACAGCCAGAACTTGGTTGTCAAAGGAGCTTGCAGATTATGTTTCCGACCATAGCTGACAGGGATGACATCACTAGCTGGAAGCTGCAATTTTCTCCTGCATTGTCTGAATTAGCTTTCAACTGTAAAAGAAATATGGATGGTCACATTTCACAGAGATTTAAGGAGACAGGATTTCCTCTGGGCATGAGATGTTGGATCAGAACCTCAAAGGTGTAAACATCAAACATTTTGATGTATTTCCAGTAAGGTTGGCAGCAGGAAATGAGAGGGGATGCCTCACAACAGACCTTCCCGGCTCATCAGAACTTTTTTCAATACTTTTATGTTTGATTATGGTGAATGCCTGCTCTACATATCTTTTCAAAAGTAGGAAGGTTGTTTCACACTCCTCTGTTCCCCTTCCCTCTTTTATTGTCTGATCTTCACCCACATCCTTCATGTCTCCAATCTGATGGATGCTGGCATAAAAAGGTCATTAAATTGTCAGTCACGTGTGTTTTAGCTACACAAAGACTGCATGCATATTTGAATTTGTGTTTTCTGAATTTATGTAAGTGATGCTGCATCCTGCAGCATCATTCTCCATCCATTACTTTGAGTCAGGAGGCAATTAATGAGCGCGTGTGTTCTTATCTGCTACCAAGCAACCTTGACTGTTCCGCCCATTGCCCCAGGCGAGCACTGCAGCTGCCTGTAATCGATTGCCCCACAAGCAGGGACCATGGTGTGACATCACACTGACCCGCAGAGCTGTGAGGGAGGAAGAAGTAATAAAATCTGTCTGGTTAAATATGGGATACACTTCCATCTCTTTCTTTGTGAAGAAAAAAAAGGTGGAGCCAAAATCATGCTGTGGCAGATGTTGACTATCCTGTTAGTGGTAAAGCTGAGGTCTTAATGTCACTCCAATCCAGCTCAAGCCAGTGGTGGCTGCTGGTCTGTCAAGGAGGGGAAGCTTGTTTTTTTCTGGCCTACATCATAGATTTGTTTATTTATTTAAACTTGAATTCTACCCTCCGTGTCAGCTTGTTAGCAGCTGGAGCTGCTACGTGAGACTACCACAGGCTGTAAGTGTGAGTGACAGGGGGAGAAGCTCCGCAGCTGTAACTGTAGCTGATTATTGGTGAAAAGAGAGAGAATCTTTAAACACAACGCTCGTCGTTTTGAAGAAAAGTAAACTCGCTGGGGATTGATAAAGCCTCCAGATCAGTCCAGAACAAGTCAATGTAGAACTCAGAAGTTGCTCCAGTGGAGGGTTATACTTCAAGATCACTGACTGGCTCATTTCACTGTCAATCAAAAAGGGATTCAGCCTCAGACAGATCATGCAGTCATCATGCAGAAGTCTAGCGTCCAGGCCAGCCCATTGTCTCATAGACCCCCAGAGACGCTCAGCGTCCGATGGGCAAGGCAAAGCCCAGCGTTTATCCAATGACCGTCCAGTTTGCACAGTGGAACAACCCACTCTACACTTCCCCGCTGAAGTCAGAAGACGCTTAGTATCCGACTGTGTTAAAGCGCTGAGACGCTGCAGGAATGAATGAGAAGGAGTTTGAGCCAGTTACCTGTGATAGGTAGCTGATTCTGAACAAAAGATGAAGGAATTCTAGCGCACATTTTGTCAATGACATGTACACACAGCAGTACATATCACCTCTTTTTGGGGGGACATTTCAGGGGAAGCTGATTTTCCTTTGTAGTCTTAGAGCAATCACCACTGGCTAAAGCACATTTTCAACTTGCTAACAAAACAGCAGAGGTATCTTCCAGGAGATGAGCCTGTAACAGTGGTCATAAGAGCTGGAAAAAATGGTGTTAGTGCTTCCATTATAATACAAACGCAAAGAAAAGTATTAGACAGATGACTGACTAGTCATACAGTTATTTTTTTATACCAGAATTTGTTGCTTCAGGGTCAAGCAGAGCAGTTGACAGCACACTGTAGAAAGTGTCACTCTGATTCTACACAGCAAAGGCTCCCAGCAACTGATACATTTGTGTCAAATCTATGCTTTAACGCAGGCCGACATATAGACTCGCTCCTTAAAAATGTTATTGAAAGTCAAAACAATGTGCATCATAAATCCTTTGAACTGCCTGCTAGGCAGCATTGCATTTCTGCATTTGTAACATTTCTAGAATCACCAACCTTGACCTCTGCTTGAGCTAATTCAGTGGCTTTAACTCCATCCCCTCCTTTATCCTGTCTCTCTCCCCTGCAGTATTACAAACTGCTGCTCATCACTTATCAGCTCTATTTCCAACATGATAGCATTTCATTGAGCCACTGGGGTTTTCTGTGCACAAACATGGACAGAACATAGCTGGACTGGTTAAAGGGCTAGCATGGCAATAACACAACCAACTAGTGTATGGGCAGAGTCCTGACTCAACAAGGTAGAAAACCCCTCCACTCACATGGTAAACATCTCTGCAGGAGCTGTTAGAGCAAACAACGGTGACATCAAATCCTAAACATTCATAATTTCTTTCAAAGTAGTCTGGCTCCACTTTTTGGAAGGAGTTGTGCTGTTCATCGTTCATGTTTCACAATCAAATAGACTTGTAAATGTAAATCAACTTAGAAATGTTCCACGCTAAACTTATAAAATCAACAAGGCATATTTTTGACTAAAATCAATCTCAGAAGTAATGGGCTTTGTTCGACCATGACTCAGCATCCTGTAATGACAGCAAACTTTTTGGACACACTCTGGTGAAGCCAGCCGTTCACTGACCAGTTTTGGCAAACTTCCTTCAGCAGCTCTGAGCAAACAAGAGGGTGTACCTGAGGGGAGGGCTATTAGCATGATTATTCAAAAGGGAAGTTCCAAGTGAAGACATTTTCTCTGACAGGTATGAAAGCAATCCTGTAAAGTGCAGGAAATTACCAACCAATGCAAAAACAAATGAGGGGTTTAGGCAAAAAGAAAGCACAAAGGAATGAGTCACTACACTTTACTGTTCCTGACAACCTGGTGCCAAACATCGCACATGCTTTCAAGACCCAGACAACTGCTTAGTCTGTAGCTGCCTTCTAACACTCTCTGTTTGAGTGCCTGCTATTAAATTTGCAGTGCTTGTTCGCCCCAGGGAGCAACTGAAAGCATGAATGTATTTCCCTCGGATCATGTTCCACAGTTAGTAATCGCCAAAGCAATTGCTCTTCAAGTGATGCCCAAGGAAGAAGGTTAACATACTGCTGCTGTGTCCCTTTGGTCTTAATATTTTAATGTGCTACGCTATGTTCTTGTGAAGACTGAATGACTTGGGTGTTGTCTAAAAAAAATGGATAATAGTGTCTTTTAGTCAGTATTTTGGGAAGTTTCCTCAGTTTTCTTAGCCCGGAGCTTACAGGGATTTGGTTCAGTGTTGTTTTTTATATCATTTTGCAATGATCTGCCCCTGAAGACTGTTTCACTGAGAGATGTATTCAGGGGCAGAAATCTAGAGCTTAGCTTTTCCTTAATTTTATGTACTAATTCAAATAACAGCTGAAAATCCAGCCATGAATTGGCTGTTATATATTCATTCAAAAAAAAAAAAAAAAAGCGCCATTATTAATGAAATGTCATTTTGAAAATTGTAAATGAACCCATTTAGCCAGAAGGCTACTTTTCACCAGCAGTTCATTTTCCAGACTTTTTTTCTTGTAATATCTGTATTCCCTTGTTTTGCCATTAATTAACAGTTCAAAAGGCTAAAAGTAACAGTGTTGCCGCGTTACTCAAAATCAGCTTTGCTTCACAAAAGCCTCTGCTCACACTCAAAACAGCCAAGATAACAGTAGATAGCACTGAGTCTTTTGAGCTGCTACAAGAAACTTGGAGCTATTATGAGAAGCACCTCCTCCTTATTGAGCTAAATAAACTCATTCTAGGGTATTAAGATGTCCTGCTCTGTGTAGAACCGGATTTTAAATCATTTGTGCAGCTTCTCTCATATTGAAATGATGTCCCAAATTGAATCGTCGTGTTCCTAATACCTGACTTTTATCCAGTGGCTGTACTGAAAACTAAAGAAGACCATCAGTATTACCCTTACAGATGTCAGTTAATCAGCACACATGTGAGGCCAAAGCCACACCAACCAATCAGTATCACATTGCTAATTTTATATTGTGTTGTCATAAAACAAAGGCATAAGCTCCAGGGATGAACTCACTAGTGGAACTTGATGGGACCCACAGTAAAAAGGTGACAGCCACAACAAAGTCTGGTGGGGTATGTACTCTTGGGTAAGTCAATGACAGTGATTCACTGACAGTTTGCCCTAAGATTTGTGAAAGTTTGTGGCTATAGTAGCTACATGCATAGTGTGTGACTAAATCAACCTGTGCTGCAGTTGTAAGCTATCAGTTTCATTGGTACCATACTGGGCCAAACATAAGATGAATATCGGGGGGTCTAACTGTTGATACCTGCTGATAGTTGTCTAGGGTCGCTACACAACCACAGAAGCAGAGAGCACCAGCTTTTGGTGAAGCCCATGACTTCCGGTGGCGGCAGTGATCTGTCAATTACAGCAGACTCTGTGACAGAAAATGGAGAGGTATGGAGATTGTCCAAAGCAAAATGGACCAAAAGTTGGGCAAATTAACAGACAACTGAGGCAGAGTTATGATGCTTATTTTAAGATAATGATGGTCAGTGCAGCAGAGACGTTAAACAACTGTCAGACAGACAAAAAATATGGATTTACAGAGAGTAATGTACAAAGATCGCGTGTCAAAAGACTGTCTCAAAAACTCAAACTGTAGAAGAAAATCCTATTGTGGTCCTCAAGTGGCCATTTCTGCTGACAGAAGGGTGTGTGAGTTTATTGAGAAATAAGAGCTGTCATCAGACTACGTTTGAAACACAGATCTTGGTGATTGTATTGTAAACCAAAAATGAAAGCAGTCTCTCAGTACTATTTCAATAAAAATAGTTTCTTTAAAGCAATTTTGGTTATCAGAGTCTTTTTCTGAAGATTAGTCTCAAAAAGACTCTGATAACCAAAATGTACTTTAAAGAAACCATTTTTATTGAAATAGTACTGAGAGACTGCTGTCATTTTAGGTTTTCAATTCAATCAATACAATCACCAAGATCTGTGTTGGGGGGGGGGGGGGGGTGTCTTATAATCAGGTTTGTCCTCTATTCAGGTTAACAATGCAATATTTGCTTTTTGGGGGGAGGTTAGATGGATATCACATTGAAAGTGACCTATTGTAATCATGCAAACTTAAATATATTGTTTTCTGTGTTCTGTGCAGTAAAGCCATTAGTCTTTGATGGATTTTCTCAGATTTTCTTGTTGTGAACATATCCAATGAAAAGACTGGAAAATTGGGTGATGTGTAAGAATGACTGAAATTTTTGGTCAATTCTCTGGTCTAATCAAAAAAGCATTAGTTAACTGCTCTGTACCATAGTTTCTCCAGAATCAGTTTTGCTGCTGGACCACGTGGTTGCACTTGGTGTCACAGTTATTAATCTCAATATGCATATGAACACTATGATTGATTTTTTCTCTGTGACTCGAAACCCTTACACTGCCCAGCAGTCATAGAAAGTGCAGAGTAATCCTCTCTTCTTTCCATTCACTGAACTCAAACTGAGTAAACAGCTGTGATGAATTCACCCAAACACCAGGCTTTTAGGAGCAAAATGAAAGCTTTTCTGATTTTTTTGACCCAAGTCTGTAAGGTCAAAGAAGCTTTATTTTGCCCCCATCTCCAACAGCGGGAGCGAGAGCTGGGGCAACTGGCACACCACACTAGCTGTCAGAGTGCACACTCACCTGCTGCGCAAATGCTAATCAGGCATTAAAGGCCACAAGGGTCAGGAATGATGGCACTACAGGAGAAGACAGAAAGCAACCCACTAAGCCAGGTGCAGGTAGGGGTGATGACGGAGTGGGTTGGTGCTGTGAGACTTTGTGTTGCATGCACTGATAAGCATGACATTATAGTGAGAGACAATAATCCTGTGACCGTAAACAAAGTGTGTGTCTGTGTGTAGGCATGGCAGTGTGAAATTACAATCAGTGCTTGTGATGAGACATGAAGTCCATGTGTCTGGCTGATTGTTTGCACTACGAGTGAATTCTTGCGGCTAAAATATGTATGCATGAAATAAGAAGCATGTGATTACAATCTACGCCTGTTTGAAAGCAGAGGAAAGAGAGACACTGGGAGACACAAACACGGAGAAAGAGAGAGTGTCTGTGTGTGTGTGTGTGTGTGTGCGTTTCTGTGTGATTGGCAGTGAGCAAGTGAATGAGCACAGCCTCATTGGAGAGCCTTGTAGACTGAGAGGCAGATTAATTGAAAATGCCTCAGATACTCGGCCTAAGCCGTCAACCCCTTGATAGGACGGACCTCCGTAATCAAATCCCTCAAACACACACACACACACACACACACACACACACACACACACACACACACACACACGCACACACACACACACTCCATTATGAATGCTATCTGTTTGCATGTTGATTACACTTGTGCGGAGCTGCTCTGCCAGACACAGCAGGTAATGTGAGTGGAGATGGCATAGGTGCACACAGACATGTAAACAGACATGTAAAGTTATACAATGTTGAAAAGCAAACACACACACACACACACAGGAAAGCATCAAGTCCTGCATGTAAAATGTTCAAAATACACCCACAAACTTTCCTGCTGTTTTTTACTGCCTCCGCTTAGGAGAGACTGAAAACAAGTTTCTTTAAAGGCAAGCAGTGAAAGGCATATCATCAGCTCTTCATCACAGATTCCAGTGTGTGCGCCTGCATGTGGATATTTAAAGGTGTTTATGAAGAATGTTTGAAAATTCTGAGGTGTATCTAACAGAAAGGATATTTAGGAGTTTGACTTATATGAAATCATGTCACATCCCCAATTTCACTTTTCACATGAAACAGTCTTGCTAATCTTAAAAAGTCAGACCCAAACACTTGTCTAGGAGTTAGAGAACTCACTATCAAGACATTTTTTCAGTGCTTTTCTTTGAGACTATTTTTTATCCTCTTTTGGATAGAAGAATGTGATGTTTCAAAAATGTAATTTCAAGTTCATGTGACAGATCAAGGGGGGGCCATGGGAACTCTGAGTATGACATTCACAATCAGAAGTAACATTCCACCATCGACATGATAAGAGATAACCAAAAATAAATAAATAAAACACTGAGAACAATCATAAGCAATTAACATAAAAGTAATTCCTTCACAAAAACACAGTAACAAAAAAAATAAAACACCCTCAGGCTGTTAAAGACACTTTGTTCATTTTTACAGATGTTTGGTTCCACTCCGCCTTCACAAAAAACTTGCCATTTTGGCACTTTGTAAGACCATATGTGTCTGTAAACGTGGATAAGAATATTAAGTCCATACTTTGCGTGGGTAGATGTGAATGTGGTGTGTTGGGTGAGTGTGTATCTGAATGTGTTATGTGCGTGTATGTGTGTGTGTGTATAATATATGTGTGTATTGACCTGTGTTTTATGTACTCTCTTAAGGTATATGTTGTGTTTTCTCACATTTCATGTCCATATAGTGTAATGCTAATCTATTCAAACACGTACAGTATATTCATTGATTTCTACATCAGTGTTTGTGCAAGTGTATGTGTGTGTATTTGTATGTTTGTTTGTCACAGTTAGCCACCGGTAGAAACTCTCTCTGTTTAGTTGTGTTTTGGATTCACAGGGAAACTCCCTCAGTCAGTCAGTCCCTTATTTGGTTCATGATGAGTCAAATGATCAACGGATCAGGTCAACCCACGAATGAATCAACACATCGACAGATCGAGCTTAACAGCAGACAGACAGCATTTGTTAGCAGTTTAAGTCCTGCTTTATCTTTAAAGCTAACAGAGCTAGCCAGGGCATAGCTTAACCTAGCTTTCATGAGCATGTGGTTTCAGTGGCTGATTTCATGATGTACATTTGAATCTATATGTAGCTCCTCTACATCTCCTTGCAAAATAAACTTTAATAAACTCAATGTGTGCATCCTTCCCATTTAATTTACAAAACATATGCACAGTTGCCTGGAAACAGCAGGTTGGTTTGGTTGCCGTTTGCCCAACCTCTCCCACACGTCTGCATTTATATGTTAAGCACTTCTTCCCTCTTGTAACTATCTGTTGTTAGATGCTGCACTCCATCCTCGTGAGGTGTAATGTGTTGATTAAAAATGTTTCGACTGGATTGTGAATTAAGCTCTGGCTAGCCTGTTTTAGCCATCAAGTAGAAAGCAGTACTGAGCAACCCTGTCACATTCAAGCACAAAAATATTCATCTTCAGATTGCACCAAACCGCAGCCTCTGAAATGTATCTGATGTAAAAAGATATTCTATCTTACATGTTTACAACATAAGTATATTATTCTGTTTAGCAGAATGTACAATTTTGTGTAGGGAGATAACTGTACCCGAGCCAAGGTGAAGATTGAATTCTAAGGCCTTTTTTAAATATCCTTTATCATATAACTTTTTTCCCCAAGACACCCATTTCCACACTGATATTAAACTCCAGGAGAAGTGACAAGAAGTTATAGTCACTGCTCTGGCTCTTATGTACCATCGTCTTATTAATGGTGAAAGAAGACGGGGCATATGGGGATAGATAGAGAAATGCATGTGGGCTTGCTCCTGCAGCTATGGACCTTGCCTCTTCCTGTACAATGTCTTAATTTGTGCAGCATTAAAACAAAGCCCACTGCTTACCTTTTCCTGTGGTTTTATGGTTTCAATAAATAGGAGTATAGGAACCTCTCGGCAGATGAAACTGCTTTCCTGTAATGTTAGAGATTCAACTTCTACTCCAAAGGGAGGCAACTGAGAGGTTTGT
This sequence comes from Halichoeres trimaculatus, assembly GCF_033239565.1. Lineage (NCBI taxonomy): Eukaryota > Metazoa > Chordata > Actinopteri > Labriformes > Labridae > Halichoeres > Halichoeres trimaculatus. The sequence goes on along the minus strand of NW_027437180.1, from coordinate 19,209,958 downwards.
TTCATGATTTTCCATGACTATTGATTTGTGTTATTCAATAAGCCTGAGCTTTGAAAACTCACAGAACTGAAATGAGAAACTAAACTTGTGAAGCAATGAGTCCCCAAGGCAGCCAGCATATTGTCTCAAACAGTTTAAAACCTACTTGAGTTGGTGTGAGGCTTATAGAAACTACCCTTCTAGACATTAAATTCATAAGAGCTTGTTTCCTAGTCACCAGAGCTGTTTCGTCCAGAGTGCCTGTTAATCATGGAGACCATAACCCTGATGTTAACTTAGATTAGATCCTTGGACTCTCTGTGACCACAGATTTAGAAAGAAAGCGGCCCAGTGAATGGTTATATAATTATGTTGAGAGCAGACACCATGTATTAGTTTGAATGGACACCTGGGATTCACATCTCTAGACAGAGAGGGTCAGACCCTCCTCCTCAGGGACTGCCACAGGCAGGGCTATCTCAATTATCCCCCTTTTACTTTTTTGTCCACTGGACAACTATATACTGTCAGCAATACCTTCACAATGATTCATCATTTTGTTAATTGGCCAGACACGACAGGAGACACACAGGCAATCATTAAGGTGCTGCTTTTGTGCATCCATCAGTCTCGACTTGTGAACTGTGGCCCCTGAGGAGTGGAGTGAGACCCTTCTTATTGATAGAGAGAATAAATCAAAATCCTTCTTGTCCAATGGAAACAAAGGCTGTAAGCAAATACATATTAAATGAGCATCAAAAAATATAAAAAACCAGTGCTTTAAGTGGGAAAAAAGTTCTTCTCTTATTTATTTACTACATTTGTAATGTCAACCAGTATTTTTTTTTAATTTAAGTCCAATCTTTACTGCTTATGAAAGGTTCTGGCCTTTTGGAGGCAGGCCAACATTATTGTTCTCTTTTTTGCTTTGTTTATACAATACTTCTGAAACTTGAGAATTTGCATTGATTTGATGGGACTGTTACAATAACGGACAAACCAGTGCCATGTAACACCTGTAAAAGGAAATGTGCTGTGCCATGTGTAATCAATTTGAGGTGCTGTTATGAAGCCCCAAGAAAAAGTACAATATGGAGAGGACAGGCAAGGGTACTGGTGGTTTGGAAGAAATCCCCATGTGCCGAAAAATTCCCCGTTCACCATTGATTTAAATTTAGAACTGCTAGCTTTTTGTACCAAAGTCTACCAGCTCACTTAAAGCACTGGTATAGATAGAAGGAGAGGAGCAAGGCTTAGCTATCATCACAACACTCAGTAAATTAAGCTTGTAGCCATGGCCCTTCCATAATGTCCTGCTTCTTAAAGAGCCCCCTCCCCTTCAGTATGGGTGTCTGTACAGTTTTAAATAGTTACTGTTCTTCTGATGGTCCCTGTATTTGAATTTTTCAGTCTACTCTACCATACCCAGATGAAAATGTTGATGTAATGAAGGCGTTATATGTGCATTTAGACAAAGTTCATTTGGAGAGGAGGTCAGGTATATGAATTTGAAAGTATAATGAGTCAAATAAGAACACGAGACAGAAATGAGTAATGATCCCCCATTTCAATAATGACATTAGACTCTGCTGATGAATAACTAAGCTAATATTTCCCTTACATCTGGGCAAAGGCCTTCAGGGGTTTTGCAGGTAACCTCAGCCCAATTCATCCAAATGAAGCTATTATTTTTTGAGCCTCTACCTCTATATAGCCTGTGGTACTAATCTTAAAGTAATTGATCTGCAATTTTTTTTTCAACCTTACGCCTAGGGAAGCTGCTGCTTGAGTTTGAACAATGCGCTGAAATAGAAAAGCAGTCCATTTGTGAAATGGAGGCTGTCCAACTGAGTGCCCAAGGAAATTTGCCATGTTTTGTTGTTTATATATATATATAAATATATTTTTTATGTGGTCCTACTCACCCAAATTAAGTTCTATTGATCTGAGAGCAGAGCAAATGACACACATTTGATGTCCCATTGTGAATGCTAGTGGCTGTATCGAGTTGACTGCCACAGATGACATAGAGAGGTCAGATGGTGAGTCATTACTCAATATGACATACAGCGGAATATTAAAAGCACAAACACCAGGTAGATCATTAAAGCATAATTAAAGGCCACCTCAGTCAAGTAACAAAACATATTTTCTGAATTTTCCCTGGGGGTGTCTACCTGTTGTGTCTGTAATAAAAAAAATTATCCTGCTTTCAGTGACTGCAAAACTGTGTGACTAGTTTATGCTGTATAACACTATTTAAAAGCAAAAGAGGTGGAAACTGTTGGTTGCAATTTGTAAATACATTTTTTTTTTTAAATTGGCCCTCCTTGCTGGCTCAGTGACACTGGTGGATTCAATGGAACACGGTTTGGCCTTATATGTCAAAGGCTGGATTGGGGAAAGCAAGGATAGGCAGACAGAGACAACCGTCATTAATTTCAATCAGGCTCCCAGTCTGGCACAGTTAACAATTTCAGCATGCCCTTCTGACCTCAGTTGATGGTACAACATCATCCTCTGCAAATTACTCATTAATTTACCCCATTGAGTTAGACAGAGGTGGTGGGCATGGAAAGATAATCATGACGGGGAATGAATTAATTAGATATTTCATGACAGAATTATACCTTTTGAATTAAGCTGTATATCAGCAGAGAGCGAGGGGTCAGGAGCTGCTTGTGATGACAGGGAAAGTGGCAAAGGGCAAGCAATCAAAACACAAAAATGGATATGATATGATTGTGTTTCAGCATTGTTTTGCACTTTTGTTGTGCCCTGACAAGCATTTGTGCCTTTTGTGTGTCAGTATGTCTCGTGCATGAATGAATGCATGAATGCATCAGTCTCTTATTTAACCCTAAAAATACCAAGCCTTGCTCCTGCTTGTTTCAACAGATTTCATTGTAATAGCCAGAAATTCCATCTTGTTCCGACTAATAATAAACATGAGTGATCAAACAGTTTTTCGCCTTTGACTTCACTGGAATGGAAAAGATAAATATGTATATAATTTTGATATAAATGCAGACTTGTGAATTCATACCTCCCATAGGCACTTTGGTCCATAGCAAGCTCCTGCTTAGAGCAGAGCAGGGTCATATAGTATGTACTGAGTAGAGTCATTCAGTCTATGCCAGAGTACATCCCTCAGGCCCTAACGCTGCTTGCCATCCACTTTATCTCTCTGTGTAGAGCAGGGAACACTTGCCATATTTTAATTTTCTGTTCAGCCTTTCTTTTAGCTGGTCCACGAAGCCTTTATCCTTTTATTTACCACAAGCATGTTCAAATAAAATACACCTAACCTCTTCCTTGCTTCCAATCAGCTTCTGTCCCTCAATGTGATTACAAGGTTCTTCAATATTAGAGCTAACGCCTGTCTTGCCATCCTGCATAACCACCCTCAGGTAATTTCAGCAAGACTCGCTCTATTGAAATGTAAATGTCTTACTTAGTAGCTTGGCTTATCAAAAGAAATATGCTACACCTGTAAGTAAGAAATGGGTTGGGGCAAATAAAAATGCCTCCATGTTCCTAAAGGGTTTACTTTTTGTTATCCTGATGGACAGGCAGGCTGGGTCGAACACACACACTCACACATACACACACATCTTTCCAGACACACATAAAAATCTACTACTCCCCAACTGGGTTGTTATATATATGCAAAGCATCTCCACTGAGCTATCCACTTTGCAGAGAGGAGACTGAGAATGATGAACAACTAAGCCCCTGCTCTGACTTTCCCGCCCACACAACTACTCAGACCGGCATGCGGGAACTGTATATACATGCCCACACAGAAACATATGTAGTTAGGTGATTCGAATCGAAAAGCATGCCCAACACACAGCCTCCCTGACCTATTCTCTTGTTGACTAATTGCCTGGAAGAACAATTAGCCAGATAAGTATCACTTAATGTTCTTTCCCAAAGAGGGAGATACATTCTTTTCCAAAACAAACGCACCTAATTTCTCATCCCGCTCCCTCATTATCTCCCTAAATGATGTTCCTATAGGAGAGCAGGTGTTGGTAGAGCCATGGTGTGATAGTTTTCTGAATGGTGGTTTGATGGGATTAGAGAAAAGAGGGACAGGGTTTAAGTCATGAATGGTTCTGCTGTTGCTGAGATAGCTGAGCTACAATGTACCAGTAATGAGGTAGAGGACACTTGCTTGTCACCACCTTTACTTTGCTCATTAGCAGGGATTCAGTGGGTCTAAGGAAGCCTGCGAGGACCAAAGTGCCTAGTATGAGGTAGTTTGGTAAACAGCTTTATTCTAGTTGAAATATCCTTCAGTATTTTTGTGAGAACAGCTAACCTCAGAGGCAACCTCTTCAAATGAAATGTCAATGAATTTCACCATTTTTCTGAAATCACCTTGAAAGAATACCTCCGGTGCTGCAACCAGCCCAGTGTTGACCCATGTCACTGGACACCCCAGGGGATGTACAATAATCTGTCCTGCTACATTTACATCATCTCCTATATTAGTCTGCTGCTGGAATCCAACCTCATAATTTCTGTTACAGCATTCTGCTATGCTTCTGCAGTTCACAGCTTCTGCTGGGCAGAAACCCCTTTCCAATAGTCCAAAATATCATGAAGGTCCTCATCCTTCGCAAACTGCACCTTTTTACGCAGAGCATGACCTGCTGCTATATAGGATGCTTCCTCTCTAGGGCTTTTTTTGTAAGGCCGGAATCGCTCCCAGATTCGCAGTGTGCTCTCAGAGGAATACTCTGGACTGGAGGAGTATCCAGAGTTGTAGTTGTGGTGACGAGTAGGAGAGAGTTGGGAGTAGGTCGCTGTGGCATCTCTCTTGGTGCGGCCCAGTGGTTTGAGGAATGAGGCCTTTTGGGCTGGTGAAGGTGATTCATTCCCGCCCTCATAGTAGAGTGCAGGAAAGGAGTGGCGGTGCTCGGAGCTGTGGTAGTCTGGCTGAACCTCTAAATGGTGCTGTTGCTGTCCAGGGCCAACCACCCCGCCTCCGCCTCCACTTATGCTATTACACCCCATTCCACCCCCATTCACACTAACCCCACCACCATTTATGTTTCCCATCCCATTTCCATTGCAGCCCATGACTCCTCCACCTGCACTCCCCCCTTCACCACAACTCACAGGGCTGCCTTTTTCTGCAGGGTACTTGGGAGGATCACCAGCCTTTTCAGGAATGTCTACGCTGTACACCCTTGTCTTGGCAGATCCACCAGCAGGGCCTCCACAACGGTTCTTCACCACAGCAGTGTCAGCACTCAACTGCCTCTGAAGGGGCCGCACTGCATTTGCTGGTGGAGGGTCACGGTAAGGAGGCGAGAGGAATCCCCCACCACTGATGCCCGGTCGCTCCGACAGAGGCATGACCAGGGGCACTGGGGCCATGGAAGGTGGATGAGGCTGCTGATGTAGCTGAGGATGTAGCTGAGGATGTGGCTGAGGATGTGTCTGAGGATGTGGCTGAGGATGGGGCTGAGGATGTGGCTGAGGATGAGGATGGGGCTGGGGGTGAGACTTTGGATGCACCTTAGGGGAAGAGGCCATAATCTGATCTCCAGGATGGCCTGGGGAGAGGGGCAGGAGGTTTCGGGGAAGGGATGCAATGCAAGCTGGAGGCTGGGAGCAGGATACAGAGTTGGCATTGTCAGCCGTGGTCACAACATTTGCAGAGGCATCCATCTTCAGGGCATCGATGCAGTTGTTGATGATCTGGTTTACCTTGTCCACCTCCTTGGCAATTGTGGAGATCTCTGATGCTGAGCCACGGCCATCATCATCCGAATCCTCCCCAGCCTCTGTCCCATTCTCAGGCCCACCTCGCATATCCACAGCTACTTCCCCTCCCATCCCTGTGCCTCCAGCTGCCAGCCCTCCATCCCTGCCGTCCAATGCCACTCCTTGTGTCCTCACATCCATGTAGTTGCCCTTGCCACCAATTGCCTCGGAGAAGGCTGTGGCCATTTTTTCTACCTGTGGCAAGGTAGAGAGGCGGGAGGAACTAGTGTTGGCTGATCCATGCAGCATGCCTGTACTGGAGGAGGCAGATTGTGGCAACTTGCCACCCGCTCCTCCTGCATGGTGGTGCTGGTGGTGAGCCTGCTCCTGGAGACGCTGCATTGCACCTGGATCATTGGCAACTGCGGCAGCTGCTTCTGGGCCATACCTGAAAAGGGACATGTTCACTTTTAAACAAACATTGAATTTAGTTCACTATCCAAGGACATACAATGTAAAAAATAAAGTACATTTTTGTCAGCAATTCACTTCAATGTTGTGTCTTTTCTTTAAAACTAACTTGTTTTAATAAGCCTGTGAGGACATGCTAAGAAATATGGTTTCATTTACAGCATACAGAAATTTCAAAAGCAGTATGGCTCCAAGAGTTTATGAGTACAGCTGGAGGAAGAGGTTTTATGTACTATTTGAGGCTAGCACAATTTAAGCTTTTCATGAGTTCAATGAAAGATAAAGGAAAGCAGCAAAGATGTTCATGTAAGGGATGCTAGTGGCACAAATAGTTCCAACAAATCAACTTTCCTTGAAGGAATAATTTAGATTGTGTTCAATGTTTGTCATGCCTCAAACATGCCAGATACATTCATTATCAGTGTAGCATGTCCTTTCACCATTTTGATTTTGAGAAAAAAGGCTGTTGTCTGAAGGGACCCTCATTAAACAAACTTTATATGAACTGTCAAGTACCTCATTTCCAAGATAGTTTTCTTCACACTTATAGCTTTCTGCTTCTCTTCCTCGATTCGCCGTCGTCTGAGACAGTAATAGACTAATCCAAGCACAATGACCATACCAAACAGACATCCCAGAATGGTCATTATGTAATGGGTGAGTGTGGACGGATTGTTTCGCAGATCCACAGCTCGGGTGGTAAAGGACACACAGGTGTGGTTGTACCGCTGAGACTTGCTCACCGAAGCCACACAAAAAGTATAGTTTGTGTGCGGTTTTAGTTTGTCCAAAGTGATGATCTCCTTAATGTTTTTAAGGGGCATTATGTCTGCAACAAAAGTCTGGTTGTACTGTGAAAGGATGTACATTTTATTGAAGGGTCTTGGGATCTGCACAATAAGAGAAGCAGTGTAGAAAGAGACAGTTTGTAGCTTCATGGAAATCTGGTTATTATAGGTGGGGTCCGGAGTGGATAGTATTGTTGGCTGGTGGTAAAGACCTTGATCTAGGTTGTCCACACCCATCCCTGAAGCATCCTGGTCTGGAATCTGGGAGGGGAACCCAGGCATTATCACACCATCGCGACACATTGTAAGAAGAGTGTAACGGGCATTTTTTCCATGTCCAGGCACTGGGCTTAGGAGTGGATACCCATTCATTTCAGCAGGGGTTTCGCATTGGAGGCGATCATAGGTGTGGGTTACATTATTAAATGCCTCAAGCCAGGTCAGAAAGCTGTAGAGATCACAGCCACAGTGGAACGGGTTTCCTGCAAGTTCACACACCATCAGCCTGTTGAGGCCAGTGAAGGTAGAGGGATCCAGACGGGCCAGCTTATTTGAAGATAAGTCAAGGCTGCTGAGGCTGGGGCACTCCCAGAAGGCATTGTTGGCAATGACCTCAACGAGGTTGTGTTGCAAAAAGAGGCACTGCAATCGTCCTAGACCTCTCAACATGCCCTCAGTCAAATTTGTCAGCTTGTTGTAGCCCAGCTGGAGAACCTTGGGGAAAAAACAGAGTGTCACTTTGAAAATATTGATAAAATCTGACACAACATGATCAAGGATTTTCAATTTTGCTGACCTGTAGGTTGGCCTGTCCAGCAAAGGCCCCATCCTCGATGTAGCTGATCTCGTTCTTTGTCAGATTGAGGTCAGTAAGGTTTGTGAAGCGGTACATGGAGGTAAAGAGCACAGCCTTAAGTTTGTTCTCGTTCAGCCTCAAGTCATGAACCTTGGGGAGAAAAGAAAGCAGATGACTTACAGTTATACTATCAACCATCTGGCAGCCATGGAAAGGGACCATGCTCTTTGCCAAAGATAGCTGCCAAGACCATTTTGCGCCTCCAAACATGTTATGCTGTTTAATGAGAAATTTCCTCAGTTATATAGCTGATGAAATTTAGTTTTTAGTTCATCACATCCTGTTTGCAAAATCCAGTGATACTTTCTGAGGTATTCAGCATGGTGTGTTTTGATTCCAGGAGTGTTATGCAGAATTATGCTAGCACCATTTACTGGTAGGCCAATAAATTATTGCAGATGTTACTCTCTTTAAAAAAAAAAAAAAAAAATACTCAGCAATTTGCAAACACTTACACCCATCAAACACTGCACTTTTAACTTTAAGCTCCCTTGAAACTGTCCTAACTGACCTACTTGATTTAGCCTATGTATTCATAGAATTTTTTTTTAAAAAAAATTAAAAAATACAAAACAGGAAAAGACTCATAAATACTCTTAAGCATTTATAGCAGTCAGTAGAGCAGGACATATGGACATTAAAAAAAGTGGTGATGACACACTGCTGCGATTAAGCAACTCCAATGTGAAAATCAGGGGGCCAACTGTGAACTAAACATATGAAGTATTAGTTGATGCAGTTTTTATATAGAAGTCAGACTACAGGTTTTCAATGCAGTTAAAACCTGTTTTTCACATGTAATGTGTCATTGTGAATGGAAGTCAAGGCCACACGAAGAACGCCTCATTACCTCCAGACAAAAGTCTGGCATGTCTGATTTTCCTGCCATCCACAATGCATTGGGCCATGTTAAAAATGTTGAGCACAGAACACTCTGCATTTGCAAAAGTCACAAGAGAAAACAAATTACTGAGGAAAAAAATGTTGAGCAACAACATTCCAGCCTCTGTAATGCGTCAACAAAGGATTACAATCACAGACCGAAAAAAGACAAATGTTGGCAAGAAAAAACAGATCCACTCCAGTAATCTGGAATGTAATTGCAATAAGCATTTTTTTCTGTGTCATAAACCTAAACCTCTCTTTTTTACCTCACCATTCCCTGAGTCATGATAGTTGGTCAGGTAAGATCATGTACTGGCATCTGTCAGTCAAATCACAACACAAACTGGTGGATCTGTTGTTACCTTGTCTGACTACTAAAGATGAAAAACAAAGGTTTCTCTCAGAGGTAAAAACAATATTGTTATGGGCACACTGCATAATAAAAGTGGTGGATATTTTCATTTTAAGCATCTCCATAAACAGATAATAAAAATCCCAGATGCCTAGTAGTTACTGTTTAATATAGTATTGTCCATTGTATATTGAACTATGGATTCCACTGAGTAACTTTCTGCATCTGTTCTTGTTTTTTGTAACAGGCGTCTCTTTACAAATAAAGCTCCTCATCTAAACAGATTTACCCTTTGGAGATGTGTTCAGTACACTTCATCTATTCAGAGAATTACAGCTTACTATTAGAAAAAAGAAATTACATATTCTTGGGGATGTGGCAAGTTCAGAAACTTGGATGCCACTGAATCAATATGGATAGAAATCCTTTTAGCTCAGTGCAAAAACTACAAAACAATTATTTCTCACTGGTAAGCCTGATACATTAGGGCAAGACCAAACTACAGAGGAGGACAGTTTTGATTCTCAATCAAGCCGGAGTCAACAAATTTGCAAGGCAGAATACAACCTTGAGGTTTTCTGTTTTTCCTTGGATTCTACACAGCTTTGTATGTGCGGGCGACTGTGCAACAGCCTTCAACTTCTAAAAACAACTGGCTGTGAAGGTTGATGTCTACTCTCTACCTCCAACTCACAACCCATCAATTATTTGCTTTTATGATGCTGAAAATATCAAGCTTCATTGCACAACCCTCATAAGTATTTGATATTGAAGCAGAATTAGCAACATTTACATCAAAAATCTAATATAATTTAAATATTTCCTTTATTACCCTTTTCACCATAAATATTAAAAGGAATGTTTTAGTATCGGCATTATCATGGTATTGTGAGAGCCAAAGGTTCAATATTGTGGACATGTTACTGTGCGAGACAATACATCTTCAGGGTGAAGGTGGAGTTTGATATCGCCCATATGGAGTTGGAGCACAGGGAAGTGAGAGCTATAGACACCACCAGCTCATGTGTGCTCATTATCCTTTGTGCTCTGCTGCGCTCACTGCCTCACCGGTAGTGAGGAGCAGAAAGATGATTTTGAAATTGTGACTGATAAATAAAAACAATATGCACACATTGTCAGACTTCTGAGCCCTTCACCTAGGGGTTGAAAAATACAAGTATTATGAGAGGCCACCTGCCAGTTTACCAGCCTGAGAGGGTGTTACTGAATATATAGCCAAAGACCAACTGATGCTTTCTAAACAACAAAACTAAGAATTCAGAAGGTTAGTTAATACACTGGAGACACAGCATAAATTCCCATCACAGCGATACTTTAGTCAAACACTTTAAGCTGCTCTCTGCAACAAAGTGCAGAGTGCAGCAGCATCTACATCTGTAGTGCCTTAACAGACGATTAGATTCACATGCGAAAATTCTTAAGCAATAAATGGCAAAGCATGCTTTAGCTGACATCATTGTGATGGTGTACAGAAAGGCATACGGTGTAATAGAGGCGGCTGTGGTGATGGTAAAAGCTGACTGAAAGATGAGTTCATACTGACCGTGCTGTTGATGTGCTGGGGGATGGTCTCATACGGTGGCTGGTTCTGACTGCAGATAGCCAGCCAAACGTAGCCTTTATCCCCCTCTATCAGCCAGCAGTCCCCTTTCACTGTGCTGGGCAGGTGGAGAAGCATCAGAGCAGGGAGCAGGAGGGAGAGACACAGGGAGGGAGACAGGGAGGAGAAACAGAGTCTGCTGGCCATGGTTTTGGATTAGAAGTGTTTGAGGTTGCCTCAGTAGAAAAGAGGAGAAGAGAAGGAGTTGGAGGGAAGAAGGCAGCAAGCAGCAGTTTCAAATCAGGAAGAAGGTGCAGGTCTGGGGCAAGCAGGCCAAATTTAAGAAGAGAGAGGTGAGCACAGGGGCGTCTTCACGGTGATTAGAGCTGAATTTGCAGCATGGCAGCAGGTCTTGTCCCCATTTTAGGTGTTCCACGTCAAAGGGTTTTGAAGACTGTCACCCCAGCAGCTATTCATGGCCTCTGACAAGTGTAGGTCTTGAGGAAATACTCCTCGGAGAAAGGCCTATATAACACATAGAGGGAAGGAGGGGGCAAAAAGAAAGGGAGGGAGAACACCAACGTTAATAGTGATAACAGCAAAATGATGAAGAATAGGCAGCAAAATGTAATGCAATTCACATATACCCCAGATGGTTTAAGGATTAATTGAGTTACGGCTCATTTCCAAAGCACTGCTTAAAAAAAACAGGTATATGAATCTAATACCCATGCCACCCAATCCCTTCAAGGTAATGCACCAGAGTAATAAATCCATTAAGTGCCATGATTATTTCATTAAGTCTTAATAAAGCCCAGAGAAATATACTGACTTCTCAAATGAAACCAGGTTTTTTATATTCAGTAATTATTCATATTCACAAAAATAACAGCCTCGTAAAAGAGTGATCTGCAGCTCTTCTGTTCACACATTACCATAAGATGTATCAGCAAGGCAGAAATTACCAGGACCACGAAAGCAACATTGCTTCTCTTTTGTGTTTCTGTCATTGTTTACAGGGTTCACCAGTTTACAGCTGCAGCTTCATTATTTCAACAGTGGGGTACATTATGAAACAATAAAAAATTGATAGCTGCAGTTATACAGAGATGAAAACCAGGAGAGGGGCTAAGTGGCAGATGGAGGAGGGCCGTTGTAATTTGCATGTTTCAACAGGATCCCAGCTGACATTTAGCTATTTACCTTTCTCAAGGGGATTAATCATGGATTAGGCTCTAATTCAGCGTAAAATAATATGTATCTCATCAGCGCAGCTCTTAGTCTTTTAATATGTTCCCAAAGTTTTGATCCGCCCCACGGTACTCGCGACTGAAGTATAACCATATCTGTTATTCTCCTTAATTTTGGTCAAAGAGAAGCATCTAAACAAACAATGACCAAAATATTGAGGTTAAATTGGACAATAGGGGCTCTGCTTCTTTCGAATTTAGTAATTCTGTTAGACAATGTATTATTTGTCTCTGTTTTTAAGAAGGGGTATTGTGCTTTTCTCTAATTCACAAATGGATAAAAAGTTACACTGTTTGATGTCTAAACCATGTATCTATGCTAAATCCATGTGTTGTTGAAATCTCTGAGTCTGTCATTGACCTGCTCAAAACGTTTTGTTCTTAAGTAGCACAAACCAGATGCCATTTGCTAAAATGATGAGGTTATCACTAAGAGGCTTCTAAATGTCTGACATTTAGACATTGAGGGGCTTCAAACACACATAGCTCTGCCCCCAATAGGCCTCCAGGGGACCGGCCAATCAAAGAGAAGGAGGTTTTATGGAGACGGAAGCCTTAAAGACAAAAGGCTGAAATAAGACTTTTCTAAAACACTACTGTGAACACAAAAATATATTTTTTGTATTCTCTTAACTGTAAATCATGTAAAGTTACTGAAGTAATCCCTTAAACATGCACAGTGTCTCCTTTTTAATCCTAATGTCCTTTGCAGATCTTTTGTTTGTTTTTAGTCCAAATGCAAGCTCTTTTTTCCAACTGTGATGAAACCGCACAAGAACAGTTTAATTTTCATTTTGGGTGCATATACATGGGTTAAACCTGACATAAGCACTGTATCACCAGTCAATCTTAGGCAGCAACAATGTAGCATAAGCCTTATATTTCTGTCTGCAAGCTGTGAATGAATTGCTGCCAATTTTTTTTTTTTTTTTTTTTTTTTTTTTTTTTTTTAGATTATAGCTGCTTTGGCCATGTATCGGCTATGTCTGTGTCCCAAGCATGAAAAAACATGGTTGTACTTCTTTTGCAGTTCTTGAAACTTTATGTGAGTTCATTTTTATGACAAACACTAACCCACCTAAAATTCAATTTATGCCAATGCCAACTGCCTAACTACAAGAAGACACTGTTACAGGGCAGTGGCAGTAGGTTTGTGACTGCATGTGTCAAATCTTCAGAAAATAATGCATAAACACAGCTGATATATTTTTTGCTTGCTTGGTGCTCCTCAGATCAAAATTATAGGGGAATAACTACACAATCCCTGTATGAAAAAAATCCTCTTCGGAAGCTATTAATATTTACAGGCCATTAGAGTCAAAATATCTGAGTGCTTGCTTTGGTGCATTATAGTAAACATTAGCATATAAAACAAACAGCCATGGAGAACTTGAATAAATAACTATTTGATGTACTGCATCAAAATTAGCTTCATCACTTACTTTGATCCAACTGCATTATTTAGAACCATCATCTTTTCCAGAGCAGAAGAAACGACATGGTGTTACTCAATCTACTGAGGAGTCACAAGGAAGTAAACTTCTTCTTTTTTTTTTTTTTGAATCATGGCCAGCTCCTTGTAGCCTGACCTGCTCCTGCTCCTCTGTCTTCTCATCTTCCATCCACACTTGCACCTTAGTTAGCCCTTCAGTCACTTCTCATTTCTGCCACACCACACCCCTTGCAGCTCTCAGTTCTCTCTTCAAATTGTTCCATGAAATTGATATTGACAATTCAATTCCTTCACCACGGGCCTTCAATTTGCCTTTTAACCCAGCTCTGTTGTCATCTTGAAGTGTGTGTGTGTGTGTGTGTGTGTGTGTGTGTGTGTGTGTGTGTGTGTGTGTGTGTGTGTGTGTGTGTGTGTGTGTGTGTGTGTGTGTGTGTGTGTAGGTGAAATAAAACACCCACAAGATAAGCAATCTGCAGCTTTAATTCTGTTGAAAAACTAAAGAAACTCATGTAAACCTGGGTATTCATTAAAGTTGTTCATCGAGCATTTATGTAATCAGCTCTGATTCTTCTGATGTAATGTAAACTAGAGCACATTTACAATTTTGAGCATCATTTAGTTGCATGTTTTGGTATATAGGAGCCAGCAAACTGCATTATTCTCAAAAAAAGAGAGAGAGAGAGAGATCGGACATTGATCACACTGACGCAATCTGTTTTGCCTTCTTTGATCCTGATCCTTCTCTTCTCACTCTTTGAAGACAAATCCAAGGCAGTGTCATGACAGCAATGCAATTCCTTCGCACATATCCTTGTTTTCATTGGGGTTTACGGGTATATACTGACAAAGCCTCAAACACAGTTCTGCCATTTTCACAGATTTTGGAGACCGAAAAACCACTCTGTTGTGCTACTGATTACCGTTAGGTTGTTTTTCCTGTCAGGGGGTTCATTTTTGCAGCATATCTGATACGACGTGACTGCTACCCTGACATGGTTTTTACTGTGCTCTGCAGACATGAAAGACGACTCAGTCAAGGCTCATTTCAAAACTAGGTGTTTACTGCCAAGTCCAGTCAAAACAACTCAAATCAGCACAGGATTTTTTATTCATTATGCTGTAATGATCCTGACCACACTACTCCAGCCTATCAAATCATCTAGGTCACTCTTTTCTCTCACTCCATCTCCGTCTGTTTTCATATTTCTTTTATCTGTCCGTCTTTGTCTTCTTTTAGGTCCTCTTCTTTTCATCTGTGCCTGCATTGTTTTACGCCTGCTTATTGTCGCTTCTTTCAGCTAGAAACACAAATGATTATGCTTCATCACCAAAACACAACCTGACACCTTTTGTGCGCTATCACATCCTCACCGCTTTTATCACATTCTTGTCATTGCTTTTATTTTGACAGGAAGCCAGAGGAAGATACAGCCCTATTTTTCCATTCCCTTTCTTCTCAAACCCTGGCTCTATTTGTGGTTAATTATTGTCCCTGATAACTGGGCTTTAATTAAAGCCTTGCATCTGACAAACAACACAAATGATGTCGGGTCACCAGAGCAAATACAAAGTTCTAGATGTGAGAAAGGAAAGGGACGTTTCAAAAGTCTGATTTTTTTCTCATCAGAAAATCAAGAGAGAAGTTGGTGGTGTGTGAGTGAAAAAAAAAAAAACACATATAAACCAATTAAGCTTTTTTACAATGGTTATTTTTAATTTGTGCTTTCTTTAGTTTTAATCGAATTTACTCATTATAAAAGCTGCAACACACCTCAAGTGACTAAGCAGTTCGTTTTCTTCTCCTGGTGACATTTAAAAAAAAAAAAAAATCAAGGTTCCAAGCTCTTAAAATCTTGGTCATGAAATAGTTGATGTCAATCATGTCCGTGAAGAGACTTTCCATAGTTGCTCAAGTTGCTTTCAAAACATGTAAACATAGATGTAGACTACCTATATTCATAGGGCCGTAGGACCCTATGACAGCTTTAGCCAGGGTGCAGTAGAACTCTGTAACGTGTACATCCTGCATTAGGAGGCCTTGGAGTCCACAGGACAGGGAGCCATCTGTATTCTAATGATATGCAAACCTTTGTAGAGTTAGACAGGCAGCAACTGAACAAGTCATATCTGCTGCATGTCACTTCATTTTTCTTATCTGTATTAGCTGAACTCTATCCAGCAAATCCATCCATGACACGGCTCTTTAGGGCTGGATTGCCAGCACAATCTAGCAGAAAATAGAACTGAATTTATTAAGGAATTCAAGATAAAGAGCTTAAAAAAAAATGCAATGCAAAAACAAAGTTACTCGACTGACTGGTAAATAGGAACCTAAAAATGCACCCTGGTTCGGCAAGAAGCCTCTCATTCTCATTCCCGAGTAGTGAACTGCTAACACTTTGTCACGACCCTTGTCTCCTAACAGAAACGCAGTCACCTTTCAGTGTCTAAAACTGACCTGATTTCTCAGCTAAAGCAGCTGCTCTTTGTGACTGTAAAGGACAGTTGTGATTGGCTTTGTTTGGTCGTCGAGAATGAGTGATGGCCAGACTATTCAGCAACTCTACCTGAGTGATTAGGAAAGACTGCAAAAAATCAACGGTAGATGGTTAATGACAGTGTAATGATCTGCTTTTCTAGTCTCCTGAGCATTCAAAACATGTCACACTACCTTTCAACAACACATTTACACACTGAGGACCCCGTTCACTGAAGTGATTGTGCAGCTTTTACCCCCTCAAACCTGTGCTAATGAGCTAACGCTGTCTAATTTACAAGGCACACAAAAACTTGATGCAACACAAACTAGGCTTCAGAGAAATAGTGTCTTTTTGCACCAGTGTTGTTTGCATTTACAGAGAAATTATGCTTCCATTCTCAAATGCCAATGACCTGGAGAAGTGTTCCCTCCCATTTAACTCATCATCTACTGCATGTATACGAATTTCAACTACATGAAGTTGGAGATGGAGGATTTATAGACAGCTCATCTCTATAATTAGATGAAAATGTTTCAAAACTTCAAAACTTTCAGGGCTGCTGTGCTTGAATACTATAATTGCAATAGGCTGTAAACTGGATCTTGACTGAGGGGAATGATGTGTAATTCATTGTGCAGTTTGTGAAAATTAGTCTCAGACGATTTACCACAGTGGCTTCAAAGAAAAATACCTAACAACACATCAGTACCAATTACTGTCACACATCCCTGCTATGAGTCACCAAGGACTCTTTTTTAACCCATGTCAAAAATTTCCCCCTGCACTCTGCCAATTAGGGTTATATTAATCAAAAAGTTTCCTGGTTTAGGTGGGAAAATAAGGTAGAAGAGAAAGTACATAAGACATCTGGCAGATGCTGCATAGGTGTAACAAAACAAAGCTGTGTAGTGATCTCGAACAAGAACAAGTTAAATGATTTTGGGCCAAGTTGACTAAATTTGAAGAGTAGAAGATAAGAATAAAGACTGGTAAAGGTAGATTCTGCAAGACTTTTCTAAAATATAGTCAACTTTAACAAGAGTAAGCCTGCTCAATTGTCACCTCTGGGCCTCTATATATGTGTGTCAGCGTCTGCCTCAATCTCCTCCTCTGCCTCTATGTTGATGTTTTGTTTTATGTAACATTTCTGGGCAGAGAGTAAGCGTGGTTGGCACAAGATTTTGCGTGTTTGTTAGCGAATGGAAAAAGCTGTTGAGTGGCTAGGATAGTGGATGTGGCACTGAGCAAGAAAAACACAACCAAAGTGAAAAGAAGCACTCAATAGGTTAAGCTTTGTACTAAAGGAGGGTGAATCTTAGCTTGACTTTTACTGGCTTTGGGATGTGTCAAATTACCTAGTGGTTACTGTTCGGCCAGTAAATGTCTTCACGTGGTTGGAGGCAGTGGGTGTGCGCTGCAGCTGGTACCGGGCAAAGGGGGTTTGCGTTTACCTTCAAGTAACAAAAATTCCTGCAGACCCTATCTTTAAAGATAGGTTGCTGCAGGGTGAGGGGTATCATGTTTTATATTCCAGAAAGCTTGAATGTTTTACGATAAAGTTGGGTAACATAAGGGTACATTTGTGGTTAATATTGGCCTCTATCAAAGTAAAATGGTTTGAAACTCAGATTCTGTTTGAGTGAAGGCTGTCAGGGTGGAGACAGGATGTCAGCAAACACCTCTCCAACACATACGAGGTCTGAATTTCAATAGCTGAGGTGAATGCCAAGAACAAGTTAGACAGAAGTAGCACACCGACTCGAGACCAGGTCATGAACCTATCCGCTGAATGAGAAAGACGGAGCGACAGGGGGAAGACACATAGATGGTACAGAAAAAGAATCATGGCACCAGATCTCCCAAATGTTGTCAAGGAAGTGTTCAAACATCACCCAGCAATCCAAGAAATCCCACAGTCCAGTCACTCATCCAAGAACCCTGTCATCAGTCAACCAGTCAGCCAGCCAGCTCTTCGGTTTGTCAGCCAGTCAGTCAAACCAGTCTGTCAGTCAGCTGCTCTGACTGCCAGCCACGCTCATAGACAGACAGCTGAACAGAAGGTCAATCAGGGAGCAGCAGTCTGCTTTTCAGCCACGCACCAGAGTGGGAAGCAGCATGAAAAAGGAGCTCAGGCTTATGCCTATAAACACTATCTGTACGTCCCAGCCTGCAGACCAGCCTGCCTGACTGCATACCTTCAAAGCTGCTGCACTGCTCCTCCAAATCCATTTTTCTCCTTTTCCTTCCAACCTTTCATGGAGTTGCAGCAATGTTCCTTCAAAACTTGAGCATACAAAATATTCAGTTTTTTCTTCAGTTTCTTCTTTATTATATTCTTCAGAGTGTGCCTTCTGTAAAGACTCAATATGAATTCAGACTCAAGATTAATGCAATACAGCAATCAACTGAAGTCATGTTCCTTGACTGAATGTCAAGATGACAAGAGGTGACAATCAGCCACTGCTAATGCAGAGATGTATAAAAAATACCAGTTTTCTGTTGTAGAGAAAAACATTGATGTAACTTTTAATTTATGACAATAAAAAGAATGACGCTGCATGATGGCATAAGATATCATCCTGGAAAACATACCCTTTGATCAAGGTTTGAATTTCAATGTAGTGCAGGGCATATCCCTCTATTTTTCTCCACAAAATGATAGCAGCTTTTCTCTGTATGTCTTTGGGGATACTGCTTTTGTTTACATAAGGGAATAAAAAATAAAGCAAAAAAGTAACTTAATCCCACCCTTGCATTCTTTCATCTCCCCTCTCCCCGCCCACTCTCCTTCCTGCCCTGTCTCACTTTTTCTCTCGCACTCTCCTGGTCCCTGGATTCTCTCCAGCTTTGTCTGCTAGATAGCAGCAGATGTTACACCCACTCGAAACAACCCCCCACAGGGGAAAACAGACCAGAGAGGAAGTTTTCAGCCTGCTTTGAGACACTTGCTGTGTTCTGTGAAAGCTGGGTAGTTTTCGCCAACATAAACTCCTAGACAACAGTAGCATCATGGGGTGGCACAGCTTTAGTAACAGGATAGTAACAGGTTCATTGAATGGCACCCTGGCATTACTTTTGGAAATCACACTACCAGCATTTGTTCAGTTTCACCATCCATATCCTGTTACAAAATGTGTTTCTTCTTTTTCAATGACCCACAGACACACTCGTCTCATGGTTGCACATCTGGTTTTGAAATTCAGTGAGTGGCCCAAACCAGTGTGGTTAATTTCATTTTAAGACAACTTGGGACTTAAATACTAGGAATGAAAAAAACTGAACATGACATATGATCTGTCTATCATAGGGATGGGCACCTTTCACATTTGAAGCAATACAGTACTTATGCCCGGTACCTGGCAATAGGTATCGGTAACCAGTGGTGCCAGTTTTCAGTACTGTTCCGTGTATTATGAGGTAATAAATATGGATTTGTTTAATCCTGAAATATCAAAGTTTTTCAATTTTACTTGTTTATTCTACAACATATAACATTGCAGTGCTGTACTCTTCCACTTCCTCACAATCACAAGGATGTGTTTAGGTACCTTAACATGGTACCTTTTGATTTTACGTGAACAGGTACTTGGTATAACAGGCAGGATTTTGTGACTACCTATAAAAGTACCCAATTCAGTACCCATCCCTAATCTGTTGTAATACAAGCTACAAGCAATACACTTCTGTAATGCTAAATAAATTTAGGGGCATTCATTCTGTCACTTAGCTACAAATGTACTGCAGGTACAAATCTTCGCTGCCTCCATGCATCTCTCATTTTCACTGATTTATTCTCAAACTTCATTGACAAAGACACAACAAGCTACCAGCTTTAAATTTGACATCTTTGCCACTGTTAACATTAATATCTCAATTTATTGTAGCATGGCCACAATTGAAAGAACACATCAAGAAAGACATTTCACAGTTTTAAAAGAAAGAAAGAAAGAAAGAAAGAAAGAAAGAAAGAAAGAAAGAAAGAAAGAAAGAAAGAAAGAAAGAAAGAAAGAAAGAAAGAAAAATGATTATTTTGTCCTTTTACAGATTTCAACATTTGGTGCAACCTTGGTGTCAGGTTTGTTTTTGGAGACAAATGAAAGGGAGATAAAAATGCTGGGCAACAGTAATGACTGAATGTGATGATTTTTCTACAATGTTTTGCCATCGACTGTTACTGGACTAAAGCTGTGAAGGACTTCAAATTGAAACGTGACATAATAATTTGTCAAATAAGAAAGAGTAACCCCATGAACTAGATCAGATCGTTAAAAATGTGTTATTTAAGCTTGTTATTTAAGCTTGAAAGCGCAAAAGTGTTTTTTTACATGACAGTGGAAGGCATTAAAGTCAAACAATTAAGGCAGATGTCAAAGAAATATTGACTCAAATCTAAGGCTCCCAATGATTCAGACATAAAATTAAAACAAAAAGAGAGCAGCACATTAATTCTGCTCTTCCCTTCCTTCTGTAGCCCACAAACTTTACTGTGTGGTTTCATTGTTGAACATATTTCTTCTTACAAAATGGTCCATGTGGACTTTTAATTTATTGGATGGACTGTTAAACATCATCAACAGTACAGTAGTGTCCAATTTACTTAAATGACTTAGCCACTCAAACTTGAACTGCCTCATTTGAGTCAGCCCACTCGAGTCAGTGACTTTCCACATTTCCTGGAGAAACTTTGAGAAGCCCCCAGAGACTGACACAATAATTACATGTAGAAACAGGGCTCAGAGGAAGTTAAAAAACTGTCTCACTCATGGCTCTACTTTTCTAGTACAGGACTGCATTGACCAAATGGCAGAAAATCATCCAACTAGTTTTGAGCAGCTCATTGGGCTGTGATTGGTTACACTGCCTGGCAAACCACTTTGGCCACAAAACAAAATGTGTATCATTATAAAAAAAAAAAAAAAAGTCAGGTCTATTGCGAATGTATATTTATAGCAATAAGTGTGGTAGTGATGTATATATTTTTGTATTCAGTAGTTTTCCAATAATAGGATATAAAGGTTTGCAAAACACAGAAAAAAGTATAAAAAATACATTAAAAAAAGTTGCCTGTTATATGTTTGTGTTGTGGACCATAAAACTTTGACTTCCCTCTTGCACATTCTATTTCTGTGACAATGCATGTCACACAAGACTAGTCTCCAAGCCATGATCTGTAAATGTTCAGTGTGGTCTGAGGGTCTCTTCACCAAGTCTCAGCAAACCAACGACGGACCAGGTTACGTATCATAATAAGCCCATCTGAAGATGAATATTAATCCAGTTTGATATGTCCCGGTTTCATTGTCCTTAGCTTCATTAAGACTACTTATAGTCCTCTTTCCTAATTCATCCACTTGAGAAGTCTGGACCCAGACCCACAAAAGCCCTCACTAAAGTGAGTTTCTGTGCTTGTGTAAGAGTAGTATGTGCCCTTGTGCATATTTCTGTATGTGCTTGCTATACCTTTGTGTCTTAATTACTTCTGAAACCCATTCAGAAGCTCTTCCCTCTAGCCCCACACAGCAGGTATGTGGAAGTAACAGCCCTCTTATGGGAGCAGCTTTTCTTTGCCTGAAGGGAGGCAGCGAGATGAAGAAGTATGTACAGAGAGAAATATAAATGAAGTGAGACAGTCAGCAGGGTAGTTTCTTTGCCAGGGGTAGAGGGAATAGAGAGGCCGGATTACACTCCTGAATAATTACCTGACACGGTATGTTTCTGTCTGTCACTCCAACAGGTTAGGGTTTGACTTTCATTTGAGGATGACCTTTGCGGTGAAGTGAGAGATGAGGATGACAAAGGGGAGGTGAAGAGAAAAGTTTTTTAACCTTTATGTAACAGACAAGTTGAAAGAAACACCAACCGTAGACTCAATCCCCTTCAATCAAAGGTCAAGAAGGTATTCATACAGCGTTGTTTTGAGCTCCTCAGTTAACTGGTACTCTTGGCTTAATGGCTGAAATAAACCAGATGTGTCTCGAGTCCGTCTGTGCTCCATCACAGCACCGGATCAGATAGGTTTCCATTCAAGTCAGTCAGCCAACTTACAATGAATCTTCTCCATTGAAGTCCAGCAGGTCACCACAGGTAACAAACAGCCATCCTATTTTTGCAGCACATGGAGCTGTGACGAATAAATTCAGTGTAGGGAACATTGAGCAGGACAGGAAGTCATGACTGTAAACAATCTAAAAATGCCCGGTGACTTTTATAAGAAAATAAACTGTGTTAAAATTTAAACGTATTCAGCTTGACAAACAAACATAATGAGCGGAGCCAGACCAGGAGTCAACAGGTTTAAGGTTTTACAGCCCAACACAAATAAAGAGAAGATTATCAATGGCATGGGAAGTAGTGTTGTCAAAAGTATCATTTTATTGTTAAATATCGATCCTGAAATTTAGCAAACAATTCAATATAAAGTTCCCCTTGTATCGATAGATCGGTACTCAACACCTTTCCCTGGTTAGACATGTGCTGGCGTCAAAACATACACACAGGGCCTTTTTCAAACCGCCCCCTACACACTCTCCCTACCCACTAACCCTCCGTTTGCGCGTTCTCGCGGAGGGTCCACCACATTAAGGGCCATCCCAAACCGATCTGCGGGGAGGGGTAGTGGGCCATAAAACCCTCCACGAGCGAGTCTGCACCGATGCCGACTCGCTGAACACGTGCAGCGCTAAATTGTGTCCGGTGTCAGCCAATGGAGGAAGCAACATACAAATGTAAGTTCCACGCACATGTGCCTGCACAAATACTGTAAAACTAACAGAAATATTTAATGAGTGCAGATGTTCACAACTTTAGATGTTCATGTCATTGATTAAGGCCTGCCTTGCATTTGTTCAGACAGTTCGTGTGTATTTGAGTGTCTAATATTTACAGGGACTTTCACAAAAACAAAATAATTTATTCAAGTGAGAGTGAAACAAAAAAAATTCTTCAACAAAATAACAAATGCAGCCAAAGAAGCGTGGGAGTAAGTGTCTTTTGTATTTTCTACGTTACATTTTTTTTTTCTTTATTTATCTGTTTCCGCCTGAGATCGAGTGAAGTTTCTGTCCCAAAGCTGTATGTATACCCTACACCCTGATGAAGTGAACTTCATTCAGCTGCGAGTGTGACTCCGTGACGGAGTGCACTCCGTCGTGGAGGGGGAGTGTGTAGGGGGCGGTTTGAAAAAGGCCCACAGAGCGCACACGGAGTGCATGCAGCCCCTCCCTCCCTGAGTCCTGCCTCGTAGTTGAGAGAGAGAGAGAGAGAAAGAAGCTAGCTTACACTGAATTCCAGCTGTAGCGGCTAACACCGACACTCCCATTAGCCACTTTGGCGGGTTGAATTATCTAATTGTAGTTTTCTGAAACGGCATCTGAAATACTAAACCAATTGCAATATGAGACTACAGCACTACAGCTCCCATGAGCACTGCCTGCACACAGTGTTTGCTCTTTGGACGTGCTCGTCTCCAGCCTTCGTCTTGGACTCCGTGACAGCTCCTGGTGTTTAGCGCCTGATAACGTGATTTAAAACTTCACTCACGTCTTTTTGGCTGTCTATTGTAAACAGATGCCGGGGTTTAAGTCACAAGCTAGCGCCAAAACTCCCTTAACTTTTCAAAAGTGAGGACGTTCATCGGATGGAGCTCATTTAAACTCACACTGACAACACTCACCTAGAGCAGGGGAGGGGAGGAGGAGAGGAGAGGAGCGCACGTAGAGAAGAGAAACTTGTCAGATATGAAGAGCTGTAGGAACAAGATTTAAACCTCCTAATGTACAAACATCTATCAAAGTGTAATGAAAAAAGTTCACTCTGGAAATACTGTAAACAAACTAAATCATTCTAAATAAATGAAACTTATGGCCCAGTGTGACTTATATCTGCTGTTTTCGTCTTCATGATGCATTTTTTTCTTATGATTGATACGACTTTAAAAAATGTATAATTATACTATGGAGTGACATAGTCCAGAAAGTATGGTACTTAGTTACTGAAAAATTACTGTTGTGAATAAATATTTAAGCAGATATTTTTTATTGCTAGTTTTTCAAGCATAACAAATTTCATTCAATGCAATTATAAACTCCTCCTTTACTTACTTTGTCTTAATTGTCTGCATATTTTCATATTAAAGGAGCACAACCGTTTGAGAACTGAATACCTGATAATTGGGATTAAACATTTATGTAGTCTTGATTTAAGTGTAAACAGAGGTCATTTACATTTAAAAAGGTTGTAAATCTAGTTCAAGTAAACTTTAGCATGTTTTTGTCTGCTTTCATTTTTGTCTACCGTCCTGTACTGTTCGTTAAATAAAAAAAAGAGATGTTTTTGCACTGAAAATCCCTGTGGTTGCATGGTATCGAAAATCGTATCGAAAATCAATATTTTTCAAAATATTGTATCGTAGTTAGAAATCCAGTATCGTGACAAGCCTAATGGGAAGTGTGGGGACTTCTCGGTCTTGTGACCCCTGCTGTCTGTCAGTCATGCAGCTTGTCATACTGAACACGCAGCCGGTGTAAGTTGACAAACGCAGTCAAGACGCAGCGCAACAGAGCAGAGCCGGATTGCATACATTTTCGGTGTATCTGAGGTGTAAAGGCGCGGTCACACTGGCCATCCAAAGCTTGCCGTGCTTAAGCACAATTGCCCCCCGCAGTGCTGTTCCCCAGCTCGACAGTACGGCCAGCGGTCACACTACCCCTATATGAACCAGACTTTAGCTGGTATCACACACACATGGCCCGCCTACGTCAACGTGAAGCATCTGTTTACATGAAGTGCGAACTCATCAGAGTCAGCACAATGAGACACAGAGAGCACTGCTACAACTCTAGAGACTTTTAGACTTATGGTAAGTCGTTTTGGTCCCTCTAACACCCCTGCTTTGTTTAAATTGATTGTCGAGAGATGCCCTCGCAGTGATCATACATCATGGATCACACGCACTGTCTGCATGCTTGTTCTCATGAGAACAAGAAGGAGGAAATTACACATTCACATTTATTGACACATGGAGGCTGTCCACTTGAAGTGTCATGCTCCTCTTTGTCTGCAGCTGAGGATACCCAGGGTTTATTTTTTAAACTTCTAAGACGTAGATGGCATATGCTGGAAACTGGGACATTTTCTCAGTTGCTACAGATTTAAAAAGAACTGATCTACCTACTACGGCCCCAATCGACCAATATGGAAATCAGATAACAGTTTCATTTTGGATCACGTTTACAAAGACAGAACTTTGTTTTCTAATTAGAGGACCTTTGTCTAACTTGTATCTTGGCACTTTAACTTGCTGCAAAGACAGCAGATGTTTGAGAAATTTAATACTTTGTGAGGAAGAATAAAAAGAGGATCAAATGTGCAAGACAGTCAACAAAGTTTGCACAGTTGTGAGTATATACTGTGAGTATGGCATTCTCCCAGCTGTACACAAGGTTTGATCTGTCAGCCAAATCATGATTTTGACAGCAAACCAGTTGCAAGTCTGTAGATCTGAGATTTCTCGATAAACTGTCATGAATCAAGTCGTTCAGGGACAGACCAGTCAAAGTGATGGCTCTGCTCTGTTGCCTCAATCACAGATGATAAGTCATAATCATCAGGAAAAGTATCAACAGCGATCAAATCAGCGGGTATTCATGCACAGCTAGACGTATGCTTCAGCTCCAGTCATATACACACACAAACAGAGGATAGACAGATGAGACGCCTGCATTTTGGAATACACTGATGCACAAAAACACAATAGGTGAATTTTGGGGTAGATTGTGGGTTTTAATATTAAAATTGTTTTATATCAGGATTTGGTGACTATTATGATGCTTTTATATTCCCCTGTTCTAAATTTCAAACCACTTTTTAAAAGACTGAGCGATTCAGCTATGTTGTTTTGGCAGCTCCTGCACAGGACTGGCACCATAAGACTCGAGATTAGTGCCAACATGAAGTGCCAAACACTGTCTCCCTTGTACCGTCCTTTGTCATCTGGAGCAACACAGGAGCCAGGAAAGCCCACAGGTGGCTGAAGCATGCCTGAATTGCTACAGGGGAACTCAAGCCCGGTAAAGTTGAAGAATCAGAGCATTTAAGTAACTCAGTGCAATATAAAATTCTTGTGCATGTCTTTTCGAGCTGAGTCACACTATGTTATAAGTACATGGATACTTAAAAAAGTTCTCCTCAAAAGTTGGCTGAAGCAGGAAGTCAAAATATCAACGTCAGAAAGCAGTGCCAGGCAGAAGCCGTGAACTCTGTTATTTCTAGGAGGATGTTTCAAATCGTGTTGTCAGTTTTCTTTAAGACTTTCATCTGCAGCTACACAAACAGAAGAGCTCAGACAAATGTTTACTCTAATCACAGAAAAGCTTTACAAATTAAGTTTGCAATCTCAACTCCAGTGTGCATATTTGCTTATTTGAATTCATTTAGCTTTGAGAGTGGGTCCATTCTCAAGTCCACTGTGAGGTTTTTGGCACAGAACAAAACATAACACAAGCTTGTTAGTTTCCTTTTCTTTGGTAGGAAGAATAACACAGGGTCTGTGCCGGATCTAGAGTCTTTAATTTAAGAATGTTATTTGTAATGCTGAATTTTATTTATTTATTTAATTATTCATTTATTTATTTATGCTTTATTGGTATTCACATGGACATGAGAAGTCCCATTGGACTCACAAAAAAGGCTTTAAACAGCATATTTTACCAAATATGAAATAAGGACATCCATTTAAGTTGCAGCCAGCGAGTCCTCAATGAGCTCTTCCCAAAAACTCTAACTCTAAGGGGTTTTTCATTTATTAGAAATTAATGTTACCCATTTCTTTCCTCTTACAAATTCATCTGCATCATAAAGAACGCTTATATTCCTGTTCTAAAAGAAAGAACATTGTGCACCCATCGCCTTCATATTCTCATCTGGAGAGCTAGATGAGGGATATTTTTCAGCATGATTTATGTGGGAATGGGTTTGCATGTTTATCTGTGGCTTGAAATTATCATAAAAACCAAGTCTCTGGGTTGCCGAGCCACATAGCAATAATAGCAGTATAAAACAGTACTTTTCCCTGATTAAAAAAAAAAAAAAAAAAAAAGAAGACGCATCACAATTGGTCATTTTAAACATAATTTCAAATATATATGTTGTCCTGAAAGTCATGTTGGAGACTTAGGGTCAGGTTCATTAAAGGATAAGCCAGAAAAGCAGTCCAGTGATTAGTTTAAAAGTGATATTTGATTTACTGATAATATTCTGAGGGTTTTAGATGTAAAGGTTCAATGTGCACAGAAACATCAATTAAGCTAAGGTGTCTTGATTAATTTGACCCCAAAGCACTAGTGTAGCATATGAAACATTAAAAAAATACAAAGATTGTCCTCTATAAAGACAAGCGACAGAAAATCCTCACATTGCAAACCTTTTCATCACTATGTTTTTCTGTCTTGTGCCTATAACATCTTTAAAGCAAAGAGAATTTAATTTAGGATGTGACAGCAGGAGAGAAAAGTACATAGAAAGTGACAGACAATGGATGTATCTTCAAACTTCACAAAGCCAAATTGAAACTCATAAAAGCAATAGAAAGGTACTTTTTGTTTGAACAGTTTAAGACAGCGACAAAGCGGTCTGAAATCAGTGCTGTGAGGAAGGAAGACCAAAGCTTATTGAAACAGATTGGATTATTGAAATGTTTGACCCACAAAAAATGACAGCTGACTGCACAGGAATCTGTTAGAGTATGCTGAAACATGTACAGGAAAGTTCTCCCTGGATCTTGACCTCTGGTAACTTTACTCCCTGTGCTAACAGTATTGACAGCAGTTTTTTCAGGTCATCTTTGTTGCAGTAACAGTCACATGACAGTGAACCTAACAGGAGCAGTGTAAAATATTTGAGAAACTACTGTGAGCAAGTAGTCGAAGGTGATGACCTTGAGATCATGCAGCCAGTGAAACCTCTGAAGCGTGAGAGGTAACAGAGATGAAAGGACAACCGAGGTTGAAGATAGAGACACATTTACAAGGTGAAATCAGTGAAAATATCTTATTACTACTTTAAGCATGACTAGTATCTGCAAGATATGAAACTGAAAACTTTAGTTAGAAGTTCTCTGCTGTGTATTCATCTATGCAGTCTCTCTCTCTTTTTTTTCTTTTTATTTACAAGTCCCATATTGTGCAAAAATCACTTTATTAAGGATTTTAGTGAAATTTGTGGGTCTTTGGCTTTCCTCCCAGTCCACAAAATGTGATATTTAACAAAACCTGTACTTAGTAATGCTTGTGAATGTAAAATCCTGACCTAAAACGATCTGTTTAGATTTTGGGGATTTGCGGAAGTCAGCGATGCCCTTTTTTGACTAATCAAGGGCAAGTCTGACCTGATTGGTCCACCGGAGCAGATACCCCCGAACCCCCTCCCTGCTGCTGCTCCAGCAGCCATCACTGCTTTGTTTTTGGCTGTAAACAGCCACATAGTTCCATGCACAAGCTTCCCATCTTGGAAGAAGACAAGTCTAAGTGGCTAGAGTTCATTTATCAAGGAAATGTGCCAGCTACACTCAATAAAACTGTGTATGTGTGTGCCAGTCATTTCACGGCTGACTACTTTTCCAACTTTGGACAGTACAACAGAGGCTAGTGAATAAACTGGTCCTGAATCCAGGCGCATTACCAACCATCCGCCAACAAACCTCAAACCCAGGAAATGTGATTATTTTAAATGCTGTGTGCTCTGGAGCAGATGTAAGAGCTTTTCCTCAGTGTCCCCCCGGTCTCTGTGCTAACTTTAGCTGCAGTTAGCCTGTTGTTTTAGCCTGTAATGTTACGGTAAACGAGCTTCGCTGTTTTCTAAACATCGTGCACTCGGAGCTTGTGGCGCCGCTCTCAGTGACGCTGAAGAGCGGGACAGTATCAGCAGTGGCTCATTTACATATGAAGGTCACGCCCACTAAATCAGACCATTCTGAACAGAGGGGCTATGAGAGCCTGGAAACAATGCTGCTGTGCTTGATTTATTGGCTTTTTGGACCAAAACATGTTACGACCATTTCATGAATAAATCAATGATCCATATTAAACCGCAGAAAAAGAGCATTATATGGGACCTGTAAATCTTCATGTTGACTTTTATGCAAGTTTCTGTGTTAACATCAGTATTATAAAATACTAACCAACCAAAAGACAGAAATGTCTACAGAAAGACAACAACAGCTTACAGATGATGTACTCGAATACAACCTTCTAATGCATGTTGATAGGCCTTGTTGTTCTGTGGCTAGCTAGCATTCTCAAAACAAGGATGCCAACAGGATCATCTTCAGCTATATCATTTTCATAAAAGGTTAGCTGTTAGCTTGTGTGTTGCACACTGGAAAAAACAAGGCAACAATTAAAAGTGACAGAGCCTCAGGCACAGTGAGACATCCAAAAGCACAGTGTAACATTTGAAATAGTTCTCCGAGGTGAAATGAAATGAAGTTAAACCATAAACATTCCTCTCTAAAGTTTTTTCCTCTTTCATGTTTTATTTCTCAGTGTTGTTCCATTAACAGCTCCTGTGTGATAGTTTACCTGTGTGACTCACTGCTCCTCCTTTATTCTTTTTCTCAGCAGCATCCTTCATCTTGGCCTTGGCTTCTCTTCTTTCCATATAAGCCTCTATAATTACCTGTGTGTCTGTTTCCCATGGTCTCAAATTTTTGACTTCTCAAAGCTTCCTGAACATTTTTTTATTCTGCCTCAAATTAGAAGATTCTTCTTTCCACTGTCATTGTCATTTTTTCAAGTCATAGCACCTCCCTCTCTTCACATTTTGACCCTGTGTTTCATTACACCTTTTCTCTTTATCTTTAATCCCTCCACAACTCCTGAGATGGCCTCCTCCCTAACCCTTTCAGCCACAAGACTTGTGAGACTTCCTCTGTTCTGTTGCTCATCCTATGTCTCTTTCTACCTCCTCTTTTCTCTGTAGTTCAAGAAAAAAAATCAATTGCCTTGATACCTAGGTATTCACTTTTCTCTCCCATCTCCTGACTATCAAAAGCTGTCAGACAACAGCCACCTTTCCCATCTGTTTCTCTTAAACTTGTTGAGTAGATTCCATCAACAGAAACCTAAATTTAAACTTTCTATGTGCTGTCCCAAACAAAAAGTTAATTGCACTCTTCCCTTCATCTTTTCAAAAAACATATTTTTCATTGTTGTTTTTTTTATTTGCTTTTTTCTTGTTTTTGTTTTTATGAAAGTATCAAAAAAAATAAACAGGCTGGATTTCTGAAGACTTTCTTCATCTTTCTGAAAAAAAAAAAATCAAGAAATGTTCAACCCTGACCCAGTTGCTTGATGCAAAGCTCGATTTTGGTTGATCTCACCAATTCCATGACCCTCTGTCTTGTAGGTACATTCACAAACCCTCACTAAATACCTCTGACGTATACACATCCATCTCGCTGAAGTCAAAAATATTTACTTGTAAGCACCAATGCAAACAGCTGGACAGATGAGGTTCATGGTTGAGATATCCAAGAGAAAGTGAGTCATGAGATACTTTAATACAGTTATCAAACAAATTTCAGGATAACTGGAACCAGCACCCCAGAGAATCTGCAGTGGAGAAATGTGCTCATTCAGTAACACTCTTGTCTTCCATAAAACCTAAAGTGACTCTTTTACATCCATGGTGAGGGCTGCTTTATAGAGTACCTACCTATCAGAATCCGAACTCATCCAGACAGTAAGCCCACTCTAGAGAAATGGTTCTGCATCTTAGCCAAGGATAGTTCAGCATGCAGACTTTCAGAGCCGTCAATCAAACTGCCATTCATTCATTTAGCAGACAACCTGCTTTACCTCCTCAGCTACAGTTGCTGTGTTCACTGGTCTTGATTAAGACTGACTGAGACAGTTGCCTGAACACCGGAGACAACAGGAGTCTGTATCATGAGGGAGCAAACCAGGTTAAACATTGCTTGTGCAAAACAATCAATTTTGACAGCATTGTTAACCTGCTGCCAACCCATAAAACTTTAAGATGTCTTTTGGTTAACATAAATAATATCCCCAATACACTAAAGAAATCCTAAGAGCTATAAATCGGAAGGGGTAGATTCCAACAAGACACCAAATCCCGTCCAGTTGCAGAGGGACCTCTCAGCTTTGTAAGACAGAATCTTGGATGGACTTTTAATCAGACCTTTCAACCCAGATGCTGCTGATTCAACTCCACTCAAGCTTAGCATCTCAGGAGAGAGAAAACATCTGCTTATGTAGTCACAAGAGGCTGACCAGGCTGGACTCCTAAACTTCACAACTGAAGCCTTGGAGACTCTGGAGGGCATACATGAATCTATAATCAGTCCCTGGATGAGGATCCTTGGAAAACTGCTGCTTCAAAGTACACTGTTTCTTGGAGTGATGCTGGTTGTTACCCTCTTGCATGATGAGGAGCACAACTTCCAACAACTTCCTCAGGAAATGGTCCAAGACAGTTGATGAGGTTTGTTGGAAGTGTTTTATCCTTTTTATTTTTTTTATTTATTTTTTTTTTTAAACCATGCAGTGGATGACCTTAGGGATGATGACCAGCTCAGCAAATATGTATGTCACAGTTGTTATTAGGAGAGGAGAGGTGTATTATGAGAGAAACAGCTACATAATGCTTGTTTTTGTTGATGTGTTTTTCCCTTCCTGTCTTCTGCATCATGAATCTTTTGAAGCTTCTTGTCACATAAATTTAACATCATGACATCTCTCATCAGAAGATCAGACACGTTCAGTTGAGAACTACATGTGTGACCAAACGCTATCGTACAATTTCGACATCATGCTGCAATCAATAGAAGGTTCTTTAAAACATCAACCACATCCTGAAAAGTGGTTGACAGCAGCAGCAGGATCTGAGGTGTTATCCATTTTTACCATGTGACACCCTGACTGACTTATTGATCTGATGTAAGGTGAGAAGCTGAAAGTTTAGAAGGTCAGGGAAAATGAACTCTGCACTCTGAATGAAGTAGGGACACTTCAGCTCAATCATTCAGCCAACAGAACAAAACAACAAAAAAACAAACAAACAAAAAAAAAAAAATGCCCAAAAGACGTGAAACATATTTAGAATTAATTGACTGATCATCTTAAGACCCTCGGAGTTGTCTGTAAATTGAAGATAAACTATTGCCTGAGAATTTATGATTGACTAGTTGATGTTAAGAGAGGTATTTAGGGATAGTGAACACACATTGGCCTTTGCGTTATTTTCCCATCAGGTGAAAATCAATAACACCTTTAATGAGAAGTCATAGGTTATAGTATAGACCTCAGATTTACACTCACCACTGGCAGACATATAAAATAATCTCCCTCTCTTCCCAGGCTTCCTCACACACATCAGAATCAGAATCAGAATCAGAAATACTTTGTTCAACCCCAACAATGCGGCCCTGCCACTAAAGGACAACAGCCTGAGACAGGCCAACGTGGTGAGAGGTACAGAGTGACGGTGGGAGATGACAGCGAACAAGTGGAGCTGAGAAGCTGTAAAGTGGTTGTGAAGATTACTCCCTCTGACACTTCTCTGTCTTACCTTTTGTGGCTGTTTTCATGCCTCTCATTCATGTTCTTTTCATTTCACATTTATCCTCGACTTTAGACTTGCACTGAGACATTCTGTTGGATTGAGTGCTGCTGTGATATGCTTTGTCACAATGTGATATTGAATAAATTTAGCTGACATTGCTTTAATCTCCGTTTAAAGACTTCATAAAAACGAAGAAACTGTGCTTGAGGTTTGGGGTTTGAGCAGGGGAAGAGTTCTGTGGTTTCTGTTTGAGTAATATTAAAAAATCATCTCACAGCAGACATAGGCGCACACATGAAAATCTATATACATGGAGCGCAAAATCGGGAGGAATACAATTCATAGTCAGGACATTTTGACCCCCATCTGCAGTTGCCTGACATAGATTAGTAAATATAATATTTGTTTAACTTTATAAAATGTGTTTTGTTTTGTTTTTTTCTCCCTCTCTTCTACGGATATTACCTTGCTTGTTTTCTGAGTGGTTGTTACAATACATCTACCAACGACCAATTGCTTCTTGATATTTAATGACTTTGATGATGGTGAGATGAAAAGCACTTCATCAGGGCATTTCCAATTATCCTGCCTCATAATGACCTAAAATTGATTAGGTATGACCTAATAATTGTTGATTTGTATCTTGATATAAAGAGCTATAAAAAGTATAAATCAGCAGCAAACTGTCATCATTTGTCTGAAAGTTTAACAGTTTTCAGCTGAACCTGCTTCCCACACAGCACACAGAGTGAGGATTTCACATGTGAACTTTACTGAAACATGACGACACTCCAAGCCTAACATAGTATAAATAAATTAAGTGAAATACATTGTTTCACAGTTAGTGCATGTTTGTCCTGAGGCTGTTGGTTTATGTAGAAGGTCTTTGTGAACTGCTCTATCAAGACTACTTTGCATGCGAAATGATGGTAAAACACAGAGTACGGCAAGGTCATAGCATATTTGTTGAATGTAAACATGTTTAAACTTGAAGTGCACATTTATTTTTCTAAAAGCTTATTTTTTTTATCCGGCAAGTGTTGTGTTTGGTATCTTTTCTGCTGCTTGTGCTGTCTATATGCCTGCTGACCCCCCCTTACATGTGCATGCATGTGTGCATTATGTGGACCTTTGCATATGCCAGCATATGTTCTTTCTTACACAGCAAGTCAATGCATGTGCTGTGACCCTGACTCTAAATCTTTGCATATAATGAGCTGACATTTGCACAATTATTGTACAGCACAGGCATTGGTTGAAATCACAAACCTTCCAGGAACCTGCAGTGTTGCCATTTCAATTTGTCCAAATCAATCGCAACAGCCACAAGAAATTACAAAATAAAAGCAGTTCCCACATGGAAAAAACAAATGCTTTTTTTTTCGCAGCCAATTTTCACTGGCTTGGGAGTTTCCTTTAATGCCAAGAAGGCGAGTTAAAATTATCTCTCTTACTGTGGAAGTGGCAGCAAATGTGAAGACATTATGGTAAAATATGTAAAGCAGAGTGTTGCAAACAAAATTAACCATCTGGGAAATATTTCAGCCCAGCATTATCTTAAGTCAACATATTTTTATGCTGATAGCATTTGTTGTAACCTTTGCTTTGCCACTCTGTAATAATGGAGAATTTTTGCTCAACAAACTTAATTCAAAACAACGGTGTAGTAAAAATCTGACCACCTGTGCCAATATGAAACCTCCAAACCAGACCTTTGTTCAGTTTGGACACACCAGCCTCAATGCCTCCCTGCTGGGTTTTCAAGAGCATTGTGCTGGACAAGTGGAATCGTGGTTCTGCAGATTTCACTAAGTAATTACCAAGGGGCAACATCCAGTCAGTAAAAATGAAGCCTATGCGGAAGTGCTAAATGTTGCTGTTTATCAAGAATCTGTCACTAAACTGCTTCCACCACTATGAAGGGCTTCTTCACATCTATATCCTTGTCATGCATGACTTCCTGTCCTATCTTGTACTTGCTGATGAGCCAAACTCTGGCATATGATTAAAAAAAAATAGTCTTGTATATCTGCTATGAAAGAGCCCAGGATTACTTGAGCTGAAATAAAGCAGAAACACAATGACATAAAAACACCCAAAAGCCATAAACTCACCTGGTGGGAATCCTACATTAGCCATAAGGCCAGTTCAAAATGATGTTAAGTTATGTTAACAAGCTCAGAATGGAACCTTTTAAGAGCCCCATGCCGTGAATGCTTCATTTGGCTCAGATTATTCAGCTTTTTTAGGCTAATTGCATAATTGTTTGTTATACTAGGGAATTTGTTGTAGTAAATGAATTAAATTGATTATTGAGAGACATTTACTCTGCAACTTCCAGGCCATTCATTTAAGTCCTCGTTCAAGTCCTCAGACAAAGGAAATTAAACCTCTACTGAGACATTTATTTTCTCTGTATGCTGCTCATATTTGCTGAAAGACTCCAATTGCCTCCAGAAATACTTGACAACTAAGTTAAAAATGATACAGATATCAATAGTAAGCCTGATATTTTATTTTGTGTGCGAATGTTGGTTTCATATGAGCATGTTGCATTTGTACCAGTGAGTACAGCCTGTTTGTCATGATTTTATGAGATGTGTGTGAACATGCCTTTGCTTCTGCATGTCTCAGTGTTGTAAGTGCTGTATGACAAAAGGATAACAGTGTGTGTCTGCATAACTTATGCTTTGTTCTGTCGATTTTGCATCTGACAGTTTGTAGCTGTGTGCATGTGTGGCTCTGAGCATACTTTCATGCTGCTGTGAATGGTGTGCTAATGAGAGTATGTTTATATATTAGTGTGATTTTTGTTCCAGGTCACACCAGCTAAGGCGCTGTTGCTTGGCTTGCCTGAGGTGGGGTCACCCTGTATAAACCAGCCATTCAAATGTCACAGCACTGGGGGAAGTTTTCCACCACACATCTGATTACTGGAAATATCACTGCTGATGGCTGAGTCGGCAGCGCAGCATGACACAGATGTCGAGGGCTATGCTGAGGTTATTTTCTTACAATTTACTCATGTTTTTTCATCTCCAGTTTTTCTTCTGCTGGTCTTTTCACCTTTTTGATCCATTGCTCATTTGTTTATTCTAGTACTATGATTATGTGGTGTGTTTGTGTTTCTAACTTATCTGAAACAGCCCTCTAAAAAGCTTCAGGTCAACGATAAGTGAAAAATGCAAAAATAAAAAAAAAAGAAAAAGAAAAAAAGAAACATGAGAATTCGAAATAACATGTTTTGTTATTCTGTGCTTCCTCCTAAAAGTCAGAGAGCAGGTCACATCCCAGCAGTTTTTTACAGAAATATTATGTGATGTGTAAAAGAACACATTAGGCTCAAAACCAAACCTTACATGAAAGGACTGAAGTCACACGACAAATCATTTCCAGGGGGAAACAATATAAAGTCTGTCTTTGTTCTGCAAAAAAAGTCAACTTATTTTCTCATACTTGCAAGAATTTGATAAACCTGATGTAACCGAGTACATAATCTTTGACCATCTAAAACTAGTCAGTTAATCCTTGAGACAAAGTTGATTTTGGGTCAAATTCTAGGATGTTTTCTCCAAGTTTACCTAAAATATTGCATTTGTATGTATCCAGACCATTTAAAAGGGTATCCAAATGATACATTTGATCGTGCCAAAGTATTATTTGAGTGAACACAGTGATCCTTAAACTTTGAGAACTAAATTGGATTTTGTTCATTGAGAATATTCTCAAAGCTCAGAAGACTTTGGGCCAAATTTGAAAAACATTTATCTTGTGCTCTTTAGACATTATGTCCAAACATAAAAAAAAAAAAAACATCAGCATAATTCAAATACACTTGTTCACTTCACAAAGAGGGGTGATTGTTATTCAACAAAAAGAAAAATGGAGTGGCAATTCCTTGTTTAAGTTTCAACTAACAATGGAGGATGTTCATAATGAATATGTACACATTTTTAAACTGCTGCATATATATATGCGCTGTATGTCCTGAAACTGTTTGTAAACTCAAAATAATCAACTCTTAAAATGTCTCGAGATCTAGGTCATGCCACATTGGAGGGGTGGGCTCAAACACCAAGGCTGCCCATAGCTCTACCCCTGACAGACCTCTTGAAGACTGGCCAGGTCAGAGGTGAGACACCAGTGTTAGAAAAAAATATATACTTTTTTTGTGTTAATTATATAAAGCTATTGAAAAAAGCACAACACCACTTCTTCAAGGGCTTGATTTTTTTCAGAATAAAAGCATCATTACATTAGCATGTATTAAATATCTGCATATGTTGAATAAGACTTTCTAAGGCTTTTGCTGAGTGACACATGGAGATGCACAGTGTTTCCTGTGTCCTGATATTGCTTTATGAGGAGCATAAAATGTATAACAGTTTGACCTAATGAACCAAACCTGACCATCACTCCATGATCTAAACTTAAATGTGAGATTTGTGATCCATTGCACCCTAAGATTAAATGTATCACATTTTGACATGTGGTGCACACATAGGCCCCTGTGATCATCATGTGATCTGTGAGGATTTTTATAGCTCGAAATTTAAATCAGCAATGCGCTCTTCCTGGGGAGCAACATTAATGTTCCAGCTGGTGCTATTTCAAATTTCTATCATTTGCAAGTAACACCATGAATGATCTGGCAGCAGATTATCATCTCAGATAGTCAATGCAAGAGACACAACACAAGAACGTGAAGCCACGTATAGAGTGAGTTATTCTCTGGTGTATAGGAGGGTAGCACTTAACATCTTCCAAGCTGGATCGCTTTCTCATACTCTGAAAAGGGTAAATTTATCAGAATAAATCCCATGATGGTATACTGAGGCATGCCTCTATGTCCGTTTTCATGCCTGCCTCCAGTTTATGATTTGAAATGTTAGATTCCCAAAGATAAATGCACACACTATCACTTCAGGCAGTCTGCTTTTCTCTGTGTACACGTGTTGCTTTATATGTGTCCAAGGCATGTGTTGCTCAAAGTGTATGTTCAAAATGTGTGGGAGAAACCTTGGTTGGTGTTGTAGACAAATGGTAATCTCAGACTGTGTGTTTGGTGGAGATGATTACACCCTGACAGAATGTATGATCTGATTACCAGAGTAGTTGTGCTTTATACAGGAGCCAAGCTATCACATCAAGTGCAGTCATTACTGGGGCAATGATTCACTGCATATGCTGTGTGAAATGCAATGATGGCTGATGACCATAAGCAGTCTTGTTCATGTTTACAGCAATAAAAGGAAGATAATTCATAAGCAGGCTTACATGCACGATTAAAAGTATGCAGGTATTAGTTCTGCACTTGACAATCCTCTCTCAGAATCTACTTCTGTACCTCTGAGATCTGAAGGTGAATCATAAATGGAGTAGTCATAGGTTTAAAACTAAATCAGCCAGCATATAATCTTCAAAGGAAAACTGCTGCTGAAAGCATGAGGAAAAAGGGAAAAAAAAATACACGAGACTGCTTTATGCAACATTTGGACAGGACTCCAAGTGTAAATGTGTGTTATTTTTATATTTATTACAAGGAACATTAGACTGCATATAGGGCATACCAATATTTTCCATACCTAACCCATAGAGATGGGGAACTGATATATATATATATATATATATATATATATATATATATATATACTGTATGTTGGTTATACTATAACGCTAAACTTTTGACCTTAAATTCAGGAATTAAAAGCCCAGACAAAACCCTCTTGTACTCTTTAATCTGTGAAGTCTCCAGGAAACTGATTATCTTTGCTGTTTTCTTTTCACCATCACAGAGCTCAGGTAAAGCTGTTATGAGGCTGTCACACTAGAAAGAGAAAACCCAATGAGCAGCCCATCAATAATCCAAGTGCTACAAGGATAGAGGACATTTTTGAATATTCATGCTGGCATAATGAATATTCTCAGAGCGATAAGCAGACAGCAAACTCCATTGACGCTCATTAGCAGGCACTGGAATCACGACTAAGCCACATCAGTGAATAAAGACAAAAGACAAACTGTGATGATAGGAAGCTGACACACACTGCAGTTACTTTTTGTGAGTTTGAGTCGTGTCCCATGGAGTTTTAACAGCAACATCATTACTGTATAGAAACTTATTTCCTAACATCTCTTCTTTTTTCTTCTGGTGCAGAACTTGGAAAAGGGATAGTTCACAGTCCATGTTTGAAACACCTCTGTTGCATTTAATAATTTGGTGTGTTTTTAATCAGTTTCAGTAACTTGATGACCTTTCATGATTCTCTGATGCTAAAAAGTATGAGCTAAAAATAACCATTTTCTTTCAAATGGTAAATATGATAGAGATAAAGAAATAAAGACTTCTTGTACCTTAGCAGTATGATTTCCCCATGAGGTGAATCTTTAATGATCGTATCATCTGAATAACACAGCCTTGGCATTGGTCCAGGCATCTGTTTTGATTAAAACTTAACTGCACATTTTCTTACATCAACACCTCATCAGTTTCAGCGGGTATAAACAGGAATGAATATAGATAGCTTCAATGTTGCCATTAAATGGAAATGGCTGGTTTCCAAATGGGCTCAATGAACCAAAGTAAAGTAATGAGCGATCCAAAGTGACAGTAAATCGGCCAAGTTAAACACTGGGTTGTGTGCCTTTGCAAAAACTAGCAAACAGCAGCAGTTTTATTTCAAAGATCCCATATGATGATATTCTTTCAGTTTACAACATATCCAAAAAACTTTGCAAAAAGGAAAAAAAAAACTGTTAAAAAGTTTCAGTGTCAGGGGGATCTGTAGCCTCCAACTTTCTAACCTCATTATCTCTGAAGTGATGTAGGCGGGCAGGAGGCTGTGATGATAAGGCAGTGCACTGGTTGGCTGGTGTGATTTAGGAAGGAGGGTGCAGACTTGTGCAGAGGTGAAAAAACACCTAAACAAACAATGCAAACCCAGAAGTACCCACACCAGTGCACCACACATAGAATTTGGCCTCCAACAGGCAGCGGCAACTGTTAAATAATTATCAACAAACATCAACGTGCACTTTAACATCCCTTATTGTTTTTTGTTTTTTTTTGTTTAATTTCCATTTACTGCTGTACACATGGTATTTTTTTCATACAACCAGTTACTGTAGGATGAAACAGGATCAAACAAAGCCTTGTGGTTTCTTGAAATTGTGTGCTCTAAAACCATCTTTTCTGACTATTCTTGCAGACCCTAGTGCTTTATCACAGCTGAGGCAGAAATTAAATGTTTGCCTCCAGTTTTCTAGCCTATAGAGAGGGTAATTTGTTTCATGTAATGACAGCACCAAGAACAAATTTAGCCGTGCCCCTCTTTAGTTTCAATCTCCTTTCTTCCCAAAAGCAAAACATCTGTGACTAGCCACGAATGGCTCCATCTAAAAGCAGCCACCCCGTGCCTACTTTATCCAAATCCCTCGGGATGTGGCCTGCCTTTGGCATATCAAGATTGACTTCTGAGTGCAAGACTGGCCAGGGCCATTTCTGTGACACCAAACTAATAGAACGAGTGAGAGGAAGACAAGAGGTGAGAGGAATGAAGCTGAGAGAAAGAGATGGAAACAAGCAACGACTTACTCGAGAGAGAAACTCTGAGTCTGAAAAATCGGTGCAGAGGGGACAGAAAGGGACGTGAATGTGCAAGTGAGTGATCTTAGAAAACAAATGGATACAAAATATAAAAACAGTTGTAATATTATTAAGAGGTTAATGGCAATCAGGAAGAAGAAAACGGTAATACAAAAAGACTTGTCCCTCAAAAAAAAGAAAAGAAAAGACTACGACAAGTGTTAATTATTGAGGCTGTTGTTGGGATATAAGACATTGTTTCTGAAAATAGCCAAACCCTGACCATCATTTTTCCCATCTCAATATCTTTTTCTTTTTTTTTTTTTTTTACTACAAAATGGCTCCTGGTGATCCAACCTTGGGAGAAAGACAAAAAAAGAGAAAGGTTTAGTAGTATTGTAGATGGCGTGAAAAATAGGGACCAGTGGGAGTGCTATATGCGATCAAGGCCTGAGGTTCTGGGGCTTGGAGTATGACGGCGCTCCCTGGTCTCATTATTGGGAAAGATGAACGAGTCAGGGTAACAGAGTTTCAAGTACAATGTCAGTTATAGTCGATAGAATTGGTAGAGTGAAGAAAGTGAGGACAGATGAAGACTTCTGGTTTCCCAAGACACCAGATGACAAGAAAGGAAGACAGGACACGACTAATAAAGAACAATAGATTCACCTTTCTTTCTTTTTTTTCTTTATTTTTCGTTTGTTTTTTTTACACTTTCCCTTTCTGTTTAGGTCTGATTTATCAGAAATCAGCAACACTTAAAACTGCAGAAACTAAGCAGCCAATATAAAACTTGAACCTACTCATGAGTATATAATTATAACATCTAATAAGTCTCTGTTGTTGTAAAACCCTGATAAGTTTTGTTGACAACACCCAAAGGAGCAGTCATTTTATCTGATTCTAAGCACAATAATGTAGACTCAACTCTTTGTGCTGATTGTTCCGTTGTAAAAAAAAAAAAAAAAAAAGATAACCACTCTTAAAAGACATAAGCAACTAACCTGGAAATTGATGGACAACGGAGTCTAAAATCATTTGGAAAAGACAGACTAAGAAAAACAGAGGGTGAAAACATGCTTCATGAAACCAGGCAAAATATTTGTTTATGATCACAGTTTCAGCGACTTTCTAGTTTCAAAAATCGGGCAATTTTACAACCCCAATCCCAAAGAATTAAAGATGCTGTGAAAAATGTTGGTAAAAAACAGATTTTGGTGGTTTGCAGATCATTTAAAATGAGTTAGTGATTGAAAATAGAACAAAGACAGCATATGAATACTTTGTGGCTGATGCCTGCAGCACAGCTACATAAGATGGCTGCAAGCTTTTGGGCTCTTAGGAGGCACTGAATGACTCTTTCATGGAAATCACTGCATGGGCTTAAAATAATTTCTTGAAACGAATGTCTCAGAACACAGTCTGTCACGTAGATGTAGGGTATAACAGCACCGTCCAAAGAAGAGATCATTTATAAACAGGATCCAGGAATGCTGGAGGCAGCTTTGTGGATTGATTCTCTCTACTTGAGTCGAGGATGTTTACAGGCGTTAAGGGGTCCCATGATGTGTTTTAACATGCAGTGATGGTTGTGATCTCTGGGGCAGAGCTTGTTCAAAATGGTTTTAGGTAAATTGAACAACTGTCCTGTTGGGATGTGCAAATCAATTCATTTGTGACTGTAGATCAAAAACTGTGTCAGATGAAGCTAATCTGTTGGAATGATATTTCTAGGGCTCTTCTATGTGCCAAAGAAAGCCTAAATATTGGGTCACTGATGTCACAGCTCTTTTTGTTAAGTATCTATGCCACACAAAACGTTTTATCATTAATTTGTTAGAACTTGCGCCTCAATGCCCAACACTCTAGAAATTTGAAAGTTTCCCTTTCATGTTTTCTCCACTTCCTTGTCCATCTCCCTGTAGTTCTTTCTCTTGCTGTAACACACTTGTTTCTCATTGTCTCAGGATCACTACTCACCTGCCACTCCGCCTGCTTGTCTATTCTCCAGCCACCTCCAAGCCAGCACCACTCTAGCCACACTCTCAACCAATCAATCTCTTCAGTGTTACATCACATCCATCTCCCCAACACTCCAGCTTCCAGCGAGCCTGTGTCGTGCACGAGTTTCCCCTGTGTGTAGCATACTATGGGGAAGATTTACGTAGCAGAGTCGTCTCTGTGTGATTTATTTTTGCAGTTGATGTTTGGTCATCAGTTATTAACTAAATGTAACTGTTGATGTAAAAGGCTTGAATTCAAGATATTATTCAAATCAGTGCTTTATGTGACGTGGTGCACTCTGGTCCTGCCAGTTTGAAATAAAACTCTTAGCATACCAGGACTTCAAATGACCTGCCAGAACACTTTATAGTCCTCTCAACATTGTTTTTTCTTAGCAAATTCATACAGCACCTAAAACATATAAACCATGATGCACTAATTAAAGTTGCATCCTTTTGCAGTCCTAATATGCTTTGTGCATGGGTCTACAAAGTGTTGGAAAAACAAGGAAAACATATTGGGTGAAAAGAGGATGACAGCAATTTTGGACTTGCCCTGAAAATAAAAAAAAAAACAAAAAAAAAAACCCAAAAAAAAAACACCCTGATATCTCTTTTATTGCCTCTATACATTTAGAACATTATGCCAATGTACTGACAGTGATTGTATGATCTGCACACCAACGTGTACATATAATCCCTTTTTGACCTTTGTCTGAAGCACTACCTCAGACTATGAATGTATCTACCATATATGACTCACTCAAACAGATGTTATTTTGCTCCATTAGACTCTGTGAAGAACATGTGGGTATGTAGCGTTAAGAATGATAGAAGTAATTAACACAGGAGTGAAATCACTACATAAAGTGACTGCTTTGAGATTATCAAAAGTTACCATCTGGCTCCTCACTTCAAACCAAAAGTGTTGCTTTTTAAAGGTTACGGTCGTCATTCAATGAGTGTTTTCCTGAGTGCTATGCAGGAAATGCCATCAAGCCAAGTGATCTCAGTTTGCTTTGTGAGGGATACACTGTCCGCTTTCTTCCATTCCCTCTGTTCCATTCCCCATTCCCTTTTCTTCTTTCCATATCTATTTTTCCGACATATTTGGAAGCCTCACACTCTAATTATGGATTACAGTGTCATTTTGATTTGGCTATCCAGCTAATTAGAACAAAACCTCTTCAGCACAAGTGCTCATCACCATCATGCTGGCCAATTATCAGGGATTAATTTGTTTCTGAGAGTTTGTGAGGATGCATTTTCTTTCTTTGAGTTTTTTTTTTTATTTTTTATTATTGATTTTTGTTTGTATCTATGCATATTTATACCACTGCAAAGACTACAAACCCTTTCATTTGTGGCCGCTCACGTGTTTAACTATCTCTAACACATTCCTTTTGTATAGTCATTGATCTGTGTGCTGCTTCTTTTTCTGACAGTCACAGCATATCAAAGCTTTTTGTTATCATGCATGTTCTGACTTTATCCTGATGTCAGCTGTCACTTGCAGAAGTACAAACTTGTTTTTTGAAAGAAATGTATAGCCCTGTTGTTCACCAAGGTTCATTGGCTCACACTACAGCCTGACCTAGTCACATTATAACATCTTGGTTTTCTGTTATTTGTGCTACCTATAAAAAGCTAAACTGAAAAGTAAAAAAAGAAAAAAAAAAACTGGCACAGCTAGACTTAAGACCTTTCCTACTTCTGTGTCCACAAGAGAAATGTGTTTGCATATATAAAACGTGGATATGATGTAACAATGCTGGATGCTAAAAGTCATAACAAGAGTCAATACCAAGGTCAGTCCAAAGCTCTTGACAGGGTTCCTGAGGGTTGGCCAATCAGAGGGAAAGGGGTTAATGGAGCGGGGAGCTTCAAAGAGACAGTAGCTTATAAAGGTGAAATAAGGGTTTTCCATAAAACTGGTGTGGGAAAAATGTGATTTTTTTTAAACGTTGAAGTTATGTAAAGCTACTACTACAGGCTACAGGGGTACCATAGGGACAGAGTAAAACCTAAAAACATACAATACCACCTTTTTAACTAAACTGTTCTTCACTCATCTACACTTCTACT
This sequence comes from Halichoeres trimaculatus, assembly GCF_033239565.1. NCBI lineage: Eukaryota > Metazoa > Chordata > Actinopteri > Labriformes > Labridae > Halichoeres > Halichoeres trimaculatus. Next base: position 19,165,911 of record NW_027437180.1, on the reverse strand, counting down.
GCAACTTCTCTCCGCATGCCCTTGTGCCCTTATGTTCCCTATTATTGACAAGAACACGCAACATACATCACTTTCTCTTCCGCTCCCACTAGCTCTAACACCCGCACTTGCACACACAGCTATTCCCAAAAGGAAGCAGCTCATTAGTAAAACATTACCTTATATCACTTTGTGGCAAAATTGCTTTTGTTGCAGCTGTAAGAGATAAAAGGAGATATGCAAATAAGTCGGACACATATATTTATGCAGACCATATGCACATAACTTTATTGTGTTTTTAGATGATTTCTGTAATGTTGGTTACAAGTATTTACAGTAATGTTAATATCCTGTTATTAGACAGGCCAGCTAGTGAGCACTGTTCCAGCAGGAGTAAAGAGTGTAGGGGCAGAGAAGAAGAAGAAGAAGAAGAAGAAGAAGAAGAAGAAGAAGAAGAAGAAGAAGAAGAAGAAGAAGAAGAAGAAGAAGAAAAAGAGAGAGAAAAAATTAGGGGAGAAGTTGTTGAATGTATACCGTGCATCAGGGAAGTTTACTAAAAGTTACCAGAGAGACCCAAAGTGTGTTTGGACTGATTTATTCCTTCACCTACACCCACATTGCTTAGACAGCTATGATTTAAAAATAAAAAATAAAAAAAATAAAAATAAAAAAAAAGGTTCTGTTATAGGATCTTATCTTGTGCCAAATGCTTTTTACAATCGCTGATGGTCCATAGGTCTCGACCAGTCTGCAAGAACAGCATTTCTTCAACAACTTTATAGCAACTTCAAGATTTGGCAGAAAGTTTGGACTGACAAATGCAAGTTGATTCCTGTATGTCCTGTGCCATAAACTCAATCTACTCTGATTGTGTTATTCACGAGATGATTTTTAAGATGCCATTATCCATGTTATTCGTTTTAGAGTTTTTTTATGAGTGATAATGATTTTAAGTTATGGCTTGGCATCCTGTGCTTTGCTTTATGTCCTGCTATGAAATAATACGTACTTTATGTGTCAGATTGCAAGAGACAATCTCCGACATCCTTCTCATTCAAAGAAACAATTTTCCGCTGTGTTTAGGTCCAATCACAGGCCTGGGTAGGCACTGTGCATCATCTCTTAAATCCTCTCCCATCACTCCTTGACCTTGCTCTTTATCTGTGGCCAGACTTGGTTCTCTCTTCATTAAATTCATTTTTGGTTATTTTCAGTTACTTTCCTGCAACAAAAGTCACGTAAGTGTCTTTGTCCATACAACTACACTGTTTATGATCCCACAAAAAAACTCCCACACTGTACATAACAACACAAAAACAACGCCATATGAGAGTGTCTCGGAACATCACACATCGTCCATCTACCTGTCCCACCATTCAACGATCCATCTTCCATTCCTGCGGTGAGCTAAACATCTGTTTATCCATCCATCTCAGTAGCCTATTAAATCACCATGTATCTCTGTCGTTCTCACTATTTACAATTCACTCACCCACACATCCATCTGTTCACACACCCTTCAAGGGTCTTTCTTGCCAGCACACAAACACTCACACAAAGGATACACACTTGCAACAAGACATAGCTACTTGTGTAATCAATGTACTTACACCTAACTGCTAGTGAACACATTTTTTGAAACATCCATGAACACACTGTAAGAGCTTATACCTCTATCAACAAGTTCTGAGATACCGTCAGAGAAAAATAACAAGAACAAATCATTTGGGTGGGTTCTAGCCTCCTTTCTAACAGCTGTGTACCATTGTCAGTTAGGTTTGATCAGGGGTCACCAATGCAGTGCCCAGGCACCTGGGCACCTGCAAGAACCACTCAAGGCATCCACAAGGCATAATCAAAAAAACAGCACCGGTGACAATGGAGCTCCTTCCATAAATGTATGTATTGTATGTTTCTTACCATCATTGTTGTCGAAATCATTAATAACTATTTTAGATCAATTAACACTAACATGTGAGCAGTCTCTTCACATAGTATTACTACTACTACTACTACTATCATTATTGTTGTTAAAAAAGTGATCCATGCCATTTGTTCAGGAAGTTTGTGTCAAACGCATAGTCCTTCATACCACTATTTCCCTTGAGGTTAGATACATTCTATACTCTAACTCACTTTTTTTTCAAATACATAAATTAGTTGTCCAGCCCTAATTAAATTGTTTCTACCAGGCTGGGATTTTTTTCTCTTTTGTTGAAAAGATCAGCTTTTAAAGATCGGGCATGTATGTGGTTTGCAACCCTCTGTAGCCAGCCTTAAGTGGAAACTCATTGAATCATCTTCATTTCTCCAGACTGACAGTTTCTGCTTTCACTTTCATATGTCCAAAGTACTTCGGCCGAGAGGGTAAACTCCCTGTGATTCAAGGTGTACCATCCCCCTATACTGACATCCATTCAAGTCAGGCGAGGCCATAAGATATGACTGGTTTTAACCTTATATATTATGACTAGGGATGTTTGATACCACTTTTTATGCAGACCGATACCAGTACGAGTACATATCATACACACACACACACACACACACACACACACACACAAACACACACACACACACACACACACACACATATATATATATATATATATATATATATATATATATATATATATATATATATATATATAGATAGATAGATAGATAGATAGATAGATAGATAGATAGATAGATAGATAGATAGATAGATAGATAGATTAAATACTTTATTAATCCCCGAAGGAATTTCATTGTATATATATATATATATATATATATATATATATATATATATATATATATATGTGTGTGTGTGTGTGTGTGTGTGTGTGTGTGTGTTTGTGTGTGTGTGTGTGTGTGTGTGTGTGTGTGTGTAGAGAGAGAGAGAGAGAAAGATTAAAAGTGCACAATAAAACTTACAACTTTCAGAGTTAAAGTATTTTTTATAGTAAACTAAAGTGCAAAATCAAAAACATTTCACTGGTAACTCTTGCTGGTTCATTCATATTGTCTAAAAAGGACCTGGGGCACATTTGCAGTGGTGTAAAATCGCAGCAATTAGCAGCATCTAGTGGCAAGGAGGACTTGTTCAACGTCAGATTTTTTTTTGCGTAGATTATCTGCTGCTAGTATCTGCAGCCTTCTCGAGTACCAATACCTTAAAAAAAGGCTGCTATCAGCCTGATACTGATACCTGGTATCAGTATCAGGACATCCCTAATTATGACCCTTTGCTTTAATGTTAAATGTTCTTTTTGACAGGTGATAAAAGCATATCAGAATTGTTTTGAGACAGAAAACCCGCTTTAAAAAACATACATTCCTCATATCGATAAAATGCCAAGTTCATTGTTGTTCCACTAAAAGCATTAAATTTACAATTCAAGTCCATGGTCCGTCACCAATCTTCAAAAATGATACAAATGTATTTAACAAAAGATGAGATTGCAGATCCAAGCAGCTAAACTGAAATTTCATCAAAGGTGTCTAGACTTCTCATTTCAGGACAGACAGAAAAGCCCCAGAGGGGGGCTGAGAACAATAAGATACAAGAGGATCAGCTTTTTATTTCACACCATAGCTTTGTCTGACACCTGAAGAAAAATGTGACTTGTGTTCAACTCTGGTGAAATGCACACAAAGAGTTTCAAAATGAATACTCTGATGCCATCTCTCTAAACTGATTTCAGAAGCATTACCTCCAATACTTGAGACTTGACAGTTGAGTGCTGACTTCTATTACCTCTGCAAGTTATGCAGCCAGAAAATGAAAAATCAACCAACACCAAGTCAGTTGAGGAGACGAGATTGAAAAGCAACGTGAGGCAATGATGAATCACTTAATGGAATGTTCAGAACTCAAACGTCAGGAATATGAATTGTTCTAAATCTCACGCTGCTTTCAAATAAAAACCTGTCTGAGAAAGTAAAAGAAAGCAGGCAGAGGTTTGATTCAGGATATTGCTTTCCTCTGTGACTGCTCTCATTTTGAAGCTTCGCATTTCTCACCTGCAATAAAGCAATGAAGCATCAAATAAACTTGTTAGCTGATGTCAATGACTGCATTCACTGTTTTTTGGCATTCAGGCCTCTGCTGAGAAACCTAATCCCACCAAGGAGTGAGGGTGATTTTGAACCCTGCCAATGGAGTGATTTAAGTGTCATATTTTATTTCTTCTGATATGAATGCAGTTGATGTTGAAGAAAAAGTTGTTTAATCTTTTTTTTCCTGACAGATAAGCAGTCATGAGATGCCAAACATGGAATTTTTAAAAGCCCTTATTAAACTCTTGCACCCCTGTTGACTTGACAGAATCATTTTCCAATCCAAAGTCTAATCCTTTTATGTCTGATTTCATTACCCGACACGATTATCTAATTCTCTAATAGTCAGCACAGATGGGTGAATAATCAGATTTGAGATAACAGGTTTGGACTGCACTTTAATGGAGATAAATTGAAATCATTTTGCTTTTTGGAAGCATTTCTCTCCTTCCCAACATGTGCTGCTCAAGTATTCGCTAATGTGGAGCTCTGTCATGAATAAGACTTCACACAAACTGATGGATATAGATGGATATTGGTGGATTTAGTGGATCTTGTCCCTGTTCATTTTGGGTTGAATTAACTTGTGGTATTGCTCATTGCTTATTATCCTGCCCTTGAGACAAATAGGGTTTTACCTGACTGACTATGGTGTAAGGAAGCTGTCGAAAAGGACGTATGTGTAATAAATGATTCGTCAATTTCAAAAAATTCTGTGTCAATTAAGTTATTTCACACAAAAATCTGCTGTCATATACGTAAGTCTGTGAAACTGGGTTCAGGTTACAGTTGTTGTTATATGAGTGCAAAGTCTTATGAATACAACTCAACTTTCTACGACAATGAATTCTTCCCTACGAATACGAATCCAAGATTACGAGTACGAATCGAAAAGTGCTGTAATGATGTCACTGAGGTCACAGGGCGCAGGAAAAGCAACCCCCCTCCCAGCTCATCAGCCGATTTCCTCTGCACTCAGACGGGGCCATTTTTTACTTGACCAAAAACACAAATAAACGGACTTCCACCGAAAAAATCTGATATCAGTCTGCATTCACGTTTCACTTTGCTTGCAAAGTGAACGGCAGGTCGCTGTCATAATCACTCATCTTTACATTGTTGTTGCATAATTCGTCCTGGCAGACTACCTGCATTTGTATATATCTGGCACGCCGCGCGTGGACTGATGCACTAAGCGGTGAGCGCCTCGTAGCCAGCTGTGGCTCTGCAGCGGAGGTAGGTTTACGGCACGATGAGAACTAGAGCCATATTTAGTTGTGTTTTTGTGTGAAAGTAACGCGCTGAAAATTCTCTATATAAAGTGTGAATGCAGATTTTTTCGGTGGGAGTCCGTTTATTTGTGTTTTTGGTCAAGTAAAATATGGCCCTGTATGAGTGCAGAGGAAACCGTCTGACGAGCAGGTAGGGGGTGTTTGGTGCATGCGCCCTGGGCTTCTGCTGCACAAAAACACTGCTGTAGGGGTAATTTCTGCCCTGAACCTTGTGATAGGACCCAACTTGTTCCATCCCGGAGTATCACTTTAAGGCTACTGAAAATAATGAAAGAAGGGATTACTTAGAAGAGCCTCTCTAAAAATGTGACAACCATTTCCTGCCCTTACTTAATTTTATTAATATTTTATTTACCTTAATTTAATTTATCTGTTCTGTTCCTGTATCTTCATCACTGATTCATGCTGAACATACTATCTGGAAATCCCATTGCAAATTAAAAACTAAAACTAAAACCCCAAGATGTACCCAGTGTTTGTTTTGTACATTTATAATAAAGGCAATAAATAACTAAATGAATAAATAAATATTCTTCTGTAGTTCTGCTCTTTCAAACTGAAAACAAGCAGAGCATATACTACAAAAAAGACCCACTGTCATACTACATACTACATGGAAAAGCACTAGGTAGTATTTGCCTATCACGTATTACATTCACTTGTAGAACGTGATAGGCGGTTTGTAAAACAGCCAGAGACTGGCGAATGTCTCAATGAAGAGCCAACAACTGCCAAGTGTTTTCTCTTGTCACTACTTTCAAGTTGCTGGAAAGAACTAATCAGTTAAAACACCTGTTGTGGTGCTTGGTTGGACGTCACACCTGCAGACTATTAAACCTTCACGTGTTTTGCTTGCCACTATCTCCATAAAAGTGCCAGAAAGATGGAGCCTCTCTTTTTTTTTCGTTTTTTTGAGCCGATAAGCAGTTTTTATTCGACTCAAAGCCTGATTGTAGACAAAAGACCAAACAGATGCTATGAGTCACCGACACACTGAGAACACAAGGGGATATTTACAGCATGTCCAGATAGGAAAACACTTCATGAGAAGGCTGGCTCTACAGCCATCCCAAAACCACTCCGGCAGAAAGAACTGGTTAAGTGTCAGGCTTCGTCTACTATTCTTTCAGAGACCCAACTCAAATCGATTGTTAACACCTACATAACAGATAAAGTTTAGTTTTTCCACTTTATCTAAACATCTGTTTGCCATCAAAAGCCATTTTAGCCCAAATAACCATTGATCAGCAGTCCCAAATGGACATTGATCAGTTAGGTTTCACTTAGATCACCTAAGACTAACTTTCAGTCTGCTCTATCTTGGTTAGTTTCCTCCTCCATCAATTCTCGTTTTCTCTCTCTCACACTCTGACCTTGACCAAAGCGGTGTAAGTGTGAAAAGCTCTGGAGTGTAACATGTTTTTAAATTTCTGTGTGAGTCTTTTGGGAATAGCCAGTGCAGACAGCATCGGAACTGTGTAGTAAGCAACAGTACATGTGTTTACTTCTGTTTGAAGATGCCCTTGAGAGAGAGAGCCAAGATGAGTGTTTAGAAATGGAAAAATACTGAAGAGACAGAACTTATGAAATCTGCTAACTTACATTTTCTGAAACCTTTTTCAAAATGTTTCTTAGTGCATCTGTTCTTTAACATGTGATCACATTAATGTCATTTATGACAATGAAGCAGGATAATGACTTGTTCTATGAATGAAAATGTGACACATTTATTGATTACACCTATGGGTAGTCTGATACGAGTATTGTTGCCATAGTAAAGGGATAGTCAGCTTTTTTGTAAATTTAGTTGATAGCCATGTAATGAGTGAAATACAGTATAGTTAGTTCATGCTTGGTGGTTATTTGAGGAAGAGTGGATGAGACAAGGCAGGATGCACTTTTGAATTGTATTTTGTGTGACTACCAGCTAGTTATACTTCATCCCAGACATGTTGCCAATACAAAGTCTCCCCACTGAAGGCTTTCTGTTCCATCAAAAGTGTCTGAAGTTAATTAATTGTTTTATCATCTTATATAATTAATTGTTAATTTTCAACTAATGTCAAATGAATGTCTAATCATTAGACCCTAGTTTTCTTAATAACACTGTGTGTTACAGGAAGCAAAAGCCTCTAGCCGTGAGAAATGAAGCCAATGGGAAGTCCTAAAAAAACTAAAGTTCTTTGAGATCCCACTCAAGGCGGGCTGCATAAAGACCAGAAACCATCTTCACACCAAGCCAAAAAAAAAAGTCAACACACACTGTACAGGCTGTGAATGTTTTTCAAGAACTTTGCAGTTCAGAATATATTCAGATGGGGATGAGATTCTTGGGTGTAGATCAACTCTTGGGTGTAGCCAGGGTTTGAATTACACAGTGGCCTTTGGGGGGAGCCCTATTTTTTTACCGTGTGCACCACGACTTTTGAACTCACATGTATGTGCATATTTTATAACCCAAATGTGGCCGATAACAGATTTACAGAGAAAAAAAAAATCCACTATAACTACAGCAATTGCATAACACTGTATTAAAATTTAATTGGGAACCATAGCAGCAATACAAAAAGTGTCAGGGAATTTGTCTATTGAATTCACAGGTTGCTAAAATTCACAGTGACTACGAATCGCAGTGTGATGAATCAAATCCTTTAACAACATGCATCATGGAGAGAAGATCTCTGCAAAGTGCCCTCTGCAGATAGAAAAGTTGTTTTGGCTTAAGTACTGCCAGATTTAAAGCAATACAAATACCACAGGACATCCCTCTGCAACCTATTGAGCCGTTTCATGTCAACTGTTCAGATCAATGGGGCAGTGGCAGCTTTCCTGACTCCCAAATCTCTAAATTGCCCCTCATATAAGTTTTACAAAAATAAAGCAGCAGGCAAGACTTAAACAGCCGGTGAAATCCCCCACTAAAGTATGAAGTAAGTTAATTCACCAGAGCAAACGTCGCCTCGCATCAGGTGCGGCAACGTACTGTAACGTCACACACAACAAACAGTGTGTTCCGTGGTGCTGAAACAAGCTCTGATATGAAGTGAGGTTCATTAAAAATCAATTCCATCTCAGTTGAGAAACTGGCACATTACAAATCCGAAAGTTTTCAGAGCCCCCTGTGAATGTGTCAGGTTTCAGGGGAGCACCTGACCCTTTCAGGGGAGCGGAGCTCCTCTTAGCTCCCACATAATTTGAACCCTGGGTGTAGATCAACTCACTTTCCCTGATCTGGTGCTGAATTTAGCAGGAAGACCTTGTTCTGCTGTTTCCCTTTCAGGTATAAGAATATTAAATGCAGAGGCTGACAGAGACAACCAAACCCACATAGCAGGAAATGTAGACACCAACCAAACCATTAAACCATTTTTGATAAAGTCTGTGTGTAAATGAAAATTAAACCTTTTACTTGCAAGTTTATGCAAATTGGCATCGTTTAAATTAAAATGTGTGACTGTTAAGGTGTTAAATGTGAAAGATGGGCAGCTGGCAGTTGAATGTGGCCTCTGTCGCCCACAGTTCTGACAGCACAAGTGCTATAATTCTGACAAGGGAAGGATTGTCAGCTGTGAAACCTGTGGATTTAATTACATCGACTTTACTCATAATCAAGATGTTGATTGACTTTAGTTTCCACTGCCTCCGGAAAAGTCTTCAGGAGGCCAAGAGTGGATTAAGAAATGAAATGGGTTAAATGATTTATGAAAGGTGTTTTTGAAGCAACTGCACTGGCTTCAGTCTATATGGAAACTGCTGTTCTACATTGTTTTATTGCAAACGTAAGAGTCCAATGTACCCTACTTCACTCCTTTTTCTTCAACTTAATATTCATTGAACCAGAGAAAAGTGTGAGATCAAACATCGTATTTTTCAAGAGTCTTTGGGAAAAGGCAAACAGCAAAACTTTTAATAGAAACCAACAGATTGAACAGTGGACCCACAGGAGTAGTTGGAGGAGAAGTCTTTCCGGGTTTCACCTCCTAATCGAGACATTCACTGCTGTTTGCATTAAAAGCCTTCTGTCTGTAGAGTGTACTCTGCTAAAAATCACAGATACTTGTGGTGGTGAGGACTGAGACGATGCATTTAGCTTTTGTGATCCGCCACTTCCTCATCTCCAGCTATACATTCAGAGTGAAGAGATGAGAAAGGAGAGAGTGGAAGATAGACAGCCACTAAGTCACACACATTAGTTTAGTGAGGAAGAGTGTCGGCAGCAGCAGGGAAGGCTAAAGAGGAGGATTTTAGAAGGCCAGAAGAGATTATAATGCATCTGTGTTTAAATCTCTGCCTATTTATTATAATAAAACACAGCTGACAGGGTGCCATTGTGCACTGGGGATGACAGCTCCTGGCAAACTTTCTTATCTGAAAGTAAACAAAGGAATAAATCCATATTGATTTTTAAAATTAAAACTAGAGTATGGTGTTTCAGTTATTCATGCAGTTAGAACAGATTTTTTTTTTCTGAAGAAAACAGATGTCAAAGCAGCTGCGGTGCATTAAAACCTCTTTTTCTTTTCTGTTTGAGTTGTGATTTTCAGAAGAAGTGATTCTCTTAAGTTCTGAGCAAATTTATGCCTCACTGTTAGTTCTTCAATATTTGTGTGTGTGTGTGTGTGTGTGTGTGTGTGTGTGTGTGTGTGTGTGTGTGTGTGTGTGTGTGTGTGTGTGTGTGTGTGTGTGTGTGTGAATTATTCTGGCAGGAAGGTTCAGCATTAGGTTAGCACCCAACACGGGAGCAATAATCCTGAGACATGTCACTACAAACGCTTCTTTTTCAAACAGCCTACTACAGATACCCCAGAAAGAGCACTGACTCTGAATGTGACCTAGAAAACAAGTTTTGAACCCTAAGGCACAAAGAGCAGAAATCATTTTTTAAGTGAACAAAACAGTGATATTTGCTTATTTACTCAATGAAAACTGAGTACAATAATCACCCATCTACAATGCAATCTGAGAAATCTGTCCTCTTCTGTTTTTTTGATTTTACCAACCGTTGAGATAAACTGTTTTTCCACTATGTAAATAAGAAAATTGTTCATCTTTGGGTGTGTGCTCTTTGGTGCTGAGCAGGTAGAGCACAGTGTGCCATTATGGCTTTTTGCTAACTGCAGCTCTCTGCTGCAGCAAAACCACTCAACATTAGTGATTCAAAGTAAACCAAAGCTAGCATTTTAGCTCGAAAATTTTCTAAAAAGCAAAAGGAAAATTACTTACAAGAACTGTAAAGTACAAAGCAGCTGCAGCTCATTTCTGAAAGCCCATTACATCAACCACTTAAAATCATCCAAATGGAATCAAAGTTTTGGAAGATATTTGTCTGCCGGTATGACTACTTGAAATATGTTTAAAAAAAATAATGCACATCACAAGAGCACATCAAAGAGTGCTCAGCATTAGCAAAACAAACATATTTTAACAGTCATTGCACTTAAACATGAGCCTGAAAATGTGTTGTATGCATTTTTTTTTAAGTTGGGTGCACAGAGGTGTCTTCAAGGCTCATCCAAGCTTCTTATATATCTGAAAATAAGATAATAGCAATAAAACCATTTTGATTATCAAACACTTCTCATACTTAATATTCCACGTTGCACTGCCTCCAATGGACTATGTGCGATAATCAATGAGAGGAGCAGACAGGACGGCAAACACAAAGATAGACACACCTGAGCCCTGAGCCATGAGGAAGGCTGAATAACAAGACCAGGTTGAGGACTTACAGATTCTTCTGTTTTGTATGTTTTTTATTGTCTCTTCTTATTTTCTTTTTTTTCTATTACTATAACTTTGTTGTGAGACAGAGCACATGCAAAGACATTTATCTTCTGAAGTCATTTTTAAAGCCGAAGTTTTGATGCGCGGTCTGTGAAAATGTTGCCACAAATCAGCAAACAAAAGTCCAGTATTAAATTGTGTTTTCACATTCCAGAGTCTCCATGTCTTCAGTTGTGAATTTGATAATAGCTTACATCCTCACAGTACATAGCTTTTGTAGCTTTGTTGGTATATATCAGTTTCAGCTACAGCTCTGTGCTTGGGTAATTTGTGTGTGTGTGTGATGACCAATGTACCTCTGGGGATGCTGTTCAGGACTGATTGAGTTGGTGGCCTGCTCTCTGTGGCTCAGCTGTAATGGTGCCAAAATGATTTATACCCAACTGAAATAACTGTTTGATGAAAACACACCAACACATGGACACTCACACACATGAATACACACACATGGATACACACACATACAAAAGCTTTTTTTGGTCTCTTCTATGTTTTTACTCACTCCCCCATCCTTCTCATGTTAATCATCCTCTTTCTTTCTTTCTTTCTTTCTTTCTTTCTTTCTTTCTTTCTTTCTTTCTTTCTTTCTTTCTTTCTTTCTTTCTTTCTTTCTTTTATCCTAGCAAAATGGGTGAAGGTGATTTGGGATTTGTAGGTTGAAAAGAAGAGCCCACTCTCCTCTGCTTTCTCCTTCCTGACATTTTAATCTGCTCTGCACTTGCTCACTGACCTTTTTTGTTTTTAGAATTTTTTTTTTTTACCATCTCTCTCCTTCCTTCCTTTTTTTTCTTTTCCTACCTATTGCACACTCCAATTTAGCATAATTGCTGCCTTTTCATACATCAATCATTTCCTTTTTTCCTTTATATCCTACATTGTAGTCTTGTTTTCCTTTTCCCCATCAGTAAAAATATCATTCCTCTCAAACAGCTCTTTCTCTCTCTTCCCTCTCTGTCCATCATCACCTATACCTCACCCTCTGTCAATCCCTCCTCTTTTCCTCCCTCTTGGTATTTCACACAATGATAACTGACATTTCAGGCTGATGTGGTCTTCTTCTCCCCCTTGGCTCTTTTTTATGCCTCCTATTTGGAGTCTTTCTTTTCATTTCTTTTTATTGCTCCTTTTCAGTCAATCTCCTTTTCTTCTTCCTCAGTTCCATTTAGCCCCCTCTTTCCCACTGGACTCATCTTACAGGAGGAAACCTTTAGCTTTTACTCAGTCATGAGTCTTTTGATTCTGAATGTCACTGGCTTCTTTCAGTCTTTTTCTTGGAAATATTCTCTCCTTCATCATCACTCCTTTCCATCCTTGGTTATGTATCTTTTTGTTATTATTTCCTGCAATTGCACTCCTCGGGGCCAACCTAAGCTATGCTACAGGATGACAATAGACATTTAATCACACACTGTTTGTTTGGATTAGAGTTTTAAACCCTTAAGTTTTGTATGCTGGGTCATCCTTATTACCAGACTGAGCACATAAAGTAGAGAAATTTGCATAATAAGCTGTTTGGCGTTGGCAAAGAAGATTTGGCTGATTTCTCATAATGAAAGGTTGACTCACTGGCATAAAATGTCAAGTTAAAAATAAGGTTATTGATTATAGATTTTGCTACTTTGATTCTGCCAGTGGTATAGTCCCCCTTTACCTGGCATCAGATAGAGTGCAAGTCCAAGACACCTCCGCTGCGGGTTTGATGGTGCAAACAGTGGTCATTACAGTTGCTGTAAAAAAAAAAAAATTGCATTGCTTGATAAATTCAACTTGTGCTTGACAAAATCTTCAATGAAATTAAATGAGCTGCTCAGACTCGGGTTTAACTTTCGGTGTCACAACACCAAAAAACCCAAAGGCATGTTTGATACAGTAAACCACCCTGAATCTTTCAGGCAGGAGCAGTGACACAGAATGGATCTCCTGCCTTATCCCTTGTCTAAACATGGTGCTGCAAGCCAACCACCAAGTGGTGCTCAATTCCAGTGCCCTGAGGGGCTCACCCCGGCTGTTTTTCTGAAGCAAAGATACAACTTGCACCAAAGTAGGGCAGTGTGTGTCTGCAGGCAGAGCTTGGAAGCAGCAATGATGAAAAGCAGAGCAGTGAGAGCTCAAGTACAACAGAGGATATGAATGCGGTATATTCACATATAGTTGTTTCTTCATTTTTTTCATCTAATCTCACCTTAGAGGGCAAAAGAAGAACAAGAAACAAACTGACACTAAAAAATAACCTTAGCTTTGCTTCTGAGTTTGACTTCACCTGAGAGGACATTAAATTAAAATGCAGCTGCACAGCAGCAGCTGGTCAGAAG